>NC_089824.1:219491025-219801511 GCF_035046505.1 Tiliqua scincoides | reverse complement strand
TCAGGAGATTCGAGTCCAAGTCGCAAAAACACGTGTTTTTTTGCTGACTCATATACACTTGAGTAATGTGTATCAATGACTCTGAAACTGACTCAAGCTTGAGCCCACTGACTCAGAACTTGGTCCTCACAGATGCAGACTCAAGTCTGTCTGGGTATGCTTGCTTACTTTTTTCACAGTGCAAAAGGCCTCATGGGGCCATCATTCAGACTAGGTGAGCAACAGGGGAGTTCCAGCCAAGAGACAGGGAAGAGTTAATGTTTTTCTTTTGCATCAAGCAGGAGGAAGGGAGGCAGGAGCAGACTCTCTTTTCTGTCCATGAAGGAACCAATGGTCATTGGATGGGTGGTTGATTTTTTTCTTTGAATGAGGGAGGACAGAAGGGGAAGCCCAAAGGGATTCTTGCCTTAGAATTAGCTGTAGAAGCCCAGGGAAGGGAAGGAGGCAAGGAAGCGGGGGGGGGGGAGGTGGTTCATAGCGAGCACACTTTCCAAACGAATGGCTCTGTTGTTATTTGGGAGGAGGAAGCCTTATTGAACAATTGGTGCAAATGGAACTACTTCTGAGTAGAGCTGCAAAGGATTAGGTCATACTGGTAAGCCTCCCATTTACTGCACATGCCTCTCCTCCCTCTTGCCATTTCTGTCCCCGCTCTCACACAGTCTGTCCCACCCCCTCCCACTTTGTTTACAGATGGGAGGGGGACATCAGAGGAGTGGTTAAAGAGAACTGACACACACAAACAGTCCAACAGCAGTTCTGTTTTTTCCTATGAAGCCACGTCTAGCTTTTTAAAGGGAAAGACTCAGGAATTGAGTCTCTTAGAATCTCCAAAACACTCTGGGTGACTTGGAAAGTCCCCCACTCATTTTTGACTCGCCCATCCCTGGAATTTAACCAATTTTCTCCATTTCTTTTCCACTGTCCTTCCTATTCTGACTCTCAAAAAATCAAAGTTACCTGGAGCAAATCAATAAAAATTAACCAAAAATATCAGAAGTACAGAGCAAAAGAAGCAGAACCATACAGCTTGTCAACAGCTTTCCTGATGAAGTTAACTCAGAATTTAATCACTTGCCAAAAAAACACCCAAAAAAAAAACACCTGTCTATGCGGGAAAAACTTTGCCCTCTGCCTTCAGAAAGGATAAACCCAGACTCTCTGGCAGGTTTCCTTGGGGAGGGTGTGTTAAATATTACCAACGTCATTTATTTTTTATTCTTAATAAAACCAAAATACAAGAAAAGCAGCAATTGCACTAAAGTCATAAAGGTGCAATGGACGCATATTTAGTCAGATATACAGAATGAGGGCTGAATCCTATCCAATTTTCCAGGGCCGATGCAATTGTGCCAATGGGGCATGCACTGCATTCTGTGGTGGAGGGACAGTCACAGAGGCAGCCTCAAGGTATGGGAACATTTGTTCCCATACCTTGGGGCTGCATTGCAGCTGCACTGGTGCTAGAAAGTTGGATAGGATTGGACCCTGTCAGCTCAATCCTGAGCTGCCAAGGGTGCGGGGCTGCAGTGGCGCTGAAAATGGCTGCCACCGTATCCTGCGTGCTTCGGGCAGCCTCCAGCAGCTCTTCAGGAGAAGGTGACTTTCGTCCCCTTCCCCCGGGGTAAATGGAGTAGCCCTGCAAAGGGGCTACTTGATCACCCCCAACCAAAAGGTCGGCAGTGAATCAAGAGCCTCCGTGTCAGGCGGTGAGTCCAATGTGGAGGTTCTGGATCTGGTGCAGCGAAGTTCCACTGATCCTGTCTCCCTCCCGTCCTACTCCCTCTCCCTAAGACGCCTCCTCCCTGCCTCCCCCACCTACCTCTCCACTGCTCAGCAGTCCGTGCAACCGCCAAGTGGCGGAGCTCTGGCAGCAGCCCGGTACTAATGCAGTGCTGGTCAGCTGGTCAGCACTGGGCTACCACTGGTGCTCGCTCGGTGGTAGGGTCCATGTGCCTTGCGGCACATTTGCAACAGTGCG
This sequence comes from Tiliqua scincoides, assembly GCF_035046505.1. NCBI lineage: Eukaryota > Metazoa > Chordata > Lepidosauria > Squamata > Scincidae > Tiliqua > Tiliqua scincoides. The sequence continues at coordinate 219,799,530 of NC_089824.1, read as the reverse complement.
CACCAGTGGTAAGCCAGCACACACTGTTCAGGATTGGGCTGCCTGTCACTTGTAATGCTAGAACCCAAGGTGATCTAGGGAAATTAGCAGGTAGGAGAGGCAGGGGAAAATACTTCTTTATGTAATATGTAATTTACTATAAGGAACTCACTGCCACAGGAGTGAGTTGGTAAGATGGTGATGTCTCACTCTCCTTTTCAAGCCATCTAAGTGAATGGCCAAGTTCAAGAGGGGGGAGGACAGGGTTTAGCAACAGATATGAATCTCGATGGTGATATGGAACCTTCAGGTTCAGAGGCAAGATGGCACCCAGTACCAATTGCTGGGGTGCCACAAGGGGAGAGGGCTTTAGCCTTCAGGCCCTGCTTGTGGGCTGTCCATGGTCATCTGGTTGACCAGTGGGTGGGTGCTGGTCTAGGTGGCCTTTTGGCTCTTGTTTCTAAGCCCTGGAAAGGCACCCAAACTCTGGAAGGGTTAAGCAGGGTGAGATAGACATACTGAACATTGAAATAATACAATTGGAAATACGGGTCACCAAAAAGGGAACACAAACCTCTGTCCTCCTTACCCCTTGACAGCGTTGGTAGTGGTATTTCAGGCCATAAATGCTGGGGAATTCCAGCCAACAGCCTGAGTTGGGGCATTTCACTCTGGAATGAGCTTTGAACTCATCTTTCCACTGGTTCATCAGAGGCAGCTGAGGGGGGGAAAAGGAGAGATTCATACATCATGTGGTCCAAAACATCCCACTGACTTTTGCATAGTTGAGAATAACACTCCTGCAGGGAGAGTGGCAGGTGGTTTCCCAGTCCCATCCAACAGCATAGCCGGCAGTGCAGTAAGTGCTCAGTGCAGGTCCCCTGCATTGAGCCAGATTGGCCCAACCTGAGCACCTCCAAAGGCAACTAGAGCTGTGCCTTCAGTCCAAGCCCTCAGAATGCTTTTTAAAGGCATAAAAATGTCACTTCCAATTTTGATGAAAAACCAAAAGTGACTTTTTTTGCATCTAGGAGGCATTCTGAAGTCCACAGAGGCCGCAGGCAGACACGTGTCACCTCTGCGGGTTTCAGAATGGCTCCAGCCACAACTGGATCAAGGCTCCAATTGCATTCAGAGCTCATGTGGGTTCAGAAAACAGTGGATTTCATTAATCGTGGTTTTTGGTATGCGTGGGGGGGGTCTGGGAACAGAACCCTTGTGGATACAGAGGCACCACCTGTATTGTAGGCGCCGAAACACTTCATGTAAACAGACCCTCCCACTCACTGTTGGAACCATTCCAGGCAATGAAGGCAATGTTCAGGAGTGCTCTGTGCTCCTGTGCATTGCCATCATTGCCCGAAATGGCTCTGATGGCAAGTGGGAGGGGCTGCTTACACTGCACATTGCAGTGCCTGCAATACTTACCACCCACACCCCTCTAGCTATGCTATTGCTCCTGCCCTGAGACTAGTTCCAGCCCACAGGGGCTTCGAACCCAGCCTCTTCCTCCTGGGCTGCGACACTTAATGGGGGTTCCTCATTCCCCCGGGAGTCCCAGGCTGTCCTCTTGGTCCTAGTCCTGGGGCCAGGTCAGCATCCCCCCTTCCAGACCTTCCAAGGAATCCCAGCTCATTCTCACTGGTCTCGGCCGCCTACTTACTTCTTCTTCCTTTCTTGTGCCATCTATCCTCCTCCTCACCTCTCTCTGCTGACTTGGCCTGTCCTCATTATCCTTCTTCCATCTCCTCCCCCTCTGGCTAGCCCAGAGCTCCATTTAAACCCCACCCTCTCTCAGCTAGGTTCTATGCATTTATCCCCAAGAGCAGATAGCCACCAATGGTGTCACCAGCTGCCTCCCCCTAGCTCCTCTTTAGGACTCCTTTCCCACCCTCTGACAAGTCAGCGAGCTTTCCCTTTGCTGGGGCAGAGCACTGTCTGGTCCCCAGCTGATTAGCGATGTGACATAAGACCCCCCCCCCTGCTGACTGTCAGAGCCATGCCTTCCTGCTACCAGGTACAGCCAAAGCTTACAGGGTACAATTCAGACAAAGGAGGGTCTGGGGCTCTGAGTGGCACATGGCTGCATGAATCATGCATCACTGTAGCCCCTGAAATGCCTGTTTGAATGGAAAGTCATGATGAGGTGCCACTCACATCTCACAGTAACACAGGGGAAAAAAGGTCAGAAAACCACGGGGGAGAGGAGAAGTGGCCATCTTCTATACGTATCTAGGAGGACAGCACATGGACTAAGTTGCTGGGGAAATGAATGAGGTAAAGCCCCACCATGACATGCCCCTGCAGTTACTAGAACCAGATAAAAAAGACCCTTTTTCCATACAGAAAGGTAGAACTCAGAGTTACCCATGGTTTATAATCAAAAATATTAAATGAAAATTCCAGAAATCAACAATTCATAAATTTCAAATTGTGCACCATTACGAGTCATGTGGTGAAAACTTCCCACCCCATGGCACTTGGCACATGACTCAACTCTCTTTGTTCTCTGTACCTGCTGGCTCATTTTACCTGCATCCAGTTAACTACTACCATTCTCGCTGTGCACATTTGTTGCCGCATTGCTGTTGTGTTGATGTGAAAATAACTCTAATTTTGCTTATTAATGGCTCCAAAGTGCAAAAGTAGTGATGCTGGCAGTTTTTCAAAGCCTTGCATATAGGATTCACTACGATCTGTGGTTCCAGGTATCCACAGTAAGTTTTGGAACTTACCCCCCACGGATACATGGGGGACTACTGTACTAGCCAAGATGAGCTAATGACTGGACTCAAGTATGCAGCACCTTCATGGGATGAAAGCCATTTAGACCATACTGAACTGTTCTCTCTCTCTCCTTCTGTATTACCAGAAAAGTTAACATGCATTAACAATCTTACAGGAATATCCTTCAGGGTATGGCTGTCTGCTTTTGGTCTCCCTTTCTTTTTGCCTTCTGTTTTATCATTGGTCGCATTTCCTGCAAACAGAGAAAAAAAATAGACAATATGCCTTAAATCTACACAACAACACAATACATATGTATCAACCTTGTTAAAGGTCCTGGAAAGACACTGGATGTGCCTTAAAGGCCAGCTGTTATCTTGAGCAGATATGTGAACCAGAGGTCTGCTATGGTGGATGCTTTCAGAATTTTAGAGAAAGTTGATAAATCTTGAAGATCATGACCTGAGGTTTGGCCTACATGGTTATTTATGATATGATAAAATAAATGTGAATGCAAAGTTTAAGAATCATTATATATTGTATATTGGCAACCTTCAGTCTCGAAAGACTATGGTATCGCGCTCTGAAAGGTTCATAAGAATCATTATATAAGACATGCATTATGGAGGATATGGAATAAATATAAAAATAGGTTTTATACAAAGATACCATTTTGGACTTCCCCACATGAAGCATTGTATGGTAGGGGACTACAGCAGAGAGAAAATTGGATGTTAAATACAAATTTATTAACTTTTACACAAGGGGAGTATAAAAGGAAATCAAGAGAGGAGTTATAAGAAGGTTTTAATTGTCAATGGTTTTTATATGTACAGTTGGTGAAGAGATGGAAACTAGATAAAAGCTCATGCTGTTCTGAACAGGGAAAGACAATATTGGAAACACATTTAGGGTGCAGTCCTAACCCCTTATGTCAGTACTTTCCAGCACTAGCATAGTGGTGCCAATGGGACATGTGCTGCTTCCTGCAGTTGGGTGTCATTCATGGAGGCCTCCTCAAAGTAAGAGAATGTTTGATCCCTTGCCTCAGAGCTCCACTGCCCTTATGTCAGTACTGGAAAGTACTGATGTAAGAGGTTAGGATTCCTCCCTTCTGTACTGAAGATGGAAGGATTATTGCTAAAATGTATAAGTTGTTGCTGAAATACAAGTCAGAGGAGGAACAAGTGAAAGACTGTATGATTCAATGGGCAAAAAAATGTGGGTAATGTCATCCCAGTGGAACAATGGGAGAAATTAAGGATTAAATGAATGAAATTTACACTGAATATGAATCTTAAGCCATTTCTGCCTAACATTGCATACACGCAACAGGGATCAAATGTGTACTCCTGTGGGCTGGGCAGAAATGAGTTAAAGAGGATTTTTATAAAATGATGTACAGGTGGTATATGACTCTGTATAGATTAGCAAAAATATATTATAATATGCCAAATAGATGCTGGAAATGTAAAGAAAAGAAGGTTCTTATATGTGGTGAACCTGTGGCAAGGTGAAAAAATATTGGATACAGATCCATATGCAGATACAATTAATTTTAAAAGTGAATATACAGATGAAACTAGAAGCCTCTTTGTTAAGTTTGATAGATGGTTATGTTGAAAAAAACCACTTTTTTTCTTTAGTGGTTCAAGCTAATCTGTTGGGATGTTAAAAGAATGTGACTTTCAAACCTCAGACTATCTATCAGATTGACTGAGGCAGTTGCCAGATTACAGATTTCTTTACAGCACTTTTGTGACCGCTAGTACTGGTGCAGCATGCACTATGCTGATGCAGATGCCATCTCGGATTGTGCCCTTACAGCACAATCCAAATGCCTGCCTGAGTCCGTGCAGCTGTCCCTGCATCAGCTCAGAGTCTCACAAATGTTTGTAAAGCACCAAGAGCAGAACCAGACAGGTAGGCTCGCATCAGGCAGCGAGGGGCATGGGGAGGATGGTGGGGAGAATGCATTCTTGAGTGGGGGAGAGTGGAACGGGAGTCTGGGAGGGGGTAGGATTGATGTATCCTAACTCCCTTCTCAGGCTACCTGAAGTTACACCAGCTTTACAAGCTGAGTCTTGGCATCTGCAAGGGTACCGTTCCCAGAACTTCCACAGATGCCAAAAATCACATTAATAAAATCCATTTAAAAATGAATGTCCCTTTGCGCAGTGGTTTAAAAATAGCCCCACTTACCATTGTAATGTAGGAGAGCAGCAGCAGGCAATCAATCAATCAGTCATTCGCCAAGTGCTGAGAATGGCTTCACACTGAGGCAGCAGGGCGCAGGGAAATAATGCCAAGAGAACGCAAAGCAAAAGCAATAATCACTTCTGCTTTGCATTCTTTCATGTGATCCGGAGGAAGAGAGGGGTCACTTGCCTCAGAGTGAACTGAAACTAAACTGTTCTAAGTGCCTGGAGAGAGATTGATCCTAATGATCCCAAGCATAGAATTGGCCTTCTTCACTGTCGACCCAATGTGCGGCGGCAGTGAAGAAGGCCAATTCTATGCTTGGGATCATTAGGAAGGGTATTGAGAACAAAACGGCTAGTATTATAATGCCGTTGTACAAATCTATGGTAAGGCCACACCTGGAGTATTGTGTCCAGTTCTGGTCGCCGCATCTCAAAAAAGACATAGTGGAAATGGAAAAGGTGCAAAAGAGCGACTAAGATGATTACGGGGCTGGGGCACCTTCCTTATGAGGAAAGGCTACGGCGTTTGGGCCTCTTCAGCCTAGAAAAGAGACGCTTGAGGGGGGACATGATTGAGACATACAAATTATGCAGGGAATGGACAGAGTGGATAGGGAGATGCTCTTTACACTCTCACATAATACCAGAACCAGGGGACATCCACTAAAATTGAGTGTTGGGCGGGTTAGGATAGACAAAAGAAAATATTTCTTTACTCAGCATGTGGTCGGTCTGTGGAACTCCTTGCCACAGGATGTGGTGCTGGCGTCTAGCCTAGACGCCTTTAAAAGGGGATTGGACAAGTTTCTGGAGGAAAAATCCATTATGGGGTACAAGCCATGATGTGTATGCGCAACCTCCTGATTTTAGAAATGGGTTAAGTCAGAATGCCAGATGTAGGGGAGGGCACCAGGATGAGGTCTCTTGTTATCTGGTGTGCACCCTGGGGCATTTGGTGGGCCGCTGTGAGATACAGGAAGCTGGACTAGATGGGCCTATGGCCTGATCCAGTGGGGCTGTTCTTATGTTCTTAAACTACAATTCCCAGGAGGCCTTGCAGGTCTCTTGTTATCTGGTGTGCTCCCTGGGGCATTTGGTGGGCCGCTGTGAGATACAGGAAGCTGGACTAGATGGGCCTATGGCCTGATCCAGTGGGGCTGTTCTTATGTTCTTATGATTGATTGGCTGCCTGCTACAGCTCTCCCACATTACAGAGGTAAGCGAGGCTATTGCTAAAGGACATTTTTCCTTTAATTTGAAGGGCCTTTCTCACTGAGATAAAACCACAGGTGAAAAAACTACAGATAATTAGATTATACCTGTATATCTCTTTCAAGTTGCCTGGGAGCAAAAATGAATCCCGACTACCCTAGCCAACTTCCTCTGTCCCACTAAAATTTGCCTCAGTTGCAGGAGTGCTCTGCCTGCGCATTGCCATGGCTGCTCCTACGGCGAATGGGAGGAGCCATTCCTCCACTTACATGGCATGTTGCCACGCCTGCAGTACTTACTATGCTGGCATCCTTGTAGCTACACCACAGAGTCTTTAATGCCTTCAAAACATCTCAGTGGAGGATAAAGTTTGTTTATATTCATTGAGCTTCTTGTTCTGTTCTCAAACATTCCATTCCATGCTGTCTAGCCCAGTGGCATAGCTAGACGGGGTGCACAGAACTAAGTTTAGCAGGGAGCTTCACCGCTGCATGTGTGGCCTCTCCCCTCTCCTTCGGAACCATTCTGGAAAGTGGGAGCAAAATGGAGGCGTTCTGTGGTCTAGCCCTTCTCTGAGCTCCCCATTTGTGCCTGTGACATTTCTCTTGAATTAAAAGTAGCCCCCTCTACTCCCGCTAGAAAAAATGTTGCATCCTTACCAAACCTTTGTTGCTCATACATTGGGTTGATCTTTAACTCAGCCTTGTGGCCATCTTTGTCTGCGCTATGCTTGCTGGATCCTGCAACCTTCTTCCCACCTCGGTAGGAATATGAATCTGCCATGGCTGAAAGCAAAGGGGAGAAAAAAGCATATGATGAAATAAAAGTGACTGCTCAAGTAGAGAGCAAGACTGCTTGCACTTTCCAGGTGGAGAAAAATCAGTACAAACAGGGTTACACATCAACATGAGCCATGAGACAAGCCCAGATCTGTCTGTTCAAAGGACTGGAGGTTCTGTCCTCCCAGACATGAAAGCTGAAAGATCGGAAATCGTACTAATTGGCAGTCAGAACACATCTGGAGTGTTTTGCACCACAATCCTCCACGCTGCCACAATATGCATTACAGCACATTTGTGACAGTGCGCACACTCATCCCACTGGCAGTAGCTAGATTAGGATTGGGCTGCCAGACTTATAAAATTATGCTTTGGATGGATAGAGGGAAGTTCTTTTCCCTCTTGCACAACACCAGAATCACGGGACATCCATTAACAGTGAGCAGTGGGAGAGTCAAAACAGACTAAAGGAAATATTTCTTTACCCATCATGTAATTAATCGGTGGAACTCCTTGCCATAGGATGTTGCGATGGCACCGAATTTAGATGCCTTTAAAAGGGGATTGGACGGATGGATGAAAGAAAAGTCCCTCACAGGTTACAACTCATGATGATTATCTGCAAACTTCAGGTTTTAGAGGTAACCCCATTCGGAATGCCAGATGTAAGGTAGCAGGACTTTGAATGCCAGATGAAAGGGTGTGACAAAGAAAGAGGATCATGGCTAGCTAACTCCTGTTTAACTCTTACTGTAGCTAATTTTTCCTGGCAATTCAGAAGGAGAAGAGCGGGGAAAGCACTGAACTGTTCTTTAGTAGCTTCTAATGACATCATCCACCTTGAAACAACACATAGCAATTGATAAAATGCAGGTGAAAAATACCAATTATGACAGCATATTTTACATACGTTCTTTTGCACTCTACTTCCAAACGACAAGACAAAACTTTCTGTAAATTTTCACAGGCTTCTAGGTGTTTCCACATATGCCTGGAATGGGCAGACTGGAGACATGGTCAAAGTACACACATACGATTGCATGCTATGCAGCCATGTTCACCCCACATCGAAATGCAAAAGAGCTATTAAAAACATGACTGCCTGGATTCTCTGAAAGACTGGATGGACAAAAGGATTCTCCTCTTTTTTTTCTTGTTCATATTCACTGCAAGTACTGTAATCAGGAGGGGAGGGGAGTAAATTTTAATGAGGTGATCTAAGTGATAAATTTCCAATTTTCTTTATTAATAGGAAGCTGTTATAAACAGAGAAATGTGAGTCTTATCTAAATTTTCAGTATTAATAATTCAATGAGTCTTTCCTATAAAATTATGAGCATCAAGGGAGGGTCCCACTGGAAGTCTTTGTCAAAGCCCTCACATTGAGCTTCGACTGAAGAATGTTTAAATCAGGAAATCACTCAAAGATTCTCAGTGCCCATGCCAGAGAAAGTTACTACAGAATAAGGTCTCCAATGTAGAACTTACAGCCCAATCCTAAGTTGCTCTTAACACTGCTGGAGTTCCGGTGGCGTCAAGTGCTGTATGCCAGTGGCAAATATGACACTCGTTGGGGGCTGCCAAACTGCCACAAGGGCAAGTGGCAGCCTAGCAACAGAGCCTCCATTGCTCCCAGTGTCAGTATGTCAGTGCGGGGGGCAAGAGGGAGTAGAACAGGATGGGAAGGGGGAGGAATGGGAAGGAGGCAGGGCAGAATGGAGACAGAACAAAGAGTGAAAGGGGATGGAAGCACTGCCACCAATATATTATCCCCCTTTCAGACTTCAATCTTGCACCAGCAACGGGTCCATATAGATCCATTCCGGTGCTGAAGACTTAATCCCAGGTAAGGGAACAAATATTTCCTTATGATTGTTCCCCCTAGCAGAGTACAGTGTGTGCTTCAGCAGCTCTAGATTACCTTGGGGAGGTCAACAGGGGCAAGTGAGCCCAGGCGGCACATCTACGAAGGTATTGCTGCTATTCACTGCCCCTCCACAGTCTCCTACAATCATGCTGAGGGTCTGCCTGTACCCTCTCGACACAACCAGAGGTGTCCTTTACAACTGGAAGATGCTTTAAAATGGAACCCCCATAGATACTGAGGCCTGACTGTAATTGCTGTGAAGTCATCATGTCACCACAATTACTTCTGGGTCAGGGAGCATGAATCTCAACATAGTCATTTTAAATGAAATAACTTTCATTTAAGTTATTTCCCTATGTCCCTATGGCTGCAAGTGGGATAGAAGTGCCCACTTGGACAACAAGTGCTGGTGTTGCAGCTGACCAACCAACCCTAGTCAATGTTTGCACAGCAGGGCTGCTGAGCTCATGTTTTATCCAGCGCTGAAACTTAGCAGGGTGGAGGTCTCCTCAGGGCAGATCCCTAGCCTGCTGAATGGGGCTACTCGAATCTGCACCAGCTAAATTGCTTTCAGGTCTGGGATGGGGTTTTCAAAAGCTACTTCCAGGTCATCTGCCACTTTACCCTGCAGCATCTTTTGCTCTCCCTGCTGGGAACAGCTTCAAAGGAGAGGGGGAAGGGCCAATTGCACACTACTTGCACACCGTGGTGAGGCTTCCTGCAAAACTTAGTGCTTTACACCCCCTTTAGCTATGCCACTGCTTGGCGGACCCCGATCCACCATGCACGACACAATGGGTTGCCAAGGTAAGGAGTCTGGGAACCCCTAAAATAAATATGTAATTATTACAACACAGTGTAAAACCGACTACCAATCACTAGATGTGTCCACCACAGGTGTATATCGCTACACGTGTATATTGCTACGCCCTCTGTGCACTGTATACCAATCTCCATCCACTTCTGCATTCTATTAGTGGCCTCAAATCCACCGCTCTCCTTGTTCATGATTTCAGTTCCCAACACTTCCTGGCTTCCTCCCCAGTTCTAAGTAGTACTAACTGCTGGGCTTTAACAGACGCAGAGAAATCCCAGGCAAAACACACACACACTCCCACCCAGTAAGAGGCCCTTCAGAAGTGTGTGCCCCCCCAGCCTGTGTTTTCGCTTCAGATCAACTGCTCAAGTATTATGTCTAATGTGGTCCCCGGCAGAGAGCCAGTTTGCTTGCTTGACATTACTAATTAATACCCAAGTTGCTGCAAATGGTCACGTTGTTGCTTGGGGAAGGGGGGAGGAGAAGGCCCACTCCCCAGATAAAACAAGGGACCTCTCCTGAAAAAATGATTAGCCAAAACTTAGGCTTCTGCTCTGGTCTAAACCATAATCTGTTTGTTTTAAAGCTTCCAAATGGGAAGCCTCACATATGAAATAAAAAACCAGACTGCAAGGATGGTCCTTAACTCTCACCACATGAGTTTGGACAAGCAGTTGGCAGATTTCTCCTACAGATGTTAGAAATGGGCAAACCATCCTGAAGGAATTCCATGGAGCGCAATCTGGGGATGCCACACAAAATTGGCTTCCCAGGGCAAGGAAAGAGGCCCTCAGGGCAAATCCCTCAGAGCAGAGCAGCGAGTGGGAGGGGCAACTTACATGGCACATTGCAGTGCCTGCAATACTTACTGTGCCACTGCCCATAACTATGCTACTGCACCTAACTGAACTTCAGAAACCCTGAATGTTCATGGCATGGCAACAGGATGCCGTTTAATGAACAATCTGGGGGCTCCATGCACGTTAACAAAATTACACCCATGAGGACACAGACTACTTTCCTTCATATTGGTTCAACTGTCACCTAGTCCTCACTGAGGTAGCAAACTGGAAACTCAGAGAAACTAGACTGGATTCTTTCTCTGTGACATACAGTGCACCCTCAATTAAACAGACTAAGAGTCCAACCCTGTGGTCAGCGCCACGCCTCCGCAGCAGAGACCACAGTCACAAACGTGCCATAAGGCATGTTTGTGGGGCTTACCTCCGCGCTGAGCCAGCGCATGTAAGGTGCCCGCGTTCCGCAGCTTGGTGGTGTCTGTGACTGCCAGGCTGCGGAACGGGAAATGGGGGCGTGTCGTGGGGCGTGGGGGAGGCGTTCTGGGGAGGAGGAGGAGTGGCTGGGGGTGTGGTGGAGGCATTTTGGGGGCGGGGGAGAGGCGGATCCGCGGAGCCGAGCTCTGCAGGATCCAGGACACTCAGGCAGGGCTGCGCACCCTACACAAGCGCCTTCATTTTAGCGGTGACCAAACAGTCGCCACTAAAATGAGTAGTCCCATTGCAGGACTGCTTCCCTTACTGAGGGGAAAGAGGGAGTCCTTTGTGGAGCCGCCGGGTCCCGCAGCTCTGGGCAGCTCAGGATTGGGCTGTAAGGACACAATCCTAACCCCCTATGTCAGTGCTTTCTAGCACTGACATAAGGGCAATGCAGCTCTGAGGTAAGGGAACAAACATTCCCTTACTTTGAGGAGGACTCCGTGAGTGATACCCAACTGCAGAATACAGCACATGTCCCATTGGCACCGCTATGCCAGTACTGGAAAGCACTGACATAAGAGGTTAGGATTGCGCCCTAATAGCTCAATCTTAAGCAACTTTCTGGCACTGATGCAGCCGCAATGCTGCCCCAAAGAAAGGGAACAAACATTCAATTATTTTGAGGAGACCTCCGTGACTGTCCCCCCACCACAGAATGCAGTATGCACCCCGCTGGCACAGCTGTATTGGCACTGGACAGGAGGTTAGTATTCGACTGTTGAAGGAGGAAAGGGTGTCAATGCTGAAGGTCTCTTAAATCCAAATGCATTTATGGCAATGCAGACACACATGTGCAAAACATATGACTAGCTTTTAAAGAAAGAGATAATGTTTGTTATTTCCAAGTCTGAAAACCAAGGGCTCACTGTATGAGTGTGCAGGGGTGTTTGGGGTTTTTTTTGTAAGAGGGTCTTGAGAGCCCTCATCCAGTGGTGTCTGTGGGGAGGTGTGGAGGGTGTACAGGTTGCACTGGGACATGCACGGGGGCGGGGGCAACACCACTACTGGCCTAAATTTTTTAAATCTTGGTATTTTTGAATAATACAATCATGCTATATATCATTCAATGAGCATTTTCAGGCAGGGTGCAATGGAACAAACTGTGCTTTAATATCTCTATTCTATCAAAATTTATAGCCAAAAAACCCAGCAGGGATAGGGCAATACAACATCACCATGCCCACTACTCAGGGTATTGCTCCACCCACTGCATGGGAGGAGGTCTGTCATGGGGGTTACACAATGGGCTCCCTCACCAAATGATGCAAACCTTAGTGAAGCTATTACCCATTTTACAGCAACCAGTAAAATATATAAAATACCTAAAAGCAACACAAATATAGTAAAGAAAATTGCATCAATCTTCAATTCTGGTAAATGCCTGCTGTGGCTTCATCCTTAGTCACTGATCTGTCCTGCTGCTATGGAATGAAGATGTTTGCTCTACCTACTCCTCAGTACATTTATGGTTTCAGCAACATGTCCTGGTTCTTTGCTAACAGATGCAAATGGGTTAGAATGGTTGCCCTAGTGTTAAATGGCAATACCCGTCACAATTATTTGTAAAATAATATATACATAGATTTCAAAACGAATACTCATTATTTCTAATGATGCATTTGCTGGAGTCAGTTTTTCAAACGCTTACAACATCTCTAAAAATACGTTTATTTAAAGACACACATTGTTGTGATTTTTTTTTGGCAGATCTGCTTCAACTATCATTAGTGAAAATATTGTGCAATTTTCTGTGTTTGTGTGTTTGTTTGTTTGTTTTTAAGCTATGATAGTTGTGCAATTGCACAGCAACACCATGAATTAAAATGCTTCATTCTCTCTTTTTACTTCTTGTCAGATGAGCCCATTGCCACATGGATCTTTTTCAGTTATCCATTATTGAATTCAGCTAAGGGCAGTGGCATAGCTAGAGGGGATGCAAAGCAATAAGTTTTGAAGGAAGCTTCACCACAGCATGCAAACAGCCCCTCCCCCGGCCCTTTGGAGACATTTCAGGCTGTGGAAGCAAAACAGGTGAATGCCAGAGAAGACCCACAGAAGAGGCAAATACCTCTGTTTTGCTCCCCCACGCCCAGAATGACTCCAAAGGGGAGGGGCCACTTGCACACTGTGGTAAGGCCCCCTGCAACTTAGTGCTTTGCACCCCCTCTAGTTACGCCACTGGCTAAGGGGATCTACATGTGGAAGTTGGTTTCTGTGGCCCTGATTCCTAAATAGGAAAGACTGTGAGATTAAACCTGAGGTGCATCAGATTAGGCAACAGAATACAGATATCCCTTGCCCACACTGCACTGCTTCTAATATGTGCTCAGCCACATGCACATCCCCATTCGGATGCAACTACGCATGCAAACGTACCTTTTTAATGCACAACCAGAGCTGGATAGGAGCATCTAAGTGCAGAACCTATTTTTGAGATAGTGTTAATCATTTTGTCATTCAGGCACATGAGTGCAGGACCTATCTGATGGTATTTTTTAAAAATTAGAAATGAAACTGTGGATTATGAAACAAAATAAAAATGGTGGTAATGAAATCAACACAACATAGTGTTTCTTCACAACTTGATTGATCCTACTCCTGAGAATGTAGATTTTTTAGCTTGTCTATGTGCAGATGTGAAAAACTGAAAAGTTAAACCTATGAACAAGTCTAACTACAAACTATGCAACAACAACAAAAAGAAGTGCTGATGTTTACAACCTTCAACCCTCCAATGCTCTCCTGCCACACAAGCATAATTTTGGATGTACTTGGGGGTGTATTTTGCCAACACTTTGAAAATACGAGCCCTCACACACTCCAAAACAAAGTCCTTTTCAATACTGCACACAGAACCTGTGCACACAATCTCATCAAATACTACTAATGCTTGAAATGACAAAACTGACACAGTGAAAGTGAAAAAGTGGGAGAGCTCAGCAACCCTTAAGAAGCGACCCCAGCATCTCTACTAGCCAGGGGGCTTTGTTTTGGGGGGGAAACCCCACTTGATGGTCGAAACAGCTTCTCATACCAGCACTTGGAAAACAAGCGGAAGATTTTATCACTTGGCAGACACACCCAAATTCACCAAGCAGGAGAATGCTTTGTAGGAAAGACATATACCGCTTGCATGGTAAATCAAACAGCCTTGCAGTGGCTCATTGTTTCAAGAGGAACAGAAACCTGGGCAGCTCTATTGATGAAGCAGTGAATCACAACACAAATGAACATCTGAAGCTACCTTTTCTGTAGTCAGACCACTATCCCAACATCATGCAGTTCTGGAAGGGGATTTCAGACTGGGGAGGGGGTTCCCTGTACCACTGAGCTACAGCCCCTAACCATCTCCACATGGAGGGGGCTGGGATCATTCCAGTCCTGTCACACCTCTGCCTGAGATTCTGCTCCAGGCTTGCCTTGTTCCAGGCAGGTGGCTATACCTAAAACAGGAGCTCATAAAGAAATCCAGGGGGTGGGCTCCTCCAGTAGAGTAGCTAGAGGGAGTACAAAGCACTAAGTTTTGCAGGCACTTGAATGCACTGTGCACGGGGCCTCTCCCCCTCCCTACAGAGCCAGTCCTGGAGGTGAGAGCAAAATGGAGGCTTTGCAGGCATTCAGGTGCCTGCAAAACCTAGTCCTTTGCAGCCCCTCAAGCTACACGACTGGGCTCCACTAAGGGTGAATATTTTGTTATTTTCCATACTCTAGAACAGCCATTTTCAATCCTGCAAGAATGGCAAACTGAAAGGGGCATGCGTGGTCCTTCCTTCCACACACACACACCAACCCTGTGAGGTAGGTGAAGCTGAGGGAGAGTGATTGGCTGATAGTCACACACCAAAAAGCATACTGTACAGCTGGAGAAGATGCAGAAGACCAGAAAGAATACCAGGGTGCTATGGCACTTTGCCTACCAAGGAAGGCTAACATATCTGGAATTTTTAAATTCAGAACAAAGGCAACAGGTGGGGGGGGGATGACAGAGGCTTATTACAAAGCACGGTGCAGAGAAAGTAGACAGAGAGGAGTCTCACTCCCTCCCTTGCAATGCCAGAAGGAGGGATCATCCAAAGAAAATGAATGATATGAGACTTAGGAGAGACAGAAAGCAGGCTTTCTTCACAAGGTGCATAGATGATGTGGTGGTGGCCACTAGCCCAGAAGGCTTTAAAAAAGGAGTTGAAAAATTCATGGGGGATAAGCCAGTCATTGGCTACTAGTCACAATGGCTTTCTGCTGTGTCCAAGACAGCTCTCTCCGACCTCTGCCCAATGACAGGGAAGCAGCAGCAAAAGAGACGCGAGATTTTCTCCAGTAGTGTAGCTAGAGGGGGTGCAAAGCACTAAGTTTTTCACGGCAAGCTCACTGTGGCATGCAAGCAGCCCCTCCCACTTGGAGCCATTCCAGGCCACTAGAGCAAAACAGGTGTGATGAAACAGCTGTGGTTATTGTGGAGGATTTCCCTTCTGATTCTGAGTGGCTTCATTTCCCTTTCAATTCTGAGGGGCTTCATTTCCCTTTCATTTCTGTGGGGCTTCGTTTTCCCTCCAATTCCAAGGGGTTCCATTTTCCCCCATATTTTGAGGGGCTTCTTTTCCCCTCCAATTCTGAGGGGCCTCAATTTCCTTCCAATTCTGAGGGGCTTCATTTTCCCTCCAATTTTCCCCCATATTTTGAGGGGCTCCGTTTCCCCTCCAATTCATAGGGGCTTCAATTTTTCTCCACTTCAGAGGGGCTTCAATTTCCCGCCAATTCTGAGGGGCTTCAGGTTCACAATCCAGGTTTTGCGGTGTGGACAGCATCAGCCTCCTAGTGGTCCACAAGTCCTAAGAGCATAACTAGAATCCCATCAGATTCAGACCAATGGTTCATCTTCAGTATCTTCTTTCCAACAGTGGCCAACCAGATGTTTCTAGGAAGTTTATGTGCATGAAGGCAAGAGCCCTTCCCTGCTGTTGCTATCCAGCATTTTTGCTTACTGCTCTGTTTGCTAAGTGGCATCTCAACATGGAGGGTCCATTTTAGTGATCATGACTAATAGCCAGCAAAAGGCCGCTTCCTCCTCGTCTTCCTCGCTCATGAATTTGTCCAACTCCCTGTGATGAAATAGTTAACAGCTGTAGTTCATTGTGAAGAATTTTTCCCTCCAGTTCTGAGAGGCTTCGGGTTCCAGTTAGGGAGCCGGGAGCCAAAGCCAGGGAAAAAGACCACCAGGTCTGAAGGGATTTTCTCTCCCTCTTCTGTGAGCTTCTGACAGGGCAAGGCAGGGTGAGCCAGTCTGGAATCAGAGTAGAAGGCTGCTGGGGAGAGCCCCAGGGACACAGACAGGGACCAGGTGTCAGCAAGGCGTGTCAGGCTCTATTTGTGCTGGTCTGTGCTCCCCCTTCAGACGTTGGGAGCTCTTGGGCCCAATCTCGGCCGCAGTGCTGACCCTCCACCAGTGCCGCTGATCCGGCTGTCGTGGAAGTGCCATAAGGCTCTTTTGTGCTCGCGGTATGGACACACCGCTGCCAAAGACGGCCACCGACAGCTCCCAGTGGTAACGATGGCCACTGCCCGGTGGCAGAGTTTTCGAGGAGGGTGGGAAGGGGGCAGAACTGGGCAGATGAAATGCTGGGGAGCGGACAAGCAGGCCCAGGAGGTGAGAGGAGACAGCCGCAAACTCTGCCACCATATCTCAAACCCCTACTGGCCTGGGAAACCTGCTATGGGTCTCCTCAGTTCTGCGCCAGCTCAATAGCTGGTGCAGATCTGAGACCACTGGGGCCATCCGGGTGTTGCAGGGGGTAAGGAACATTTGGTCCCTTACCCTAAGGAGAACTGGCAATGCTTGCCTGCCCCATAGGGTACAGTGGTCCGGTGGCGTAGCTGGAGGGGGGCAGAGCACTCAGCCTGTCAGGGAGGTGGGCGAGCGGTTCCTCCCTTCGGAGCCATTCCTGGCGGGGGGGGCAAAACGAAGCCCCGTTTTGCCCCCATGCTAGGAATGGCTCCGAAGGGACCGCTCGCCCACCTCCCTGCCAGGCTGAGTGCTCCACCCCCCCTCCAGCTACACCACCACAGTGGTCACCATTGTGGCGCCGCTGTAGTCCAGACACTAGGGAAGGATAGGATTGGGCTGTTGGTTGCCTCAGCTCAGGCTAGGCTGAGTCTGGATCCAGGCTCTCGGTAGTCCAGCAGGCCGTACACATGAGGCTCCCCTGCAGAGTCAGAACCATTCAGGGATGTTTATCTGAGAGAAACCAGGCCTATTTAAATTGCTTATTCTCATCTGTCAGCCTTCCCACTCTGCAGGTGCTGCTGTCAGAGTGAGGCCATTTTAACAACCCTGAATAGCATTTTTGGGAAGAGGTTTTGCCCAGGGAACCCCTCTGGGAACCGGATCACTTGGTGGCAGCAGACTAGATCTACCAAGTCTTGTCCCACAGAGCTGCATGTCCAAACTGATTGGTGGGACTTGGTAGACTTGGCTCCCAAGGGGAGGGGGAGGGGCTGCTTGCACGTCTCAGTGAGGGGCCGTGCAAAACTTAGTGCTTTGCACCCCCTCTAGCTACACTACTGCCTTTTTGTCCTGTTTGTGGGCTTCCCACAGGCAGCTGGTGGACCACTGTGGGCAACAGGTTGCTGGACTAGATGGGTCCCTTTGGGCCTGATCCAGCTGGGATTTTCTTATGTCAGCTGGTGAGCTTCATGGTTAAGTGAGGACTTGAACGCGAGTCTCCCCAACCAACCATGCTTATCTCCAGTCTTGGAGCATGCCCAGAAGATAACTGGTGGCAAGGGTAAAAGAAGCCAGCAGGGAAGGGCTAAGAACCCCTTTTAAACGTCCCAGACTTGCTTCACCAGGTAAACACAGGGGGGACAGGGGATGATGACATACAACATGGTGTTTGTCTTGTTCCATGTAGTTCTGATGTGAAGAATCGAGGTTTTTTTTTAAATTTGGTCTTTCCACAGTTCTCTTTCTTTCTATACAAGACGTGAGCCATTTTCTAACTTCCTCAAAATGAAACTTCTTGGCCATGGACCCTCAAGAACTCTATTCCAATGCCCATTACACAAAGAATGGATTAAATTAAACCCATTCTTTCCTTGCTTCTGCAGACATTGCACTTGACGAAAAGAAATGAAAGACAAAGCTATACCGTATTTTCCAGAGAACAGATTTTCTACAAAGTATTTTAAAAGGATAAGCTTTAAAAGGAGTGTAATTCCACTCCATCATGAATTTGTTGTCCATTTGTTTATTTGGAGGTTGCTCTTTCTGGAGGATTAGTCACCACTGCTCTCACTACACTGTAATGTGAACACACAATAATTACAATTTTAAAGGATACTAAATGCCATTGATCAATTCTGAAAGAACTGAAACTCCCCATTCTCTGGGAAGGAAGGGCTGGCATTGCTACTGCTGGGATGCCCCTCCTCCTGGGAGGCAGGATCGGAACCTTGATTGACGGATACTCCTCCCACTTTGGGGGGGGGCATCCCTTGCGGTCCCCAGCTCCAGTCCTGCATGACTTTCACTTTCACTTTGGACTTCAGCAGGTGGGGTAGGTTTTTGTGCTCCCCCTTGTAGGCTACCAGCCAGGCTCACTCGGAGTAGTGGCTCCAGAGCCCATTTGGACGCACTGCTCCCACCAACGCAAACTTGAGGGAGCAGCTGCCAGAGGCAGTGCAGGTGGTGTCAGGCCCTCCCACCCCTGCACCGAGGCAGCAGCAGCAGACCCGCGCATGGGAAGCTGTGACCAAGCGAAGGACGCAGAACCATTGGACCCTTCCACTACAGCAGGACCTTCTGCTCCAGGGCCCAATTGTTCACCCCCAGCCACACCTCTTCAATCTGACAGCCTGGAGATTGAGCGGGGCCTGTTAGCCAGGTAATTCTGACAGGGTCACAGACACCATGTTGGCCTCACAGAAGGTCTCCACTAAGAAGGTGTACCAGTCCACCTGGCACACCTTTACCAAGTGGGTGGAGGTTAGGGGAATCAGAGTGGTGAGAGCCAAGGTGAAGCACGTTTTGGCTTTCCTTCAGCAGGGCTTCGACAAGGGACTGTCCACCAACACTCTCAGGAGGCAGGTGGAGACCCTAGGCAGCATCCTGGGAGCAGGCTCAGGGGAATCCCTCTCATCCCACCGTCACATCCGCAGGTTCCTGCGGGGGGGGGGGTTCACGCTCCTGAACCCCCCGACTGTCCACAGGTTCCCCAGTTGGGATCTAAACAAGGTCCTAGAGGTTCTTACTCAGGTACCCTTCAAGCCACTGGACTCAGTTCCCATCAGGGAACTCACCTTCAAGATGTTATTACTGTTGGCAATTCCCTCAGCTAGGAGGGTCTCAGAGCTTGGGGCACTCTCCATCAACCCCAAACTCTGCATTTTTTACAAAGACCAGGTTCTCCACCTGGACATGACCTTCATTCCGAAGGGCAACTCCTTATTCCACAGGGCACAGGAGTTTATTCTTCCATCCTTCTGCCCCAAACCAATCCACTCCAGAGAAAAGGCGTGGCATACCCTAGACGCGCGCAGAGCTCTGCGTTACTACACCAAGTGCACCAGGGCTTTTAGAAAGTCGGAGGACCTGTTCGTAACCTACAAGGGCTCCTACCAGGGCCACAAAGCCTCAGCTAGCTCACTAATGTGCTGGCTGAGGGCATGCAAACAACTGGCCTACCAGGCCAGAGGGGAAGTTCCCCCAGATGGGATTACAGCCCACTCCCTCAGGAGCGCTGCCACCACGGCGGCATTTGTCAGGTACGCATCCCTTCTTGAAATCTGTAGGGTGGTGACGTGGTCTTCAGTCCACACTTTCACCAAGCACTACCGGATAACCTCAGCCGCTTCATCAGACGCCACTATGGGGCGTAAGCTGTTGCAGCAGGTGAGCAAACCCTCGCTGGCCCACCCTCCTGGTTGGCTCTGGTATATCCCAGCAGTAGGAATGCCAGCCTTTCCTTCCCAGAGAAAGCAGGAATTTCTTACCTAAGAATTACAGTTCTGGGAAAGGAAGGATGGCATTCTGCCCTCCACTTCTCCAGCTTGGGGAGTACACTGCTAGTTCAAGTTCCCCCATGGGGTACAACCATCCTCCCTTCCCGCCTGGGGCGGGGCGGTTTTCCAGTTAGTTTATACAATACTGTTTTTGGTTGTTATCTCTGTAGTTGTTCACCTACAGTTCATTAGGGTTTTTCTACAAAGTCAGCCCTGGCAGTGGACACGCCATACATAAAGGGATAGGCCACAGCCAAGGCACAGGGGGGCATTCAGGTTTTTTCCTGCTTCTCAACTCCGGACTGGGGACTAGAAGGGAACCCCCTCCCAATGTGGGAGGAGTATCCGTCAATCAAGGTTCTGATCCTCTCTCCCAGGAAGAGGGGCATCCCAGCAGTAGGAATGCCACGCTTCCTTTCCCAGAACTGGAATTCTCAGGTAAGAAATTCCTACTATTTAACTAGAGAAGCCTATTCCCTGCCAAGGAAAATACCTTCTGAGCAGATAATCTGCAAACATGATCTAGTATAGCAGAATTCAAGCCTCATTTTGCCACAGGTTCACTCTACAGCAGTGGTTCCCAAACTTTTTAGCACCAGCACCTAGTTTTTAAAATGACACCCTATCAGGACCCACCTAGGTTTACCAGACTTTCAAAAAAGGAGATCTAGAAAGAAAAAAAAAATTATTTATTTATTAGTTATAATAACCAGAGAAAAGACCCTCAAACTTTATTTACACAAGCTTGCAAACTGCAAGAGCTGAGCTCTTTGCAGGGTAATTAGTAGCTACAGTAACTGATTTTTCAATAGCCTCAGGCTTGAGGAAATTAGTTATCTGACCTTTCCATCACCCTTTGGGGACGCATGCAAAATCAGGTCAAAATCAGGTCACAAACCACCAGTGGGTCCTGACCCACAGTTGGGAACCACTGCTCTACAGTCTTTGCTAAGTTCCTGTCCCTCTTTCAGCCTATGTAATCCTATGCATGTCTACTCAGAAATAAGTCTGATTGTGTTCAGTGAAGCTTACTCCCAGGAAAATGTGAATTGGATTGCAGTCTTAAATCTTTTGCCTGTGAAATGAGAAATAATATTGGTCTACAACAAAGCACTTTGGAAATTAAGGCTGCAATCCTAACCACACTTTCCTGAGAGTAAGCCTCATTGAACAAAGTTGGACTTACTTTTGAGTAGACCTGGTTAGGACTGTGCCCTAAACCACCCTATATCATCTAGCGACATTGTTTCCTATACAAGGGAGCTTCTGGTCCTTATTGCTGTGAGGACAAAGCATAAACTGGCATAAACAGTTCCCCAGAAACTGGTATTCAGAGATACACTCCCTAAGAAAATGAAAGTTCCACTCAGTTATCATGATAGGCAGCCAATCACAGGCCTATGCATGAAAAAACATTTTCTAAGGACTTGAATATTGGCAAAGGGGCAGGGGCATCGTGGGGATCAGGTCCCTTCCAAAGTCCATATCTCCCCTTCTTCTTTCAGGCTTTGCAATCCAGGCATGCCAGGAGGACGGCAGGTTTGGCTACCCTTGGCGGTCCTTGCCACTCTACACAGATGATGGGGCAACCTCTCCTTGCGCAGATGCCTTCCAACACAGATCATGGAGATCCTCTCATCCAAAGGATGCCTGCCTTTCCCAAAAGCAACCTTCCTAGTTGAGTGCCACTGGAAGACAACATGAAAGTCAAGAGATGCCTGAGGAAGACACCTGCTGGGAAGCACCAAACCATTCCTTGCCATCCAAGGAAGCACCAGGCATTTTGCTGTCCCAGGTAGACGCATGGTGCAATCTGAACACTGTGCTCAGGTGTCCTGGAGAACAGCTATCACTCGGTGGTACTGCACATGCTCTGCATGTAGAAGGCCCAGGCTCCATCCCTGGCACCTCTGGTTAGAAGGACCTGTCCCAGGTGCTAAAAAAAAAGCCTCAGATCTTGGACAGCAGCTGCTGCTCACAGTGGGCCAAACCAGGCTACATGGTCTGACTCTAAATGAGACAACTTTCTATGTTCACCCTCTCTGCCAGGGCCTGCACTCTGTAGATATCTCTGCTCCCAAAGCAATCACTTGAGTTGCCTGTGCAGCATGTTTCGGCCTTGGTCTCTTGGTTCAAGAGAACCCAGTTGTTTGGCTCTACGGTTCTCACTGTCCACCCTTGAGCCAATGGCTCTACCAGGGATTCAATCTGTCACTTTCTTTCCTCTTCTCTTCCAGGATCAGGCCTCGCTGACCTTGACCTTCACCTTCACAGACACCCACCAAACCTGTCCTGCGGAACCCAACGTTGACCTGCAAGCAACCTGCCCAGGTAGGCCAAGAGTGTGCAGAAGCTGTGCTTTTGCTGCACCCACCTGCACGCCTCCCCTTTCCCTCTGCACTGTCCTTGCACTCACACGCCTGTTCCAGGGCAGCTGGCAAGTGTGTTGGGGGGAAGCGTCACCACCTGTCGCTTCGAGGGACAAGGTGGGCAGGGGGCGCCCCGGCAGGCATGGAGCAGCACGACTGGCCCTTCCCTCCCGCTTCTCGTCCACTTCCGAGGTTCTCCTAACACCCTGCAGTGGAGGATTGTGCTGGGCTGCCCGGTTTGGACTGTCCCTTCTTCTTCCTCCTCCTCCTCCTCCCTTCTCTCAATGTGCTTCTCTGCCCCCCCTTCCTCCTCCGAGATAAATAATTAAGAGAATGCCGAAGAGGCGTTTCTCTTCCCGGCAGAGGCGAGAGCAGGGAGCGCAGCGCAGCCGCCCGGCCCTCGGCCCTCGGCCCCCCGCCTGCGGGTCCGGCGCCCGCGCGCAAGGGGGCCGCGGGGGGCGTCTTGCCTCCCCAAAGACGCAGGCCAAATAAATAATTAAACGCCGGGAAAAGCAGTGAAGCAAAATGGCGACTTTTATGCAGAAGGAGGAGAGGGAGCGGGAGCAGGGGGCGGGCAGGGCAGGGCAGGGCTGCGCGCAGGGAGGACCGAGCCCGGCGAGGGGCGCCCGGACGGAGCGCGGAGCAGGCTCGGGGGGCGAGGGCCGCGGGAGGCAGGGCGCGCGGGAGGAGAGGCGAGGCGAGGCGAGGCGAGGCAGCCGCCGGGAGGGCCGGCGGGCGGCGAAGGGGCTCCCTTACCTCGGCGCGGCCGGCCGCAGGGCGCTCCTCGTCCGCAGCAGGGCCCCTCGGGCGCGCGCAGCCAACCAACGCCGATCCGCACGGCCGGAGAGCCGCCGCCGGCTCATGCGCGAAGCCCCCTCCCCAGACCCCCGCCCCTCCTCCTCCCTCTCTCTCTCTCTCTCTCTCACCTCCTCCTCGCTACCTTGACAGGCTCCCACTCGGGAAAGGGGGAAGCAACTTGCAACTCTCGCGTTGTTATTTTAATCGTGCGGACGGCGGCGCGAGGGAGGGTCGGCCCCCTCCCAGCCAGGCGTCCGCCAGCAGCGCGAGGACGGGGCGCCCTGGCAGGTGCGCTCCGCCGAGGAGGGCGACGCGGGGAAGGGGCGCGGGCGTGTGCCTGGCGCTGGTTGTCTCGCGCAGCCGTGCCCGGGCTTCCCGTTGGCGATGCCGCCCATGAGGCTGTTCTCTGCTCGCTCAGCCGGGATCTGGTCCTCACCCCTCACCAGGCTCCGCCCGGCAGCCCTCCTTGGTGGTCCCGATCCTGGACGCCAAGTGGGGCTTCTGTAGTAGCAGCCCAATCCTGTGCATGCCTACTCAGAAGTAATTCCGATGTGAGTCAATGGGGCTTCCTCCCAGGAAAGTGTGGATAGGACTGGGCTGGAAATGCGCATCACAGGCATGGTTGAAACGCAACCAGAATTGGGCTTTCCAAAGTCTCTTCCTTACGGGGGCAGGAAAAAGGAACAGCCACAAAGTGCCTTGTGGCCACCTGAAGACAACACATTCTGAGCCTGCCATTTCTCATGGGTAGCAGTGGCGTAGCTAGAGGGGGTGCAAAGCACTAAGTGTTGCAGGGAACCTCACCGCAGCACGCAAACAGCCTGTCTCCTTTGGAACCATTCTGTTCGGAGGGAGCAAAATGGAGACAGAGGCCTCTGTTTTGCCCCCCACACCCAGAATGGCTCCGAAGGGGAGCAACCGCTTGCACGCTGCAGTGAGGCTCCCTGCAACACTTAGTGCTTTGCACCCCTTCTAGTTACGCCACTGATTATTGGTGCCACCCAGAAATCATTCTTGCATGGAACTGTGGGACTTACTTTGTGACTTAACTTGTATAAGATTGTGCTAACAGTCCCAGTGAGTTAGGCCCTTTGACTCAGTCTTCTCTGATGGTAGGTCAAAGTGATGGTAGGTCAAAGTCCCCTTTGTCAGATGCATGAAGGGGGCTGAAGGTAGGTTGTAGACACAGTCCATGGATGCAAGAATGGGGAAGTAGCTGGACCAGCTGGATGTCCAGCTATTTAGTCCATTGTTAGACCCTTCACTCACCTAGTGCAGCATGACCTGGCAGCTGCTCCCCCGGGTTTCACAGATCCCCACCTGGAGAAACCAGGAAGTGAACCTACCACCAGCTACCTACTAGGAAAACAGCGATTCCACCACTGAGCTATGGTCCCTCTCCTTGAAGGTGACTGTTTTATGGAGGATGCCATCCACTCCTGCAGCCTGAAGTGATACAGGCCAGTCTCAGGTTTTCTACCTCAGTCAAAGTTTCTAGGTAGGGAATTCCACAGTAAGGGCGTTATTACCAAAAAAAAGTCCTGAATCCCCCCCCCCCCCAAATAACAGTGGAATACTGAGCAGGGCTTGCCTTACTTAAGGAAATGCATTGTCTACATAGTCATGGACACTCCAACCACACCAACCAATCCTGGGTTCTCATGTAAAGAGATGGTGAAGACTGGAAATGACCAATATTTGTTCATTATTGCAGTCTGTAGGAATTTGCTCCATCCAAAGGACTCAAATAGATTCATCTGGATATAAAATCTGCTCCTCAGATTTAATCTCTGCTCGCTCACTCCCTTCTTTCAGCAGGTGTCAATGCAGACTGACATTGTTATCCCCAGGGAAACCCTTTGGAGAAAGACAAATTTTTCAAAAATGACATTGGAGGGGAATTTCCAAGACATTGGAAAACTCCCATCCTGAATGAGCAGAAAATGGATTAATATGGTGACTGCACCCATTCAAGAGGCTGAGTGCTTTGGAGAGGAACCCAGGTTCAGTGCTCAAGCACTTGTATTATATGTAGAAGTTTCCAGGTTCAGTCCCTGATATCTGCAGCTGAAGGACCAGATAATAGACCATTTTAAAACATTCTCCATCTGAAACCTTGGAAAGCCAGTCTGAATCCTGCAGCCAGAGTAGATAGCACTGGGTTAGGGAAAATTAGGCAAGGTAGCTTCATAGGTTCACTTGGACGTCATCCCAGCACAAGCTGTTGAGCATCTCATGCAGCCTGATCTTGTACATGTTTAATTGGGAGAAATCCTGGTTTGTTTGAACTAACCAGTTTCTCATGTCCAGACTTAACAGGAAACTGTGGTTAATTCAGATCCCAAAGTGGAAGCATTCAGTTGCCTTTTGCATGCAAAGGAGAAGAGGGAAGGGCTTAAGCTCGAGTTCATCACAGCCTATTCACAGTCTTCTAAATGATGGATTGTCTGGATTTGACCATGGTCTCCAATTACTGTATTGGAGGTCTCTCCAGTGGCATAGCTAGAAGGGGTGCAAAGCACTAAGTTTTGTAGGGAACCTCACTGTGGCGTGCAAGAGACTGCCTTGGTCACATTGGTGGATTATCTGCACCAGGGAATGTCCTGCTGGACCTTTCAGCGGCCTCACATCAACCATGGTGTCCTTCTGGTTTTGTCGACTGAGTTGGGGCTTGGAGGCACTGTTTTGCGGTGGTTCCACTTCTTCCTGACTGACAGATCCCAGAAGGTGGTGCTGGGGGATGCTTGTTCCTCATCCTGGCCTCTTAGGTATGGGATGCCACAAGGGTTCATTCTATCCCTCATGCTGTTCAACATCTACATGAAGCCTCTGGGAGAGGTCTTCAGGAGGTTTGGGGAAGGGTGCTATCAGTATGCTGATGACACCCAGCTCTTTCCTTTCCTCCTGATTCTGAGGGGGCAGTCAAAGTTCTGGAGACAGTTAGAGCTGGATGTGGGTGAACAAGCTGAAACTGAATCCTGATAAGACAGAGGTTCTCCTGGTCTGGAAATCCATGACTCGGGTATTGGATTATTGGCCTGCTCTGAATGGGGTTGCACTCCCTCTGAAGGAGCAGGTCCACAGCTTGGAAGTGCTCCTGGATCTGCAGCTGCTCCTGGATTCCCAGGTGGTGGCTGTGGGCAGGGGAGCCTTTGCTCAGTTTCGACTGATTTGCCAGCTGCGACCATACCTGGGACACACAGACCTGGCCACAGTGACCCATGCCCTAGTGACATCTAGATTAGATTACTGAAATTTGTTGTACATGGGGCTGTCTCTGAAGACGGTTTGGAAACTGCAACTAGTGTAAAACGCAGCTACCTGCGTGGTTGCTGGTGCTCGCCGGTTCAACTCTGTTGGGCCGTTGCTTCAGCGACTACACTGGCTTCTGGTTTGTTTCCAGGCTGAATTCAAAGTGCTAGTTTTGACTTTTAAAGTGCTATACAGTTCAGGTCCAGGATATTTGAGGGACCGCCTCTTTCCATATAATCCTACCCGTCCTCTCAGGTCAGGGGTGCTCAATAGGTGGATTGCGATCTACCGGTAGATCGCGAGGCAAAATGAGTAGATCGCGGAGTGCCGACCCCCCCCTTCAGGTGCCTCTGGAGGAAACGCCGGGAGTAAGGCCCATTGTACGCAATGGGGCTTACTCCCAGGTAAGTGTGGCTAGGATTGCAGCCTCACAGCCTAATCCTAGGCATGTCTACTCAGGAGTAAGTCCTGTTATACTCAGTGGGGCTCAAGGTACACCAACATACATTGTACACATAAATGTTATATGTTATGATGGCGTGAACATTGTAAAAAAAACTCTGGTAGATCTCCGGGCCTTGCTGGGTTTCAAAGTAGCTCTCGAGCCAAAAAAGTGTGAGCACCCCTGTCTCAGGTCATCAAGAGGGGCCCTTCTAACTATGCCACCACCAGTGGAGGTGAGGGGGATGGCAGCAGGAAATAGGGCCTTCTCGGTGGTGGCATCCCATCTGTGTAATTCCCTCCCTCTGGAATTGAGAACAGCTTCTTCTTTGGAGTCCTTTCAGCAGAGTCTCAAGACCTTTTTATTTAGGGAAGCTTTTAAATGCTGGCATGGGGGGGGCTAGCACTTTTTAATGAAACATTTTTAATCCGTGATCCAATTGTGTTTTATTGTTTCTGTGGTTTTAATTGTTTTAATGTTTTAGCGTATTTAAATATTATTGTAAGCCCTATTAAATATTAAATATAATTATTATTGAGGACCCTTAAGTAGAGTGAAAAAGCATGGTATAAATCTCTTAAATAAATAAATGCCCCCCCCCCTTCAGAGCCATAGGCCTCCGTTTTGCTCTTATCGCCCAGAATAGCTCCAAAGGGGAGGGGCTGCTTGCAGGTAAGGATCCCTGCAAAATTTAGTACTTTGCACCCCCTCTAGCTACACTACTGGGTTTCTCTTTCCCCACTCTAAAGACAGCTTTTTGGATACCAGCCCTACTATTGACTTTTTGCAATCTTATGGCCAGGAGTTTCATACGTTAGTTGTGCAGTGAATTAAAGGATCTTAGGCTTAGTCTATCCCTGTAGCAGAATGTGGAGAAGGAGGGGGCAGAATTCTGAAGCCATTGAATGGATAGTATCACCTCAGAATGCAGACAGAAGATAACACACTTGAATACTCCTTGATGTAAAAAGAAAAACAAATCATTAAACCAAAAGAAGCCCCCAAACTTGCAAGTATAGAAGCAGCAAAGCAGGGATCCGGCAGGTTTCAAACCTCTCTCCCTGAAGTGCTATTTTTTCCTTGCAAGGAGTATTTTTACATGGGAGGAGCATACCAAAATGGCCCCCACAATGAAACAGCTCAAGATTTTACCACCCCATACTACTGCATGTGTACATGAGGCCTCAGTCTTGCTGCAATCCATAATTGTTCTTCCAAGACAGAACAATGCTTCCCAGGTGTAATGGCCACATTGTTGTGCGGCGCTGCCATTACGCAAGACCATACTGATGCTGCACCAGGTGTGACTGGCCAACACACAGCACATCATGTAGCACAGTGAGCATGTGACAGTGTCGCAATACTTTTTCTTTGTTTGAAATCTCATATGAAATGCAAACTGAGTGATATTTTTACAAAAAAACAGCTCCCTTCTGGCTTGCCTGCTCCAGTGCAGGTTTGGATTGCGCCCAAAAGGTCCACAGGTGTGCCGTGCCTGTGACAGTTTAGGGCACAGCAGTTAAAAATAACTGAAAAACTCTTTTGGGTTCTACAACTCTGTTTCCATGCCAACTGTCTGTAGAAATGATTGTCTGTCCCTCTTCCTCCACTGGCAGAGCTGTACTACAGACAGTTGCCCTAAAAACTAAGCGATAGAACCCAAAAGAGTTTCCCGGAAGTCAGAAGTGACATCACAAGAGACAAAGACCATAGAGGTCAGTATGCCTTGAGAAGATAAATATTGAAAATCGCTGGGTAGAAGGTGAGAAGGCTGTGTGCACATCTGAGCAGCCAACCCTGGTCACTTCTGTAGAAAGTAGCGTGATGTTTTTGTGTTACGGCTGAGCAAGGCACAAGGGCGTGAGCCAACCTGCCACATTTGCTCAGGACCATTTCACATGCTCACTGTCGAAAGTGACTGCCCAAAATGTTTTAGGTATACCTACTACACCTGATAGAGGTGTGGCTGAAACACGTTGAGTGTTCACAAGGAAAGTTTAAAATGTTTCAGGCTTTTCAGGTAGAAATAGGATGACAAGGGAGAAGATGATGCTGGTTTATAAACATATGTATGGATTAGAGCAGTGTTTTTTAAACAGTAGGTTGGGACCCACTAGGTGGGATTTGAGTCAATTTCAGGTGGGTTCCCATTCATTTCAATGTGTATTTTATTTTTTAAATGTACAGTATTAGACTTGATGCTACCATAGTATGTGACTGCATGTGCAATGTTACAGATCTGTACTTTTAATAGACATATGCTTTTAACAATGTATATACTTTTAACAATGATAGTCAATGGAGCTTACTCCCGGGTAACTGTGGATAGAATTGCAGAGTTAGAGATGTTTGGGGAATTTATTTTAAACAGATCAGCAACTGCTTGGGAGGCTTAGGAGGGGTCTTCCTTATTTTAAATAAATTCTTTAACTTGTACTTATTGTAAACTTTTATCTAGTTAATTGATTTGATTTGATCAGTGGCGGACCTCCCCAACCCCATACCCGGGGCAAAGGTCCATGATGGTGCCCCCCAGCGGGCTGTTGTCCCCTCCCCACGTGAATCCGCTCCCCCACCTACCTGGGGTTCTCAGAGCTTCGTGCAACCCAGGGTGGTGTCGGGGAAGCCTCTCAGAGGTTCCCTGACGCTATAAACCGTGCTTCCGGAAAGCCGGAAGCACAGTTTCCAACCCCGTCAGGAATCTTATAGAGGCTTCCATAGGGTCCTAGAGGCTTGCACCTGGGACAGTTTTCTCATTGGACCCCGTAGTAGGTCTGCAACTGGATTTGATTTGATTTTGTCGTATGAGGGGTGGTAAAAATTTTCCTGCTTGAAAATGTCACTTCTGGCCATGACATCACTTCCAGGTTAATAACATCACTTCTGGTGGGTCCCGACAGAGTGTCATTCTAAAAAGTGGATCCTGGTGAAAAAACATTTGAGAACCACTGGGCTAGAGAACTGAGACCGAGAAAGCTCAGAACTGTCTACTCACACTTTTAGTACCTGGACCCACTTTTTAGAATGAAAATCTGTCAGGACCCACCAGAAGTGATGTCATGACTGGAAGTGACATCATCAAGCAGGAAAATCTTTAACAATTCTAGGCTGCAATCCTACCAACACATACCCAGGAGTAAGCCCCATTGACTATCATTGTTAAAAGCATATACAGAGTAGCCTGTTAAAAGTACAGATCTCTAACATATCCCCAAATGCAGTCCCATACCATGATAGCATCAAGCCTAATCTATTAAAAATAAAATATTGAATTGAATGGATACCCACTTGAAATTGGTTCACAAACCACCTGGTGGGATCCAACCCATAATTTGAGAAACACTGGTCTACTGAACGGCAGTGACTTGCCTCCAAAGGGGGCAGGGGGCTTCCCTAGTCCACTGAAGAAAGCAACTGTTTTGCCATTGGGCCATTATGGGGTCTCTGTGGTCTCATCCAGCTGGGCTCCAACTAGGACAAATGCTGGTGGTCCATTGGCTACATATAACAGGGGAGATGGGATTGGCTGCAGCTCCTCTCTACATGTGCACATGGTGGCAAACTCACATTTGCTGCTGCAGAGCATGCACATTGGCCTGAAGTAAAATGAAAAAAGGCTGGGAGAGGAGCAGACAAGGGGTGTATCTGGGCCTGTACAGATTGGTTTGGGTGGCAGCCAAGATCAGGCCTCTGATGGACAGAAACTGAAATGCTTGGAAGAGGCAAAGATTGCCAAGAACAGTCAAGTCCCAACAGCTGCTGCGAAGAACTGCAGAGGCAGGACTCTATAACGTACAGAGTTGCAGGGCGAGGGAAAGAGGAAGAGGTTGCTAGAAAGAATTGAGGGGAATCCCCCAAAGAGAGCGGAAGTGCTTGTGGCTGTTCTCACGCAGCAGTCTGGGAAAGTGGTAGAGCAGCATGGTGTGTATGTCTGCAGTGTAAAGGCCTTCTTTTGCTCAGTCATCACTCGCCTTCCCTCAAAATTGATCTCTGCACAGGCAGGTTGATGTGGGAATCAGGTCAGTGGGTCAACCCATTCACTGCAGGCTCCACAGCAGCCAAGAAAGCTCTAAGAGGGCTCACCTAACACCTCTGTGTTGGGTGCCAGGCAAATCCTTTCTTATTTTCCCAGATCTCTTAAATTGTTTTGACTACTCCTTTTAATCTGCTGTTTTCATTGCTGTTTTATGCCAGTGCTTTATGATATGATTTTATTCTTATTGTGTTTGCTTTATTTTTGTAAAGTGCCCTCAGAAATTGCTGAAGGGCATTATACAAATGTTCTAAATAACTCAGGGCCCAATCCTGTCCAACTTTCCAGTGCAGATGCAGCTGCAATGTAACCCTGAGGTAAGGGAACAAACATTTCCTTACCTTGAGGAGGCCTCAGTTACTGCCCCTCCACCAGAGGATGCAGCGTGTGCCCTGTTGGCATGGCTCACCAGCACACTGGGACGTGGGATAGGATTGGGCCCTCAGTAATTCTCATCAAGATAACAAAGCTGTCTCTGGGTTGTATCTTGCAAAGCGCAGCTGAGGCTCAAGTGATGGAATGTTCCTCTGTGAAGAGAAGAGCACACACATAGAAAGCTAGCATGTCAGGAAGCAGTGAGGACAAAAACCCTGACACGCTTGTTTTCTGTTTGCAGGGAATATTTTAGTATTGAACACCATTTCATCATGCAAACCTCTGTTTGCAATCTGAAGCACAACAGCACAGACACAGCAGAGCAGTCTCAGAGACAACTGAGACTGCAATCCTAAACCCGTTTAGCTGGGAGTAAGCTCCATGGAACAAAATTTGACTTTTGAGTAATCTTGTATAGGATTGTGCTGTAAGTAATTGGCAGAGCTTGAATTACTGGGGGTGAGGCAAGGTGACTTTTGACCCCAGACTGTAACCCACATGTGGAAGCCATTGGACGGATAGCCCAGTATAAGCATAGCAACACGCAAGAAAGAAACATTTTGCAAGTCTGATTAAAAGTCTGACTAAAGCATGGAAACACACAGAATGGTAAAGAGCTGCTTGATTTTATTAAAAGCAATAAGGCTAGTCTGACTAAAGATTTTATTAAAAGCAATAAGGCTAGTCTGACTAAAGATGCTTGGGCCTCAGAGTCTGGAATGTAACCCAGATAAGCAAATACCAGTTTTGGGCAGAGGACCTTGGCAGAGATAGAGATGTCTTGGCAAAAATATTCACTCACTAAATACCTGTATCCCTGTAGCTTTTACGGTAATGCTTTAGGAGCAAAAGTATACATACGGACATCAAGTGACCCTTGATACCAAACCAAAGTACTTTTACCCAAAGTAAAAGGTCACAATAGTTATATAGAATTAAGATATAGTAGTCATTAGAAGTAGGTCTTAAGGAACCAAAGGGTTGCTTGATTTTAGAAAAGTCTTAAGAAAAGACAAAGAAGCTTTAGTTTTGCAGAGAGACTCACAAGTGTTAACACAGAAGAAAGGTAAGATAAGAGGACTGTATCAAGATGCACTAATGAGATGGGCGTGAAGTCCTGCCAAGAAACTATGGGTCTGAAGATCTGCCAAATGTTGGTCTTCACACCTGTCTTTCAGCATTGTGTCATCTCTTTTAATGAGGGTAGTCTAAACCTTGTCAAAACAATTTTTAATTGAATTGATGGATGTGAAAAAGGGTCAACAACGGGTCAGCACTGGATAGATGATGTTATAGCACACTCTACTGGTTTTTGAAAACTTTGTAATTCAATATGTTTGTTTAATTTTACCTTTTATGGGAACTGTAACCTGGAACAAGCCTATCAGGTGTCTCTAAAGTTATCTACAGCCTATTAAGCGTCAGCCCCATCTATGATGTCAAACTTCAGCCAATGGGAAGTCTAAATTTTCAAACAAAGAACCCAGAATGGTATAAAAAGGTCAAGTTAATATTGAGAAATTGCTCTCAATGCTTTGTGACATGAGTCCCTTGAGATGCCCATTGCTTGCAATGAAATAAAGCCTGCAGACTTTCACTCCTGAGTACCGAGATTACTTGAATCGCCTTCTTTCTACCATGCGGGGGGGGGGGTGTTCTTTTGTTCAGACCCCCTAAGCTTCTGTATGTAGAAGGCTACAGGTGGCCATGATACAGGTAACAGGGTGGGGCTTGTGACCATTGAAAATCCCCCTGCCCTCCCATAATTTGACTGCCAGACAACTAATTAGCTGCAGCAAAATGCCATATCCCCCACCCTCTTTGTGCTTTGTCCCTCACCTTTTCCTATTTTTAAAGGAAAAGTACACACATTGGAAATGGTCATGTTACTTGCTTATGTTAATTGCAGTGCAAAGGGCAGTGGAGTCAATGCAATCTAAATGTGATAAGCCTCCTGCATCCTGCAAGGAAACACAGATCTAAAGCAAAAGACAAATATTTGCCTAGAGCCCATCTTTCATCTGCCACTCTCCATCTTTTAGTCACCTGCCACTGCTTTTCCTCACCGAAGCAGTGATGTAGCTAGAGGGGGTACAAAATGCTTTTTTCAGGGAGCCTCACCACAGCATGCAAACAGACCCTTCTCCTCCCCTTTGGAGCCATTCTGGGTAGTGTGAGCAAAATGGAGGCATACTGGATTTTGAAGGGAGAAGCAATAAAGAAACAAGATGGTGGAAACCTGGCCATTTATCAGTTCAAGAGTTAAAGGGAATATCAAACCTCTGTCAATAGCTTGTGATGTTTAAGATAATCAGCAGTGCGGTTCTCAGTTTATTGTGTGGACGTTAAGATTGGGCAGCAGGAGGATTCAGTGTGCAGAGATTCAGATAAGCCTATAAGTGGCAGATGGCATCTTCATAGCCATAGGGAGTTGTGGGGACAACCCAGCAATGATTTTGAAGGAGGATGGGTGTACCTGAAGCTCACATCAAACACTTCTGAAAAACAATCACCCATTTTCAGCATCTCTCAAACTGATTTGAGTGGTGGTTTTCACACATTTAGCACCAGGACCCACTTTTTTTGAATGAGAATCTGTCAGGACCCACCAGAAGTGATGCCATGACTGGAAGTGACATCATCAAGCAGGAAAATGTTTAACAATTCTAGGCTATAATCCTACCAACACATACCCAGGAGTAAGTCCCATTTACTACCATTGTTAAAAGCATATACATAGTAGCTTGTTCAAAGTACAGATCTGTAGCATTTCTCCAAATGCAGTCACATACCATGGCAGCATCAAGTCTAATCTTTTAAAAATAAAATATTGAAATGAATGGGGACCCATCTGAAATTGGCTTGTGACCCACCTAGTGCATCCCGACCCACAGTTTGAGCAACACTGGATTTGAGGATCTCAAAGGCTTTCTCAAAAAGCCTTTGGCTTAACCTCTTAGTCCTCATTCCCTACTAAACAAGAACCCTAAAGCTATGATACAATGCTTACTTATCTGTATATGTGATTGATTAGTTAGTCTTGCAGCCCAATTCTATCCTTTTCCCTGCCATAGCATGCAGCCCTGCTGTAACAGGTTTGTGCTGCTTGCTATGGTGGGGGGGGATTACCCCACCTTAAGCCCTGAGATCGCCAAAGGGTCCCCTCAGATCTGCGCCAGCTTTTTAGGGCTTCACCAGTACCATGTGTGGGTCCTCTCCACTGTCTGTGGCACAGCTAAGTGCATTTCTGGATTGGTGTTTACAACACCATAAAGCTCATACCACTGCCTGAACACTAGTTGCAGCAGCGGTTGTGCTGCATAGGATTAGTCCAGTGGTATTCAAACTGGGGTGTCATGACACCCCAGCCTGTGGGTCCTGACCTCTGCCCCCTTAAGGGGCGGGGGCAGCCAAGAGACAAGGGGAAGGTAGCCGCAGGATCCACAGGATCGCACCACTCAGGGGGGCTGCAAGGGCTTGGGTGCACTTGCCCAACCCTCCTGCAGCCTCCCGGGGGTGCAGGGAGCCCTGCGCAACCTTCTGCAGGGCTCTCCAGGTCAGAAAAAGTAAAAGCGGAGCGATCACACCCCGCTTCGCAAAACCGGAAGTGGAGCACGATCACTCCACTTTCCCTTCTGACGGGGCTACAGGGACTGGGGTGCATCCTCCAGTCCCTGCAGCAGCCATTCCTGTGTGCAGGGAGCCCTGCGCGAGCACCTGCAGGGCTCCCCAGGTCAGGGAAAGGGAGAGTGGGGCGATCGCGCACGGCCCCTGCTGCCTCCCCCCCCCCCCGCCCCTGCAAAGACTTACTGCAGGTTTGAAACTCCAGAGAGTTTGAAAACCGCAGGATTAGTCTATTAGTGGTTTTTCAGTAAAGTTACCTAGGAGGAGGCCCTATTCAATGGCATAGATAGAGGGGGTGCAAAGCACTAAGTTTTGCAGGTAGCCTCACTGTGTTGTGCAAATGCCCCCCCCCCCTTTTGGAGCCATTCTGGGTGGTGGGAGCAAAATGGAGGTGTATTAGATATTTGATTTTCTCTGTAAACCGCTTTGTGAACTTTTGTTGAAAGCGGTATATAAATACTGTTGTTGTTGTTGTTGTTACCTGGCTCTGAGGGGAAGGGGCTGCTTGCACGACGTGCTGAGGCTCCCTACAAAACTTAGCACTTTACATCCCCTCTAGCTATGCTACTGGCCCTACTGAACTCACCAGGATTACACATACTTGTAACTGAATTGCATGCATGTTCTTTCCCTGTTTTACACTTGCCTCTTCCTTCCTCTACTGCCTTCCGCTGTGTCAAATTTCAGTTTTTTCCTCAGGGCAGGAACTTTGCTTGCTCTAAAAAATGCCATTCATCTTAACAGGGCATATTATTATGAACAGCAGCTGGGGGTGAGGGAGGTTTCTACACATTCAGAATGTACCCGTGGGGTTCTGCAAACATATGTGACCATCTTGGGTGGCACTTATAAATACAGCACAATCCTAGTAGGTGGGGACAAAATGGTTGTGAGGACAGACACCTTAGTGTTGCTACAGTCACTATCCTGAATGTTTTTACCACCCTGCAACAGAAGTACATTAACAGCTGCCCAAGGCATTTTGACAAACTGGTTCACGTAAAGCAGGCAAGTACGGTAAGTGACACACACATCCCCAGTTTGCATGAAGAGCTTCAGGGTTAGCATGTTCAATGGCTTTCCAGTGCCTAGCTGAGCACAAAAAAACTCCAGTGTTGCTGTTTCTAGGATCCTGAGAAAAATGTCTCCCACCCCTTTTTCCTAATGCTGATCTCTGTGGAGGATGTGTGCATTTCTAATTCATCACGTATGGTTTTGTTTGCCTTCAAGCAAATCTGTATTTAAATTCAAGCTCAGAACAAACATACACAGAACAAAACCCAATCTCCAAAGCTGCACGTGTGATGGTAGATTATTTTGGTCGACACTTTGAACAGTCTGAGTTTCCAGGGCAGTTTACAGCAAGGACTTCAAGCTCAAGGACTGGAGAGCCAAACTGCCTACCCAACAGAGAACCAGCAACTGCACCCAAACATTTCAATCACCTCCCTCTTTTGATGGATGGAGTTCCTGGTTGCTGGGCTGCAGCTGGTCTTCTTCACTGGGTGAAGCTGCCCAAACTCCAGATGAGGCTTGGAAAAGACGTATTTATTTATTTGAAATATTTCTATTTCATCTTTCTGATGTTTAAGGTAGTGTGCTACAAAAGAATAAAAAATGACACATTCAACAAATAAAAACATTAAAAACACTTAAAAATGACAGAGGAGACAATTAAAATACAAAAACAGCAACATAAAAGCAATGATATAAAAGCAGCAACAGATGATAAAATGGGTCCCGAGGATGTTCCTCCTCAAATGTCAAGCAAAATAAATGTGCTTTTAAACCTTGTTGGAAACCATATAATAGCAGTGACCAAACTGTGGATCGACAGCCATGTGCAGCTCTTTGACATATAATGTGCAGCTCTCAGAAATATCCCAGTGCCCACAGGATCCAGCAGTCACCATTTTAGTGCCGCTGGAGCTGTGGATGCTGGGAACCATAGGACTGGGCTGTGTGTTGCTAGTGAGTCTTCCTCAGACATTTGGCCATGGAACTCTCCAACATTCAGAGACCTGGCACTGAATTCCTAAGGAAATAAATATGCTGGTGGTTGGAGAAATTGTTTCTTGATTTCAGTTCTGAAATCTGTTTGCATCTCTTGTTTTGATATTATATATTGTTTTAATTTTTATATTATTGTGTGAACTGCCTAATGCGCCTTGGCAGAGAGGTAGGATGCAACCAAGCAAGCAAATAAATAAATGGAGGTTGGAACAAGGGAACAGGGAATCATGCATAGAGGCAGTGGCGTAGCGAGAGGGGATGCAAAGCACTAAGTTTTGCAGGTGCCTGAACGCGCCATGCAAGCAGCCCTTCCCCCTCCCTTTCAGGATGGTAGGAGCAAAATGGAAGTGAATGCCAGAGAAGACCCAGAGAATAGGCAAATGCCTCTGTTTGGCTCCCACTGCCCAGAATGGCTCAGAAAGGGGGGAGGGGCCGCTTGCACAGCACGTTCAGGCATCTCCACCCCCTCTAGCCACACCACTGCATAGAGGACATACTGTGCTCCTTGCCGGAGTCCTAGAGGCAGGAGTGGTAATGAATCAAACAACAAAATTCCAAAAGACTGTTATCTGCCATAAAAGTCTGTGTTTTGACCCAGTGTCCCGAAAGTGTTATTTTAGAGCGGGCAGTGATGTATCTGTTTGACATCCTTAAAGACAGTTTGGAAACCTGGGTTCTTAAAAGCAACAGGTTCCTCTTCTATTCTGCTCTTCTGCAAGAGGGTGGTTATATAGTGAATAATTCTCAAGTACATATTAATACCCAGCAGGCTGTGAACAGGCCCGTTCCAAATCATTAAGTCGGTTGGAATAGAACAGGATTTGGATTTATAGAATGACTTTCCCAACTCAGGTCCTTCAAGGCCCTTTCTTTGCAAGGCGGCACTCAGCACAGGCAGACCTGGTCCAGGCAAAACACTAAACCAAGCTTGGGACTGGAGCAGAATCACCCCTGGGTTGCTTCATTTTTCCCTTAGCACCTTGTTCGTGACAGAAGTGCTCCTCTTGCTGGCAGGCAGTCCTCCTGCTCCCCCCACAACTCCCTCTGAACCATACTGTATGCTACATAGCATCATTCTGAGGGGAATTACATGGGAAAGAATGTAGTGGCCACCAGCTACTCACCGCTGTTGCTGCTGCCAGCGTGGACCTTTAGTCCCCTGGTTGTCCAGATGGTGTTTGCAACCTGTGAATGGGGCAATGAGATTGCAGGGGCCATTTTGGCTACACCCCTGTGTATTACTCTCCATGGGTTTCCAAAGTTGGAAACTTCTTCTCTTCTTTTCTTCTCTTCTTAACCTTATCATCTTTAAATTTCTTCATGGCCTTGCGTTTTCTTATCCATCTTCATTGCACTCTGCCTCCTCTCCTCAACCCCTCCAACCTTTTTATGGAACCTCCAATCCCTTGAGCCTGCGGTTTTCAAACTCCCAGGACGTTCCCAGGGAGTTTGAAAGCCGCAGTAAGTTCTTGAGGGGGCGGGGAGGGAGGCAATGGTGGCGGAGGGAAGGCAGCGGCACAATCCCCAGGATCGCACCATTCAGGAGGCTGCAGGGGCTTGGGTACACTTACCAGAGCCTCCTGCAGCCTCTCCGGGGTAGGGGGAGCCCTGCGCAGCTGTCCACAGGGCTCCCTGATGCTTCAAAAGTAAAAGTGGAGCAATCACGCTCCACTTCCGGTCTAGCATCCTCCTCCTTGCCTGCCCCCGCCCCTTCAGGGGAAACAGGCCAGGGTCCACAGGCTGGGGCGTCTCAGCACCCCAGTCTGAAAAGCCCTGCCTTGAACTTTGTTCTTCTTTGTTTCCTGGTGTGGCTGGCTTCTTATATAAAGGACTATCTGGCTTTAAATATTTGTCTGGCCTCTTTTTTTGTCTTGCTTGAAGAAATTAGTTAAAACTTTTCGCTGTTGCATTTCCCTCTTAATGTACTTTTTGGCATTTTTCTTTTTTCTCCCCTGTTCCTAGGTTAATTTTATTAGTAGTAGTACTTTAGTAGTATTTTAAAAACTGCTTTCCTTTCTTTCTTTCCAGTTGCGCAGCATTTTCTCCTTTCCTTCCAACTCCTTTTCTCTCTTTCTCTTTCTCCTTCTGCCTCATGTTTTAAAAAGTTGTGAGTTTGCAGGCAGGCAAAAGTTTGCAGGCAAAAGTTGTGCGTTTGTGTTGTTTTATTTCTGTACAGCACCTACCACACCTTAAGTATTCAGTAAATTACAATGGTGCTAATGGGGGCTGATGCACCTTTGTGTCAAGCGGTGCCTTGTTACAGATTCCTTCAAACACTGGACTGCCAACCCTGAGTGCTGGCACGTGTGTGCCTATGGAGAGAGGGGACATGAGTTATGGGAGGCGGGTGGGAAGGTTAGCCTACCCGGCCCTCTCCATGGATAATTGTTGGGAAATGAACGGCCTGTCTTTCTCCTGTAAATGAATCACCCCCAAGCTGTTAGGATAAATTGTGTTTGGGACTCGTGCAGCCGAGTCCCCCTTCAACAGTGGCTTGGCTGCCGCCGTAAATCAACCACCGACTGTTCTAAAGTGGGGGAGAAAAATGCCATTGTCTAATCAAGATTTATGGGGCTGTAAACTTGGCCTGCCGCTCATTAAACGCATGCAGTGCCGTCCCTGGGCGTGGAAGGCATTTGGCCCTTCAGCTCCCACAGTATCTAAAAGTGCAGGAAGATCAGATGTGCTTTGTGTCACCCCCATATGCCTGGCAATCATAAGTCCCAATGTACCATCAAAGGTTCATCTATTGCACATCTTCTAAGGTGAGAGATATGCCACTGTGTGCCAGCAGTGTCATTTACATAGACCAAACTATGGTTATATGTCTCTCCTCAAAGGAATAACTGGACACAGTGACAAGATCATTGCATCCTGGATAACTGCATTCTGGTTTTGGACATTGGCAGCTACTCTTTAGGGTCCCAGATATTTGTGTCCCAGTATATGTATATTTATATTAGATGAACCTTTTAATTTTTTTAACACAGGGTTAGAGTTAGGGCTGGGATAAGAGGCTTTGGATATAGAACATGGGGTCTGCTGCCCAGTTATAGATGCATTTGTCCAGGACACAATCATTTAGGATGCAAATACTGTAGTTCCAATTGCACATAAATTGCATCTGGGGATTGGACTAGATGACCTATTAGACACCTTCCAACTCTATGATTCTATGGCTGCAATCCTAACCATGCTTTCCTGAGAGTAAACCCCATTGAATAAAATAGGACTTACTTCTGAGTAGATCTGGTTAGGATTGTGCCCTGTTATTCTTAACAGTCAGGTCAAACTAGAGATGACTTTAAGCATGGATTGGGGCTTGCTGGCCTGCTTTTTATTAGTATTAGCTTTCTGCTTCCTGTTAACGTTCTCCGAGTTGTCCCCTCCAGCGTGGAGGCTTCCTGCCTGCATATCTGTCCATAAATTTCATGCTTACAGTGAACTGTAAAAGCAAGACATGTTCATCCTTGGCACTACTGATTGGAATAAAAACAAAGTTGATGAGCACTGGGGCAGGGATGCAGAGATAGGGTTCCCTCTTATCCACTGTTTCTGTTTCCGCAGGTGTGTTTGTGGGGAGCTGGGGTGTCTGGAACAAATCCCCATTGATTCAGGGGGTTGCTTGTACTTTTTGTGGCTGCATCAGTAGCAAGGCCTTCTCTGTTTGGTTCTCCTCTCCCAGAATAGTCTCTTTCCAGCTTTTCCACATAGAGGTTTGTCTTGTCTGATTTTCCCTATCCTGCCGACTACGTCAATTTGTCCCATCCAAATATTCCAACTCCCTTCTAATGCCCACTTTTTAGCTAATTAACACCCTCCTTTTCTAAGAACTACAGCTGTGGTATGCAAAGAAATGGTTTCAATTGAGCAATTAACAAGAATTTATTGCTACAAACACATACACTCCCTGCAAGTCCTCTTGTCCAGAGGCTTTCTCTCCCCAAAACTCCACTTAACTCAGTGGGTAAAGGTCTGAAGCCTCCAGTCCAAGTCCAATCCAGTCTCCAAAGCACAGTCCAGTCTTCTGCAGCAGATTCCCTCCTCTGTGTCCTCTCTAGCAGAGTATCTCCTCCAGCAGGGTCCTGGCAGTCCTCTCTTCTGTGTCCTCCAGCAGAGTCCTGGCAATCCCCTTCTCCCGTGTACCTGTCCTGTAGGTCTGGGGTCAGGTAGCCTCTTGGTCAGGTTCCCTCTGGGTGAGGTAGCTCTGTCTCCTTCTGAAGCTGCCTTTTATCCTTGGATGTCTCATAATCCAAAATGCAGCTCACCTGTGAGCTACCTTGTTAGCCCCTTGTTAAGTCCAAATTAGGCTCAGGTGAGCCATCTCTTCAGTCCATGTCCATTCAAAGTCCCATCAAGGTCAAATGAAGCTCAGGTGTCCATCAGAGTCTCCATTGGCCTTTATTGATGACAGCTGTGGAGCCAGCCCTGCCCTTTCCAGATCTGTCAACCAGCTGTCAAAACGATCACACCACATCATCCACTGGATGATCTTCTGATCTTCCATTACAAGGTTGAACCTTCTCATCTGAGGATTTTCTAAAGGCCTCATCCCTGGCTTTTCTATCTGCAGATTTGGCTCAATGGAAGTCCCCAGATCCACACTGAACCTGACATGGCTTCCAAAGGTGATCAGCTCTGTGCTCCAGTTGCCTCTGGAGGCTGATTTGAGGACTGGGGAGACCATGCATGGCCTTGCTGGCCCTCAGAATGATTTCCAAGGCCTCTGGGAGGCCATATAAGGTCACTTCCTGGTTTTACAGGAAAACCAGAAGTGGCATTTAAAGGTCCTATAAAGCCTTTGGAGGGCCTGGCAGCCTCCCTGGACCTTAGATCAGCCTCTGGAGGCAACTGGTGCAGTGCTTTGGTTGCCTTTGGAGGGTTAAAGGTGCCTTGAACTGCAGATTTTGTTATCTGTGGTTTTTTGCATCCATGGGGTTCTGGCAATGGAACCCCCACAGAGCCCATTACAGGTTGGGTCCAGGATATTTGAGGGACTGCCTCCTTCCATACAATCTGGCCCGTCCTCTCAGGTCATCAGAGGGAGCCCTTCTGACTGTGCCGCCACCAGTGGAGGTGAGGGGATGGCGGCAAGAAAGAGAGCCTTTTTGGTGGTAGCTCCCAGTCTGTGGAACTCCCTGCCCCTGGAACTGAGAACAGCTCCCTCTTTAGAGTACTTTCAGTGGGGGCTTAAGACCTTTTTATTTAAAGAAGCCTTTTAATGCTGCACAAGGGGGCATGGCATTTTATTATTATTTATTTATTTAGATTTATTTATTTTTAATTTTGGGTTCCAAGTTTTATTGTGTTTTATTGTCTTTAAATGTTTTATTTTTATACATAGTTATATATTTTATGTTTTTATATGAGTTCTTTTGTAAGCCGCCTTGAGTGCCCTTTACTGGGACAGAAAGGCAGGCTATAAATTCTATAAATAAATAAATAATGCAGTACCACCTGTATATTTAAAATATGCATTTATATTATGGGCCAGTTAAATAAATCACTTATCTAATAGCTACGGTATTTGCAAATTACCAGTTCCTGCTCTCATTTATTTATTTAGAAGATTGAATGATCTCCAAGACATCTTACAATAGACTGCAAACACACATGCACAATTCCCACAGCCGTTAGTCCTCTCTCTAGCAGACAGCAGAAATTGTTTTGCTTCTGCTCCACAGGTCCCAAGCACCTAGCGTCGACCAGAGTCCTTCCTGGCAGGGAGGGGGAAGCAAGCTCCCTGCAGTTGCTCCCTCTTCTCTGGGCAATGGTGAGGCCAGGCTGGTCTTCTCCAATCTGCTCTCTTCTCCAAGCCCAAATCCTCCTTTTTCAAAATAGCACTAAACTCTGTCGCAGTGGTGACGTGACCCATAATGTCACCCAATGCTGCCTCAGGTCTGCTGCATTGGCACAAAAACCCAGGGATGGGAGCTCGAGTCAGGTGACTCGGACTTAAGTAGTGAAAATGTGCGTTTTTCACTGACTCGTGGACTCATGACAATCCATTACAGGTTACAAGCCACGATGTGTATGTGCCACATCCTGATTTTAGAAATGGGCTATGTCAGATGCAAGGGAGGGCACCAGGATGCAGGTCTCTTGTTATGTGGTGTGCTCCCTGGGGCATTTGGTGGGCCGCTGTGAGATACAGGAAGCTGGACTAGATGGGCCTATGGCCTGATCCAGAGGGGCTGTTCTTATGTTCTTAAACTACAATTCCCAGGAGGCCTTGCAGGTCTTCTTGTTATCAGGCATGCTCCCTGGGGCATTTGGTGGGGCTGCTGTGAGATACAGGAAGCTGGACTAGATGGGCCTATGGCCTGATCCAGTGGGGCTGCTCTTATGTGCTTGGAAGACTCAGAAAAACACTTGAGCCAAGGGCCCCTTGACTCAGCACTCATCCCCACGCATGCAGACTTCAGCCTGCCTGTGTCTGGGTGTGCCTGCTTACTGTTTTGTGACTTGAAAAACCTCATGGGGCCAACATTCAGACCAGGCGGGCAGCAGGGAGGGTCCAACAAGGAAGCAGAGAAAGGTTACTGTTTGTGTTTGCATTCAAGGGGGGGCATTCAAGGGGGGGGAGGCAGGAGCAGGCTCTTTTGCCTGTCTCTGATAGGAAGGAAGGTACTGATGATCATTGGACAAAGGATGGGCATTTGATATTTTCTTTGGCTGAGGGTGGTCAGAAGGAGGAGCCAAGGGCGTTCTTGCCTTACAGCTGGCTGCAGAAGCCCAGGGAGGGAGAGGGAGTCTTCCCTGGATGAATGAGGAGAAAAGGGGGGGGGGGTTCCTAGCCATCCTGGAGAAATTCATGGCATGACTCCAGCAGGCTCATTGAATGACCAGCTGCAATGGGACCACTTCTGAGTAGAACTGCCAAGGATTGGGCTGTCCTGGTAAGCCTTACAGCTGCTGCTCGTGACCCATCTCCTCCTTGCCTCTTCTGTCCCGCTTTCTCGCAGTCCATCCCACCTCCCACCCTGTTTAAAGATGGGTGGGGACAGCAGGGGAGTGTTTAAAGAGAACTCTGACACACACACACACACACACCCCAGCAGCAATCCTGTTTTTTTTTTCCCATGGCTGGGTTTTTAAAGGGGGCAACTCAACTTGAGTCATGACCTGGTGACTTGGAAAGTGCCCTGGTTATGACTCGTTTTTGAGTTGAGTTGCAGGGGGGAGGTAACTTAGACTTGACATAAATCAAACCATGTTGGATTTGTCCATCTCTGCAATAAACCCCCCCCCCCCAAGGAACAGCTGCTTACCACACTCCTCAGTTGCAGCAGGAGCTCCTTCCTGTAAATCAGACTGGAAGTTCAGCACTTCTGTGTTCTGCACTTCCAAAATACACTTGGAGCAAGGAAAGGAAGCAGGTGCAGCATCACCTTGCCTAATGGGTGGGTCACCCTGACTCTGTCAGTTGAACTCTTCTTCTCTCCTGTTTCAGAGGAAAAAGAGATCTGGACTGGGCTCTACTTTTTTAACATGGTCTTAGCTGAGGGATGCATTATGCATTTCATGCTCTTATAAAGTGCAGTTTAAGTTTGAAAGGTCTGCTTGTACTGATGTTTCATTGTCTATTTGGGGGGGGGGGGTGTCTATGACTTTATGAACACGTCTTTTTTCCAGGCAGACACATCAGATATAAAATACTGTTCTACGAGCTATGAACTATCTGCTAACTGCTGTTAGTAAACAACAACAGGCCCACCCAGATGGAGTGAATGTAATTGCAGGTGACTTCAATCAAGCTAATTAAAGACTGTCCTCCCTAAGTTCAGTCAACATGTACAAGTGTCGCACTAGAGGGCAAAATACCTTAGATCATGTGTATAGTAATACTG
This sequence comes from Tiliqua scincoides, assembly GCF_035046505.1. Lineage (NCBI taxonomy): Eukaryota > Metazoa > Chordata > Lepidosauria > Squamata > Scincidae > Tiliqua > Tiliqua scincoides. Next base: position 219,754,915 of record NC_089824.1, on the reverse strand, counting down.
TGAACGGGTATAGGACTATACCTTTGCCCCATCTAGGACAGTACAGGAGCTGCCCAAGGCTGTGTGCTGAGCCCCTTCCTCTATTCCCTATTCCCTGTATACGCATGATTGTACCCCATCACATAACACCAATGAAATTATAAAATTTGCAGATAATACTACAGTGGTGGGGCTTGTTAGCGGGAATGATGAGTCTGCTTATAGGAAGGAGGTACAGGAGTTGTTGTTGTGGTGCAAAGAAAATAATCTCTCACTTAACATAAAAAAAAAACTAGAGAACTTATAATTGACTTCAGAAAAAGAGGGATGTACACTCACCATTATACATAAATGGTGAGGAGGTGGAGAGGGTTGCTAGTTTCAAATTCCTAGGTATTTACATCACAGAGGACCTCTCATGGACTATTAACACCAGCATGTTGATAAAAAAGGCACAAAAGTGGTTATATTTTCTGAGGAAGCTCGGGAGGTTAAATTTGTCACAGCAGCTGCTTGTGTCTTACTATCGTTGCACCATTGAGAGTGTCTTAACCTATGATATCTTGGTGTTGTACGGAAATTGCTGTGCAGGGGACAAAAAAGCTCTGCAGAGAATTATTAAGATTGTGTAGCACATCATCAACCTTCATCTACCAGCTTTGGAGGACATTACAAGCCATGATGTGTATGTGCCATCTCCTGATTTTAGAAATGGGCTATGTCAGATGCAAGGGAGGGCACCAGGATGCAGGTCTTTTGTTATCTGGTGTGCTCCATGAGGCATTTGGTGGGCCGCTGTGAGATACAGGAAGCTGGACTAGATGGGCCTCTGGCCTGATCCAGTGGGGCTGTTCTTATCTTCTTATCTCACTGTCTGCAGAAGTCACATAGTATTTTGAGAGACCCCTTCCATTCGGCATAAGTTCTTTGAACTGTTGCCTTCAGGTAGACGATACAAAACTACTAGAGCAGCACCACACGATTCCTGAACAGTTTTTATCCCACAGCCATAATTACATTGAATAAGGCGATATAGTTGTTACCATGCTCCTGGGCATTATGGTCTGTTATACTGTTTTTATATTATGATGCATGTTGTATAGAATGTGTGGGTGAGTATGTAGAGTGTGATTGTTGGAATTGTAGTACATATTTATGCTTGTATCTCTAAGGTGCATAAATTTCGTTGTGCTGTAGCACAATGATAATAAAGTTACTACTACTACTACTACTACTACTATTACTACTACTACTACTACAGATGCCAAAGAGTGATATCAAAGTGACATCCCTTGCCAAGGTTACTCTCCAGGTTAGTAATGGTGCTGCAAATCTGCCCCTGAAATGGGCTGCCTCTCCCTGCCTAACATGTGAACTGGCCAGTGGTGTAGCTAGAGAGGGTGCAAAACACTTTTTGCAGGCAGCCTAATCTCTGCATGCAAGCAGCCCCTCCCCCTCCCCTTGGGAGCCATTCTGGGTGAGGGAGCCAAATGGAGGTGAATGCCTGGCTCTGAAGGGGAGCGGGAGGCTTTGCTTGCACGCTGCGATGAGGCTCCCTGCAAACCTTAGTGCTTTACACCCCCTTAGCTACGCCAGTGGTGTTGGGCAATGTCAGGAGCTGGAGAGCTGAGTCTTGCCGGCAATGAGTGATGAATGAACTCCTTTGTTCCTTGAGAGCTTTCTCAGCAGTTGTGAAGGTTGTCAGAGCAGGTCAAAGATGGAGCTCTCCACAAATGGTGAGGACATGCAGAAACCTGGAAATCGGGGTCTCCAAAGGCATGCAATCTTTTTAATGAAGGAATTAGCCTTGCTTCACTACATTTCAATTAAGGAAACTCACCTATATGATGGGCTAATTAGCTGAGCCTCTACATTTAATGAATATGGTATTAGCAAACTGTCAAGTCACGGCTCTCTCCCAGCCCTCTTCCCTCAATGCAGTGCTAAACTCTGGCCAGGCCCCAATTGGGGCCTTGTGTTCTGGCTGTGCAAGTTCCTATACAGTGGCGCGGAAGCCAGACCACTGTCATGTGCTGCCAGTCAGCAGCTGGGGCAGCCCATGGGCAGGGTGTGGGATTCGCGGGGCATGTTGGGGGAGGAACCAGGGGTGCGGAAGGGAAGAGGGGGGTTGGATCCAGCAGCAGTTATTCATGCCAGATCTTATGCTCTCTTTTCAAAACCTCCCTGCCCCGTTACCAGGATGATCAGATGTCATAACTGCAAAAGAGGATGAGGCACCCCCAAATGTAGGATAGTCAAGAAAAATGCAGGACATGACAAAATAAAAGCTAAAAACACTCGTGTATTGATTTCATGTGGTTAATTACATTTCATTGCTTATTGTTAAATTTAAAATTATATTAAATATAATTTGTTACAGAGAATTTATTAATTACAAGAAGGAGCTGCTCACAGGGCAAAGAGGACATTTAAGTTCTTACCAGGTCATGAGGGTGAGAAAAAGAGGACATGTCCTGGAAAAAGGGGACATCTGGTCACCCTGCCCTTTACTCTCCTTGTAGACCACCAAAATGGCTGGTGTATTTCTGAGAAGACCCATAGGCCACCTGTAAAAGTTTTTTACCTTCAGTTTGCCTTCATCTTGCCCCCCCCCCCATAGCATGTGGTGCATGCTCCTTTGGTGCAACTGCATGCTATCAGAGATAGAATTGTGCATTCAGTCAAACTTCTTTTTTCATTAGATTGGTTCAAATGCTATTTTTTCTTCCAGACTGGGCACAGGTGATACTGGACACAGGCATTCACACTGTGCTCCTGCCCTGGCTTCTCCAAGGTCCCTTTTCTTATGTGGAGGGGAGTTTGTTTCATTTTTAAAGAGGCCTAGCAGCATGCTGTAGCATAGCTAGAGGGGTGCAAAGCACTGAGTTTTGTAGGTGCCTCACCTCGCTGTGCAATTGGCCCCTCCCCTTAGGAGCCATTCTGGGTGCTGGAGCAAAATGGAGGCATAAGCTTGGCTCAGAACGGGAGGGGGAGAGGGAGGGGCCGCTTGCACAGCATGGTGAGGCACCTGCAGATTTTCAGTGCTTTGCACCCCTCTAGCTATGCCACTTTCAGCATGCATAGAAGAAAGGCTCAGATGAACTGCGCAGTTGAACTGCGAAATTAGTGAAAGTTTTCAGAAAGGAAGAGGAATAGTTGGGCCATATGTGCAAAGCAAGAGCACATTGCTGTTATCATGTGGGATCAGTTTGGGGAGAAAAGTAAAAGATGAGAGAAAGAAAGGGCACACGAGGTGAAAAAGCAAGAGCTCTTGTCTTCTTGGCATTTATTCGTGCAAATCTTTAAAGCTGCAACAGTACTTAGAACAACATGTTCTTATTGTGATTTGCTGAGTTGATAAACTTGTGTCTGGGCTGTGTCCCATGGGTTCAGGTGGGAAGGGTCACATGAGTGAATGTGCCTCCATATGAACAAAATCAAACATCCCCACATATGGAAAGCTAGATGTTAAGAATAATGCTAGATGAGAACCTTCTCTCTGACATCTAGTTTTGCCCATGGAGGGAATGTTTTGGTACGGAGCAATATTAAGTCAGGTGAGTCCCTTCTACAGACAGCAGTAGTATATATCCAACAGGTATACCACTTCATTGAAAACTAAACCATAATAATGACAGCCTCTTGTGCAGGACATGCTCAGCTGGTAGAGCTGCCGCCTTGTATGCCTGAAGATCTGAGGCTGCCAGTTCGAAACAACTGGAAGTACCCAAGAACTGAGGACACCCTGGTATACTGATGAGCTGACCCTGGTGGCAGAGAGGAGGTGCCGTCAAGTGGAGCGTGGGAGGCGAAGGGCCAGAGAGAGGCCAGACTGGGAGGGAATCCAGCTGGAACGAGGAGTTCTATGAAAGACTAGAACTAGTCAATTGTAAAAATCCCTACAGGGGTTTAGAACAGCCTGGCTATGTAAACCGCCTTGGATTAAAGTCGGAGGAGAAATCTGACGACCAAGAAAGGCGGTATATAAATACCTGCATAAATAAATGCATAAATAAATAAAATTCCCAAGGCTCGAAAAAGGAATACAGTTACAGTATTTCCAATTGATGAGAAGTACGGTGGCTTGGCTTATTTTCCAAGCCAGTCTGATGCAATGCTGGGGAAAGTCGCTCAACTCTATTTTCAATTCATATTCTCTTTAGCAGCATAACTTGGCTCAGATGGAAGTGTGATGAGTGTAGTGAGAGAGCATTGCTCCACCCCTGATCGATATGCCTTCCACTGTACAAATGGGGGTTCTGACAAGGTGTTTAATGAACATGCATACAGTAGATGGGAGGTAGAGCCTGCTGTTGTGATGCTGCCCCCCCACATGTATTTATTTGACACACGTAATAATGTCTGAAAAGACCTTTCCTCATTCTACTATGAACTTTGTGGTTGGGGAACTGACTGGATTCTGAACCCAGATCTCTCACATTCAGATCCTAGTGTCTCTTCCAATGATTTTCAATTGGTGTGCTGTGAAAGGTCCCCAGGTGTGCCTTGGGAGTTTGAAGCACAGAGGTTGAAAATTGCTGAAAAACTCTTCCAGGTTCTGCAACTGTTTCTAGGGCAACTGTCTATATAGTGACTAATTGTCTGTCTCTCTTCCTCCACCTGCTGAAGGAATTGGAGGCCCAATTTGCCCATCCCTACCAACATCTCCTCCCTACCCCACCCCTCTCCCTGCCCCTGGACTGGACTTACTTGGTGTGACAGGTGTCCTGGCATGGGCAGGAAGGCTCTGGCCTCCATGTCAGCTGCTAGTGCTGTTGCAAAGTGTTTTACGGCACTTTTGTGACAGCGCATGCCAGCGGAACGTATGTTCCGCCTGCGCAATGTTTAGTTAGGATTGTACTGGAAGTCTTTTACATTTTATATTGTAAACTTCTGTAGAAATATAAATACCCTAAAAAAATAGAATTTGTCATCATCATGGTTTTTCCCCAGCCAATGGTCTTTTTGTCTTGGAATAAATCAGAGCGCAACCATCAGTTACCCCATGGATAAATATGGTCTATGTGACTGAAGCTCACAGAGCGATGGATGAGCTGGAGAGGAAATCAAGATCCTATTAATCTGGCAGGACATGGCTTGAGCAGCATTCTGTGCACTGCCTGGGTCTTCTTCCCCTCCACCTCCTCCTTGAGCGTCAGCTTAATTAACAAGGTAAAAAGAAAGGACCTTTGAGAGAAGCTTAATTATATTATTAATCTACCTCCAAATGACAAGTGATGCATTGCAGGCACAGTACTGTTCATTAGCAATGAACCGAGATTGATTGGGCCAAAATGGTTGGGAAAAGACTACAATGGCCAATCCTCCCCGCAATCCCCCAGCCCTCCATTTGTCACCTCTACCCCACTCGGACCTTTTTGAAACTGCAAAAACTGGGCAGTGTAACACCCGCCAACGGCCCTTCTGGATCTGAGGGTGCTACATTCATGTCCATGACACAAAGACACACCAGTCTCTTCTTGCCACAGGTGGCACTTACTAAATTTGTACCTAGTATTCAACCTTAGCTGTTGATCAGCCATTCCCTTTTGGGGGAGGCCAAATATGGAGCACTGAACTTGAAATGTGGATCTCACAACATTGCTAGATTGTTTGTCATGAATTCTGAAGTTCTCTTAAAAGGTACTGAAATCGTGCGCTGGCAGGACCAGGCTAGACACAAGCAGAACTTCAAATACTTTTTCTCCTCTCCCCACCCCCCAAATGTGGCCACCATGTGTGGAGGAGGGATATTTGGGTCAAGGTTGTGGCATCAGGGAAGGTGTGGTGTAGGATGTATGGGACTGGAAATATGGAATTGGAAATCTATTCTTTGCTTGTGGAACCTTTGCTTCTGCGAAGGAAAAACTTGGGGTGATACCAGAATGTGATGATGCCTGTGGATGACGTGGTCTTGCACATGTTTTGCTCCAAATACCAATTGCCTCTTTACTGGAGACAGATGCTTACTAAAGGTACCAGGTGCCTTCACACCTCTACTATAGCTGCCACTGACTGTTGACATTCAAAAAATACTTACAGAATTATTTCCCCCTCTCCATTCCATTTTTTTTTGTTACATTATTCTGTGCTTTTTTTTAGTTTATGCATTCTGAAAGGGGAATCCTCTAAGGATGGAGCAGGCAGGAAGGTGGGTGTTTTCTAATCCCCAAGCAGATGGCTGATTTGTGATCTTCGGCAGCCATCTCTTGTATTTGGAAGCTCATGGGGAAATATAAAACCTCAAAACTTTATTTGCTGGAAAATTGTTACAAGGTGCTGCAGGACATCCTCCATATTTTAAACAGCCTTGATTCAGCACACATGCTCACCAGACAGCCATGGGTCTCATGAATCTTTGGGAGATAACAGGTTTTATTATAATTATTATTATTCACAATCACAACCTACTGAGTCCCACAACTAAATTGGCCTCAATTTTGCTTTTTTCATTTGCATGTGGGGTGGGTTTGGGGTGTGGGGGGTGAAGCCCAATCAACTTACTTGTGGCATTGCTCTTCCCACTAGCAGGTGGTTACCTTAAAAAAAACAAAAAACTTTCCCACAATTCTCTTCTCAGCAAGGTATGTGAAAATTCTGCAGAAGGAAATTGAGGAAAGAAATTATGCTCCCTCCCACCGCCACCAGCTAGAGTTTGAAAAAATATTCTCTGTCTCCATTAAACATTTTAAACATGCTCTTTATTCCCTCGGTGGAATTTAACAGCACTGAATTTGGGCTGGATATTGCACTTTCCTTTGAAATAAATGTTTGTGCTGATGGCATGATGTTTGTTGTTAATTTTTTCTAAAGTCCCCCTTCTTGTGATTTTGATAGTACAGTAGCCGCCCTGGGTCCCTTTTAGGGAGAAGGGTGGGATATAAATAAAGTTTTTTATTATTATTATTATTACAGTATTGATTTTGACTGTTCCATGGTCTCTTGAACACACCTGCAAAATGAGGAGGTTAAAAAAGTGGCAAACAAATGATACTTATTCAGTGGCATAGCTAGAGGGGGTGCAGAGCACTAAGTTTTTCAGATGCCTGAACGCGCCATGCAAGTGGCCCTTCCCCTTGGGAGCCAAGTGTTCCACCTCTGTTTTGCTCCCATTACGCAGAATGACTCTGAAGAGGAGGGGGAGGAGCCACTTGCACGACACATTCAGGCACCTGCAAAACTTAGTGATTTGCACCCCTTCTAGCTATGCCTCTGGTTTCATGGTGTCTTGAACACAGCTGCAAAATGAGCAAGTTAAAACTGTGGCAAATAAATGGTACTTATTGCCTATATTATTGCAGTGTCCTCCTCTGAATTCAGCCTGAAGTCCTTTTTATGGGCATCTCATGCTCTGTCTTTGCCAGTCATTATGACAACTGGCACAAATCAGATGTGTGCACTGATGGGCAACACCTCTTTTGCTAGCTTGCCAAATGGAGCCTGGTCTGCCTTCTGTGGTTCTTGCTGTTCTTTTTTTCCTCATTCTTAAGTTATAGAGCCAAGAGTTTAGATCCTTGTGCATTTTGATAGTTGCTGCAGTAATGTTTAAAACTCACCCTTCAAGAGCAGTCGGTGGCAAAGCAAAAAGCCCCGGTACCTGTTGCTTCCTCTTGTGGGCTCCCAAGGCTGATCACGCATGACATTTCTCAGGCTCTCACTCTTCCAAGACCTTCTTTATGCTGAACTGACTTTATTTCTTTCTGCTTCTTGAAAAGGCTATTTCCATTGTTGCCTGTTCTTAATCTCCTCTGCATCTGAAGTCTATTAGTCTGGGTTTCATTGTCTAGTGTGTTTGTTTTGGGGCAAGGCCTGGAACGTCATTGACAGGCAGGCGCTCCAGAAACTCAAGGCAACCACATAGCTGGAGTGTGCGTGACAAAGCAGCAAGGCAACCACGGATGACAGCACACCAAAACACCAAAACCCAAAACCATTCCGGGGCAGGGGGCAGTGGGGGCTGGGGGAGGGAAAGGCAAAGAATGAAATCCCCCAATTGGCTTTGTTTTGGAAAAAAGTCATTGACTAAAGGGGGTCACTGGCTCCAGGCTTTGAAAGACAGCTGGTTAACTGCAGGGCGGTGCAACAAGACCGATTTGATCTGAATTGCTCCCTTTATGGGAACTGGATTAGTAAAAATGAGAACATTCCAAGTCTAAGCAGATTCCAGGCCAGGTTTCCACTTGCTCTTTATCGCCCTCTGGCGTCATGTGTTTCATGTTCAACAGCCTCCTGGATTTGCAATCTTCCTGAGCACATCAGGAAAAAAAAAAAGGGAGATCAGAATCATTGGGGTCAGCCCACGGCCTGAACAGCAATTTAGGGCTAAGGACATGTAGTCACCATCCTGATCAAACAAGGCTGCTCTTGACTTGGAGTCAAGGAGGCATCCAAAGGGGTGTTGTAATGTCATGACTTCAGTTACCCCCACAGAGACTGGGCAAAGTCATGTTCAGGCTATGACAAAGAGAGAAAACACCTTGATATACTCAATGACTAGAATGAGTGCTCTTGGAATTGACCGGAGGGGGTGCAACTCTTAATCTTTTGTGGTGACCTGGACCTAGTGTGAAATGTATCTGTAGTTGTACTGATAGGGAACAGTGTTGCTTGTGCACCTTTTGGTCTGAATTATGTTTCTGATACTAATGTTTTCTTTTTAGGAACATCCTCTGCTTGTTATTTAGAACCTGCTTTAGGAGGCCAACTTAATGCTGTCCCCCAGTGATTTTCAAACGGCACATTGGTGTGCCGTGAAAGGTCTGCAGGTGTGCTGCAGGTGTGCTGCAGAAGTTTGGAGCACAGCAGTGGCAGACCTCCCATTATTTACGATGGGGCAAATACCCCCAGTGTGAGCCTTTAGGACCCCGCAGAAGCCTCTCTGAGGCTCCCAGCAGGGTCAGAAACTGTTTCTGGAAAAATGGAAGCACAGTTTAAAACCTTGGGGTAGCCGCAGGAAGCTGTGGTCACGTGAGGCTCCGTGAGTCTCAAGTGAGTAGGGGGGTGGATTTGTGCACAGGGGGGTGCCATCATGGACCTTTAGTCAGGGGTGCAAGGCTGGGGAGGTCTGCCACTGGAGCACAGCCTTTGAAAATTGTTGGAAAACTCTGCTGGGTTCTGTAGCTCTGTTTATAGGGCAACAGTCTGCAGTAATGAATTGTCTGTTTGTGTTCCTCCACTGGTGGAATCTACATTCAGATTCCTCCCCAACATTCACCCTCCCCTAGTCTCCATTTAGTTAGCACTCATTATAGACTGCCACCATGATACAGGCTAATGAAAGCCATAAGCCAAACACAAACAAATTAAAAGTTAAACAGAACAAATCATTAGGAAGTTTAATAGGGAAAATGTTCAAATGTTTACTTATGTTAATGAACCAAATGTTAATGCTATGTTATGGGTGTTTATAGCTAAATTAGTTAATGGTTTCTGTGTTTAAGAAATAGGAAAAATGTTATGTTCAGCATGCTTATATGTTTGGAACAAAGAAAGCATTTTTCTGGTCTTTGTCTGCAAACTGAAAATTGCAGACAAGCTGTAAATCAGTCTCAAAGAATGTTTCTTGGTAAACTGTCAAGGACATCAGATAAGGTGAACGGCTAATTGCTAGTATGACAAATGATTTAAGCTTCTCTTGGAATCAAATTTACAGCCTTGTATATTCATTATACCAAAGCATCACAGAATCTGTATGAGTGGAGCAAGAAGGTGAAAAGACCAGGAGAATAATATCCCTCCTCTTCCTCCCTCTCCCTGCCTTGTTCCACCCACATCCAGCCGTTCACCACCCCCATTACTGGGGGTTACCTTTAATGCCAGAGGTAGGTGGCAGTGACAGCAGACCTCTGGCATTGATAGTTGATGTTGGTGGCCCCAAAATGGCCACTGCTGGCATGCTGTGTGCACCATTTTATGATCATTTACAACCATGGAATTGTGTTCTGTTTTTGTAAAGGGCAGCCTAATCCTAGTTAGGTTTGGGCTGTTGGAGAATGAGATGTGAACAAGGACACACTCACTTCAAATATCGCCTCTGCCACAAACTCACCAGGTGGCCTTGGGCGAGCCACTCCCTCTCAACTCCAGCTAATTTTGACTTCCCTTGTAGGGTTGTGGAAAGGGTTGCAACAAGTTCAAACATGTGAAATGCTTTGAACACTGCAAAGTACTATGCAAACGCTTGCTGTTGGCTGTTGTCATTTGCTGCTCTGAGGCTTCTGCAAGATACAAATTCAGAAATAAGTAAATAAAATTAAATGCTTGGTTCCCCCGCTGTACCTTTTCAAGGGTAAGGGAGACCACCAAATTCTCTCCAACAGCTGCAAACAGGCAGGTGCTGGTGACAGTCCATTCCTCGCCCACAGGGTCATTTTTCAAGCCCAGTCTCTCTTTTGAAATGGCACAATTGTTGAAGGCTCTTCCCTACCTGGCTGTGTTAATTTATTCTGCAATAACTCTGCCCTCTGCTGATTTCAAAGCCCAAAATGGCTATTTTACTTATAGCGCTAGTAGAAAAATGCAATTGTCCTACAATATGGTAACAGCAGTTCAAAATGTATCCCAGCAGCTGCAGTGTGTGAAATGTCGAGCTGTGAGCTGCTGCATGATGAAGGATGATTCCTGTCCTGGGATTTATATATCCTTATTGGCTTCTGCATCACCCTCCATGTCCATGGCTCCAGTAGTGTAGCCAGAGGGAGGGGGTGTGGTAAGTAAAGCAGGTACCACGGATCTCCTCTATGGAGAACTTGTGCAAGGAAAGCGCCCTACAGGTAGACCACAGCTGCGATACAAGGACATCTGCAAGAGGGATCTGAAGGCCTTAGGAGTGGACCTCAACAGGTGGGAAACCCTGGCCTCTGAGCGGCCCGCTTGGAGGCAGGCTGTGCAGCATGGCCTTTCTCAGTTGGAAGAGACACTTGGCCAACAGTCTGAGGCAAAGAGGCAAAGAAGGAAGGCCCATAGCCAGGGAGACAGACCAGGGACAGACTGCACTTGCTCCCAGTGTGGAAGGGATTGTCACTCCCGAATCGGCCTTTTCAGCCACACTAGACGCTGTTCCAGAACCACCTTTCAGAGCGCAATACCAGAGTCTTTCGAGACTGAAGGTTGCCAACATGACAGCATATCATGTAAGCAGCCCTTCCCTCTTGCCTAGATGCCTTTAAAAGGGGACTGGACAGATTTCTAGTCCATCACAGGTTATAAAATGTGATGGGTCTGTGCAGCCTCCTGGTTTTAGAGATAGGCTACCTCAGAGGGCCAGGTGCAAGGAAGGACACCAGGATGCAGGTCTCTTGTTGCCTTGAGTGCTCCCTGAGGCATCTGGTGGGCCACTTTGAGATGCAGCAAGATGAACTAGATGGGCCTTTGGCTTGATCCAGCGGGATTGCTCTTATGTTCTTGTGTTCTTATATATAACTTGAATGAGATCAGGGAAATAAATCCAAGGCCTCTAGATGGCATGAGAGCTGTTTTATTTCATCTCTCTGCCTGGATGGCATGAACTTTCATCTGCGAATTTCCAGGAAATCGTGGGGGAAAGAGACACTTCTCCAGGTTGGCCACCAAGGCTTCAAGGGAGCAGACGCGTTCCCTGAGTTCCTGGAGCTCCTTGCACCAAGGACACACCCATGACTTATGCCCCAGAGGTATATAGTCATACATGTGGCACTCGATGCAGAATACTGGATAGCCCCCACCCTGCTGCTGGCTGTCTGACTGCATAGCTTTTTTATTGTTTTTATTTAGGGTACTTAAAAACCCTTCAATGGTTTGCTGCCCTCTTCTCAAGGGAAGAGAAGAACAGTGTCTGGGGCCCTGGCCTCCTCGCCCTGCTGCTGAACTTGCCCAGATGCTAAACTTGAGGTGCCTTACCTGGCACTTAGTTCCCAGAGGCCACGCACGTCTGCAGAGAGGCTCACGCGATGGCAGGCCCTAGCTTTATACCCCTAGCTAGCTCCTCCTCCCTCCCTCCTTGCTGATTAAAGGTGGGGGCTGGTCTTCCCAGGTGAGATTACAAAAGCGCAGGCAGACAAAAGGCTGTTGATGGGCTCAGACAGACCACCTCGCTCTCTTTTCATGCATTTGGTAATGCATGCTCTTTGCTTTTCCTTCCTTCCTTTTCTCTCTCTCTCTCTCTCTCTCTCTCAATTCCTTCTTCCATAGAGAAGACCTGCAATTACTGTTTTATCTCGACCAACAGTTATGAAGATAAATGAAGAACAAACCATAAAAGAGCAAATGAAAAGCAGCTGCTAATTAAAGAAATGTGGTTTTACTATGAAGGCAGGATGAGAATTCTAACTAAGGGGCACATGGCCAATGGAGAGCCCAGAAAGCATGGTTAGATAGGGAATGTGAGGGGAGTAGTGAAAGTGCATTGCTGCCCTCTAGTGGACCCTTGGGGAATATACATGCCTCAACCCAAATTCTGTAGGCCAGTGTTTCTCAAACTGTGGGTTAGGACCCACTAGGTGGGTTATGAGCCAATTTCAGTTGGGTCCCCATTCATGTCAATATTTTACTTTTAATATATTAGACTTGATGCTGCCATGGTATGTGACTGCATTTGGGGAAATGTTACAGATCTGTACTTCGAAAAGGCTACTATGTTTATGCTTTTAACAATGATAGTTAGGTTGGCATCCTTCAGTCTTGGAAGACTATGGTATCGCGCTCTGAATAGTGATTCTGGAACAGAGTGTCCTCTCCAGTGCGCGAAGCCTGGGTGAAGTAGATATGGAGGACAGACTGTTGCCCATGCAGAAATCCCCCCTCTCCACGTCGCTGAAATGGTCCAATGGAAAGGCAGAGGCCAATACAGTTGGTTACAGCGGCGTCGCAGGAGTTGCCAGAACGTGACTGTGTTCAGCCATGAACTGCCTCAGGGACTCCATAAGAACATAAGAACAGCCCCACTGGATCAGGCCATAGGCCCATCTAGTCCAGCTTCCTGTATCTCACAACGGCCCACCAAATGCCCCAGGGAGCACACCAGATAACAAGAGACCTCATCCGGGTGCCCTCCCCTACATCTGGCATTCTGACTTAACCCATTTCTAAAATCAGGAGGTTGCGCATACACATCATGGCTTGTACCCCATAATGGATTTTTCCTCCAGAAACTCGTCCAATCCCCTTTTAAAGGCGTCTAGGCTAGACGCCAGCACCACATCCTGTGGCAAGGAGTTCCACAGACCGACCACACGCTGAGTAAAGAAATATTTTCTTTTGTCTGTCCTAACCCGCCCAACACTCAATTTTAGTGGATGTCCCCTAGTTCTGGTATTATGTGAGAGTGTAAAGAGCATCTCCCTATCCACTCTGTCCATTCCCTGCATAATTTTGTATGTCTCAATCATGTCCCCCCTCAAGCGTCTCTTTTCTAGGCTGAAGAGGCCCAAACGCCTTAGCCTTTCCTCATAAGGAAAGTGCCCCAGCCCCGTAATCATCTTAGTCGCTCTCTTTTGCACCTTTTTGATTTCCACTATGTCTTTTTTGAGATGCGGCGACCAGAACTGGACACAGTACTCCAGGTGTGGCCTTACCATAGATTTGTACAACGGCATTATAATACTAGCCGTTTTGTTCTCAATACCCTTCCTAATGATCCCAAGCATAGAATTGGCCTTCTTCACTGCCGCCGCACATTGGGTTGACACTTTCATCGACTTGTCCACCACCACCCCAAGATCTCTCTCCTGATCTGTCACAGACAGCTCAGAACCCATCAGAAACTGATTCTAAAGTTTTGATTTTTTGCCCCAATGTGCATGACTTTACACTTACTGACATTGAAGCGCATCTGCCATTTTGCTGCCCATTCTGCTAGTCTGGAGAGATCCTTCTGGAGCTCCTCACAATCACTTCTGGTCTTTACCACACGGAAAAGTTTGGTGTTGTCTGCAAACTTAGCCACTTCACTGCTCAACTCTGTCTCCAGGTCATTTATGAAGAGGTTGAAAAGCACCGGTCCCAGGACAGATCCTTGGGGCACACCGCTTTTCACCTCTCTCCATTGTGAAAATTGCCCATTGACACCCACTCTCTGCTTCCTGGCCTCCAACCAGTTCTCAATCCAGGAGAGGACCTGTCCTCTAATTCCCTGACTGTGGAGTTTTTTCAGTAGCCTTTGGTGAGGGACCGTGTCAAACGCCTTCTGAAAGTCCAGATATATAATGTCCACGGGTTCTCCCGCATCCACATGCCTGTTGACCTTTTCAAAGAATTCTATAAGGTTCGTGAGGCAAGACTTACCCTTACAGAAGCCATGCTGACTCTCCCTCAGCAAGGCCTGTTCGTCTGTGTGTTTTGAGATCCTATCTTTGATGAGGCATTCCACCATCTTACCCGGTATGGATGTTAGGCTGACCGGCCTATAGTTTCCCGGGTCCCCCCTCTTTCCCTTTTTAAAAATAGGCGTGACATTTGCTATCCTCCAATCTTCTGGCACCGTGGCCGTTTTGAGGGACAAGTTGCATACCTTAGTCAAGAGATCTGCAACTTCATTCTTCAATTCCTTAATAACCCTTGGGTGGATGCCATCAGGGCCCGGTGACTTATTGATCTTTAATTTATCAATGAGGTCTGAAACATCTTCTCTTTTAACCTCTATCTGACTTAACTCCTCGGTTAGGAGGGGCCGTTCGGGCAGCGGTATCTGCCTGAGGTCTTCTGCCGTGAAGACAGATGCAAAGAACTCATTTAATTTCTCTGCCATCTCTAAGTCTCCTTTTATCTCCCCTTTCCCTCCCTCACCATCCAGAGGGTCAACTGCTTCTCTGGCGGGTTTCCTGCTTCTAACATATTTGAAGAAGCTTTTATTATTCCCGTTAATGTTGCTGGCCATGCGTTCCTCATAGTCTCTCTTGGCCTCCCATATCACCTTCTTACATTTCTTTTGCCACAGTTTATGTTCCTTTTTATTCTCCTCATTAGGGCAAGACTTCCATTTACGGAAGGAAGCTTCCTTGCCCTTCACAGCCTCTCTAACTTGGCTGGTTAGCCATGCGGGCACCCTCCTGGATTTAGTGGAACCCTTCTTTCTTTGCGGTATACACCTCTGCTGGGCCTCTATTACTGTTGTTTTAAGCAGCCTCAATGCACTCTGGAGAGATTGGACTCTTTTTACCCTCCCTTTCAACCTCCTTCTAACCAGCCTCCTCATTTGAGGGAAGTCCGCCCGTCGGAAGTCAAGGGTTTTTGTTAGAGATTTGCCTGGTATTCTTCCCCCAACGTGCACGTCAAAACGGATCGCAGCATGATCACTGTTCCCCAATGGCTCAGTAACATTTACATCTCTAACTGTTACCAAAAAGGCTGTTTTGTTTAGGGGAATTATTTATATTAGCCTTCTGGAAACTTTTGGGACCATAGGCTGGATACAAGACAGCGTAGAGCAAAAATCCCTTGTTTAGCTTAATGTGGAGATTGGCAGGAAGGTAACTTTCAATCAAAGGATTATATTTTTATTGCAAAAATACACAAAGGTAAAACATAATACACATAGAGAATCGATAAGTATAGATTTCTAGTACTGGTCTGGTGTACCTAACTAGTGGTGGATGCGTGTGCTATGTATTTTGGGGTGCATCCGAAAAAGAATCAGAAATGGACAGAAAGTAGGGAGGTATTATAGGGGTTCCTTAATCTGCTAAACCCAGTTGCTGACTAAAGATGGGGGAGCAGGGAGGAATAGGTAGGGAAGAAGGGGGGGGAGTTTAGACGCAATGATATATTTACCTGTCGGGGGGGGGGGGAGTTGGAGGAAGAGTCTGGCCACTCCGGCCGGTGGGCAGTCAGAGAGAGAGCATGTGCTCTGAGTTCTCTCTTATAAGTTGTCTTTTGCCCTGGAAGTTGATCTAAACTGACCGGAAGTATCCCAGAGCTGTGGGCATGCTCAGTAACACACAATGGTACACGTGGAGTATGTAAAGAAAAGGTGGAAGGGTCCAGAACTCAGTTATCAGCAAAAGCTTGGCTCTGGGGGAGGGAGGCAATTTGCATAAGGTGCTTAAGAGTGTTAAAGCTACAACAAAAGAACAATAGACTTCCTCCTCCATAGGTGCATGCTTGTTTTGCATAATCAGGAGACACAGTGATTAGGTTATACATTGACCTGCAAGGAATTGGGAGTTTGTGTAATTCATGTGTTTGTAGCTTGGCCATGGCCCCTTAGAAACATGTGCTGGGGGAGGAGTGGCCTGCTTGCTTAGTCTGTATAGTCCAAAATACATAACTAGATATAAAAACACAACTTGTAAGGGAAAAAGGGGATTTTCACGTAACAGGATTCCCCGCCTTGGGGCCGAGATCACGTGAGTGGTCTCATGGCCCCACACCAAATCAAACTAAGTAAAACACATTGAGACAAGATTATTGCAAAAAAACAACATCAATAATAAAAATATCTTGTGAACATAATAAAATCTCTTGTACTTGAGAAATCATGTATGCCTACAAACACAGCTCATTAGTATGGTGCCTTGTGTATGGGGCGGTACAGAGCAGCTTGTCACCAGCATCAGGGTGGCGAAGTTGTGGTCTTCCTCGAAGGGGTGTCGTCTGGCACAGCTGAAACTCAAGAAGGTTGTGGATCCCGTTGCATACCTTGGACCTATTCATCTGGAGCGATCGCCATGGCGTGCAGTCACCTTGTTGCCTTGCTGTCTCGCTGAGAGAGAGTCCACAGGCTGAGTGAAAAGTCAGATTGTTCTGACAGCCATGCTGCTTCCAAGAGAGGTACAGTCCAACAGAGCACGGGTCCAGCTTGTCTTGCAGTCCACGCCAGAGTTTCCAGGGATGCTAGGTTGCTCAACTTGTGTCCACAGATGGATGCTTGAGGTGTCTTTTTCTTTCCCAGCCTAGCTAATAAGACATCAAGTACACCAGATAATGCTGAGCATTCATGATTTCTGAGGGTACCAAGAGTTAAACACATTAAAAAAAAACAACTTTAAGAAAAACCATAACTCTGTCTTGCTTGGAGATCTGTTGGTTTTAGCTATAGAGTTCATAGAGAAATGTTTCTTGATGCAAAAACTTCTCCTTCTGCTCACTGCATCTCAGGTTGCCTTGCTTGGAACAGAATACATGAGGTAGACTTGTTGGGATTACATTTACATGAATACAGGTTACATGCATAAGGTGTATAGAAATTGTGAAGAGAGAGAGAGAAGAGAAAAAAAGCTGATTTTGAAATTTATATTCACCCAATTTGTGCTTCGAACCAGATTAGCATTGGATAGCCAATTTCTCTATAAACTGGACTTGACTGAGAATCAGAAGGGCTGATAAACATTCTGAGGCTCGCACTGTCCATCAGTTAAAATGTCTGTTGTGGGTGACATGCAACAGGCAAATTGAGGTATTATTTGTAAATAAACAACATAAATTGTCCTGAGAATACTTGTACTATAAAAGGAAATCACTTCATATAGGCTCATTGCTCAGCTCCTGTGAAGGAATTTGAGATTCAAGTAAATTTTTGTTCTTTGGAGGACATTTGTCCTTAGGAGGACATGTCCTCGTTCCTTTTCCTTTGTCCTTACTTGCTGTTGAAGCAAAAAAAGGGTTAAAACTAAAAGATAGCCTTTGCTAAATTAGGCAGTAGAGGTTCTGCTTTGTTTGCTTCTTGCATTAAGTTGCTGGAACAAAAAAAACAATTAAAACAAAAAGATTGCTACTAGTTTGCACTCTGTGCATGCCCTGAGGCACCAAGATTAGGAGGGTTCCTCCTGCTTTTCTTTTCATTAGGAACAATGCATTGGCTTCTTGCATTGCTTACATAAGATCTAGAAAGTTTCAAGGAAACATAAAGTTATTAGTAAAACTTTTGTTGCTGGCACAGTGGTAGGGAGTTCCAACGGCCACTATAATCTAAACTTTTAGCATCAAAGAAGAAAAAAAAAAATGTTAAAATGCATTTTACACACACATGGTTTATTCTTTTCTCCAACGATAATGTCTTCTTTGGAGTGGAAATCTTCCACTCCCTATGGTTCCTTTTTCCCTAATTCTCGGTTTGAAAGTTATTTCTTCTTGGCTGATGGAAGAGATGACTGAAGACTGCTTTCTTCCTGCTTTAGCAGCCATGTGTCCATATGGACTTCTGCCTACTGGAGCTTTCCTATTATACTTCTGCCTGTTCAAAACATCAGAAAAATCTTGTCCTAAAAGAAATGATGTAGGTGTGTCTGAATGTACAGCCACAACACGTGTACCTTTCCATCCTTTAAATTCTAAATGCACCTTTGCTTTAGGTACAAAAATCTCTGGACTTTCATAAGGCTTTACTTTATATGTTTCTCCAGGTAAAATCTGCCATTCTTTCACTAAGTTTCTATGAATTGAGGTTAGTCTGGCTCCAGAATCTATGTGTCCCCGTATCTTTTTCCCATTAATAGTCAAAAAAACTTGATTTTTGCTAGGAGGGGGCTTGGAAGTGCAAGCACTGAAGAACATCATGGGGAAAACTGGTTCTGAGGCAGATGGTTCTACCTGTTGGACAGCTGCCACAGGCTCAGGAGCTCTGGGACTGTATTTTGTGGCTAAATCCCTTAACTCTCCCAGAGTCGCTCTGTCCCATAACTCTTTTGGAACTTTCCTCTCTGCCAGGTCTTTCCTGAGGTAAGCTTTAAGCTCTTCTCGTTCTTTGTTCCTTTCGGGGGAGTTATTTCTTTCTCTGCTCTGATTCTGACTGTAAAATGGATTGAAATCCTGGTTCCCATTGCTCTCCCAATTTTGATTATCATTTTCATATGGAGAGTGAGAGCCATAATTAGAGTAAGTTACTGCCTGGATTGGTTCTTCTTGGATAAAGGGATTAACTGAGCACTGTGTCTCTCCTTCCCATTGAGGGTTAAATGGAGACTTTTGCTCTGATTCAAAAATTTCTTCTGTCTCTCTTTCCCATTGAGGGTTAAATGGAGACTCTGGCTCTGATTCAAAGGTTTCTTCCCCTTGGATAAAGGGATTAACTGGGTACTGTGTCTCTCCTTCCCATTGAGGGTTAAATGGAGACTCAGCCCTTGGATCAGAGGGCCAAATTTGCTCTGATTTGAAAATTTCTTCATTCCCATAGACTGAGGCTATTGCAGCTTTGTGTGAGTTTAGAGCCTCTTTTAATTGCTGTATTTCCTTCTGGCAACTCACATGGCTTACAGACTGTTTGTTTTGTTGGGCCTGGGTCATGAGTTTTAACACTAAGTTTCTGGTTTGTTCAAGATCCTCCTCTAGCTTTCTATTGTCTCGTTCATATTTTTCTATTGACTTTTTCCTTTCTATGGTGTAAATGGCAAGTTTGTTTGTGTAATGTTGTAACTGCCTGTTCAGATCAGTTATCCTAGCCTCTTTCTCTGCTATCTTCTCTAACTGAATCTCTTGATCTCTTTTAAACTCTGCTATCTGGGCATCTTTTATTTCTATGCTTTTCTGGAAGGTCAAAATACCATTCCACAAAGCATGAGCAAAAACTGCATCCTTCTTAGCCCCTCTTGGTCTGTATTTCTTTTTGAATTCTTCACAAAGATCAACTATTTTTCCACAAATATCATTGCTTTCAAAGCATCCCAATTTCCATGGATTCTGTCCTTTTTTTCCTAACCATTTCTCTATACAATTAACTCCTGAACTTGTGTACAAGTTCTGGGTTTCTTTAGATTCTGCTTCATTCATTTTCATGGTTTTGTTTTTCCCTCTCATATATTGTGCTTGCTAATTGCTTCAGTTAAAAGCACACTGGGAAGGAATTTTTATTGAGGCTTGCTTACTCATAAGGAGCAAACAGCTGACTCCTTTTAGCAGGATCAAGAGCAAAATTTTCCTGGTCTGCATTCAGGTAGTCCACCCAACTCCAAAAATCACAAATCTGTGAGTCTAGCGTTTCTCAAGTCTATGTTCCTACTCCCTATGCTTTTTCCTTTAACATTCAGCAAGGTTTTTCCTAGCATCTCCAAAAGGATCTTTGCAGAACTACTGTCTGATCCTGTGTTAGCTCTGACACACTGGCATCACCAACACATGCCTGCCCAGCTTTCTCCACCAATAATAATGTTACCAAAAAGGCTGTTTTGTTTAGGGGAATTATTTATATTAGCCTTCTGGAAACTTTTGGGACCATAGGCTGGATACAAGACAGCGTAGAGCAAAAATCCCTTGTTTAGCTTAATGTGGAGATTGGCAGGAAGGTAACTTTCAATCAAAGGATTATATTTTTATTGCAAAAATACACAAAGGTAAAACATAATACACATAGAGAATCGATAAGTATAGATTTCTAGTACTGGTCTGGTGTACCTAACTAGTGGTGGATGCGTGTGCTATGTATTTTGGGGTGCATCCGAAAAAGAATCAGAAATGGACAGAAAGTAGGGAGGTATTATAGGGGTTCCTTAATCTGCTAAACCCAGTTGCTGACTAAAGATGGGGGAGCAGGGAGGAATAGGTAGGGAAGAAGGGGGGGGAGTTTAGACGCAATGATATATTTACCTGTCGGGGGGGGGGGGAGTTGGAGGAAGAGTCTGGCCACTCCGGCCGGTGGGCAGTCAGAGAGAGAGCATGTGCTCTGAGTTCTCTCTTATAAGTTGTCTTTTGCCCTGGAAGTTGATCTAAACTGACCGGAAGTATCCCAGAGCTGTGGGCATGCTCAGTAACACACAATGGTACACGTGGAGTATGTAAAGAAAAGGTGGAAGGGTCCAGAACTCAGTTATCAGCAAAAGCTTGGCTCTGGGGGAGGGAGGCAATTTGCATAAGGTGCTTAAGAGTGTTAAAGCTACAACAAAAGAACAATAGACTTCCTCCTCCATAGGTGCATGCTTGTTTTGCATAATCAGGAGACACAGTGATTAGGTTATACATTGACCTGCAAGGAATTGGGAGTTTGTGTAATTCATGTGTTTGTAGCTTGGCCATGGCCCCTTAGAAACATGTGCTGGGGGAGGAGTGGCCTGCTTGCTTAGTCTGTATAGTCCAAAATACATAACTAGATATAAAAACACAACTTGTAAGGGAAAAAGGGATTTTCACGTAACATAACCAGGTCCTGCGTACTGCACAAAATTAAATCCAGAGTCACCTGTCCTCTGGTGGGCTCCGTGACTAGCTGATCTAAGCCACAGTCATTTAGCACGTCAAGAAATCCGGTTTCCTTATCGTGACCAGAACACAAATTGACCCAGTCAATATGAGGATAATTGAAGTCCCCCATGATTACAACCCTGTCCCTCCTTGTCACCTCCCTGATCTGTTTCCTCATTTCAAGGTCCCCATCAGATTTCTGGTCTGGAGGACGATAGCACACCCCCAGTATTACATCGCTGCACAAGCCTGGTAATTTAACCCACAGAGATTCTACGGTGGAGTCGGACCCACCTTCAATCTCTACTTTGCTGGATTCTATCCCTTCCTTAACATAAAGGGCCACCCCACCTCCAACACGCCCCTGCCTGTCCCTCCTGTAGAGTTTATAGCCCGGGATTGCGGTATCCCACTGATTCTCCGCATTCCACCAGGTTTCCGTTATGCCCACTATGTCAATATTTTCCCTTGTCACCAGACATTCCAGTTCTCCCACCTTTGCTCGTAGACTTCGGGCATTCGCATAAAAGCATTTATACACGGAATGCCCCAGGATGGGCTGCTTATTCGCTCCTTTGTCCCCGCATCCTCTCATTGTGCCATCCTCTCCGGCTCTGGATTTTGCCTCAAGGTTGTCTCCTGAAGCCTTTTCCTTAACTGGATGTAGCCACAAGGCAGTGGAGGTTTGGGATCAGAGTTTTCCTTCTCTCAGATGAGCTGCCTTCCCAGGCTGACGAGTCCCATCTATCCGGTGGCTGTTTAGTCGCCTCTTAGGACAAGTACAGCCAACTGAGGGCTTATTCTTATCCTCAGCCCCCAGGGGAAACAATGATAGTAAATGGGACTTATTCCTGAGTAAGTGTGGGTAGGATTACAGCCTAGGATTGTTAAAAAATTTCCTGCTTGATGATGTCACTTCTGGTCATAACATCAGTTCTGGTGGGTCCTGGCAGATTATCATTCTAAAAAGTGGGTCCTGGTGCTAAAAGTGTGAGAACCACTGCTGTAGTCCATTTCATCACTTCTTGATTGCCTCTCATTTTTGATTAGTTAAAGCAAAGAACGGCACGTGGGAGGGGCCGCTTACATGGCGTGTTGCAGCACCTGCAGTACTTACTGATTCCCCTCTGGCTACAGTACTGCCTGGAGGAGACCTCTGGGAGACCATGTAGGAAGCAGTGGTGTGTGTGTGTGTGGGGGGGGGGGGTATTGATACGATGAGGTTATTAGTTTTTACATCCTGTGTTTGTTACTCAGTAGAATGCCCGGTTATGAACCCAGCGTTGCATGTGGCTCCTTGTCAGATTTCCAGCAAATGCATTCAAAGGTGTACACGGGTGGGGGCAGCAGAGCCCTCCCTGCCTTGTCTCCCACACTCCATCTCTGCAGGCCCTTTTCTGCCTGCCTGATGCATGTACTGGCTGCACTTCAGCCTCACCTTCAATGGTGCAAAAGAACTTTTTGATGTTTATGCAGAATCTCAAGAGGGCACACAGCTCTGAAGAGACTGGAACATGCTGGGCAAACGCACACACTTTTGCTGAGTACTTGCTTGAGGTTTGCCTTTCTTTCCGGTGCCACCCATTTGTTTGATGCCACAGCCAATTGGGTATGGCGTTGGAAGTGCAAACGGACCCTGCTGCGCTGTCACCAAAGTGTGTGTGTTTTCCAGAGGGAGTCTTTCATTGCACAAGAGCAGGGCCCTGAGGTCAGGGGTCTCTTTCAGCTCAGCTCTAGAAAAACAGCAGAGCTCCATCCCATTTGAAATCTGAACAGTGCAGACATGCAGACAAATATGGCTGCTTCCATCATCTGCAGCTTGACTGTAGTAAGTGGCGTAGCTAAGGAGGGTTGGGGCAATTGTCGCAAGTGCCACACCTGGGGAAGCTGCACACTGCCTTCCCAGGCCTCAGAAAGCCTGCTGGAAGCTTTAGAAATGCAATTCTGGTTTTTGCTAAAACTGGAAGTGCTTGGGGGGGGGGGAAATCAAAGTTTTTTGCTTCCAGTGCTAGATGCTGTAGCTATGCAACTGGTTGTAATGCAGGAGAGAATGGAGCCATTTAGTTATTTGATTTTTCTCTGTAAACCACTTTGTGAACTTTTAGTTGAAAAGCGGTATATAAATACTGTTAATAATAATAATAATAATTTGGTTCAGAGCTCCTTGTGCCAGCACTGGTAGCAAGTTGCAGATCAAAGCCCAGGAAAGAGATATCAGTGGCCATGCAGAGGCAACTGCACCTTGTCTGTGACTGTGTCTATATAGTGGCCTGTTAATACAGCCACATACAGAAAAATGAGACAGAATTCCTGCTGAGATCTTTGCTCAACTGCTGAGATAAAGTTGGCTTTAAAAAGCGACACACTCAAGCAACTCAGACAATCCCAGCCTGTGTCATTGCCATTTGGGGCTCTGGAGACGGTTGTGGGCACATTTCTGCCAAAGGTCAAATGGCAGGCAAAGAATTAAATTCATATTTCACAATCCTCAGTGGGCTGTTACTCTCTCTCTCTCTCTGTGTGTGTGTGTGTGTGTGTGTGTGTGTGTGTGTGTGTGTGAGAGAGAGAGAGAGAGAGAGAGCTTATGTATTTTCTTCCTTTTTCTTTCCTCCACAAAGAAGGTGAAACAATTTTCTACAAAAGGGAGCAGGAAGTTTCCTTTCATTCAAGGAAAAAAATACGAGTCTCTGAGGTTGGAACGAGCCAAGGATGGGGATGGGAAGGGGCATAGCTAGAGGAGATGCAAAGCGGCCCCTTGCCCTACCCTTCAAGTCATTGCGGGTGATGGGAGGACAATGGAGGCAAATGGCTCGGAAGGGAGAGGGGCCACTTGCATGCTGTGGTGAGACTCCCTGCAAAACTTAGTGCTTTGCAACCCCTCTAGCTATGCCGCTGAGAAGGGGCACATGATGAAAGGGAGCTTGATGCTGCCCCCTCAAGAAAGGTCTGGTTAGTTTAAATCCATCTGCTACTTGTCAATTCTTCACTGCGTGTATTGGTTTTTTCAGGGGGTGGTGGTGGTGGTGGTGGTTGGTTTCACATGTCCCCACTTATTAGCCATGAACTCGCTTTGGAACTTTGGGCTTGTTGCTGTCTAAGCTTGACCCACCTCACAGGTCTTTGTGAGGGAATGAAGGGGAGGAAGAGCTACATATGGGGTCCTGAGTTCTTTGGAGGAAGACTGAAAGATGAAGTAAGGCTGCAATCCTATACATGCTTTCCTGAGAGTTAAGCCCCATTGAAGACAATGGGGCTTAAATCTGAGTAGATTGTGCTCTAAATAGGATTGTGCTCTGTCATGACTTACTATTATTATGGTTAGTCACAGCCCACCTGATGGTGGTTGGTGTTTTCTAAATATCCTTCCCACGATATCACAGGCCAACGGTTCAAGCAGCTTCCTCATTAGCAGCTTCGCTAATGAGGCTATACTATATTTCCAAAACTAGAGGTGATAGGGCAAAACGGATGCCATTTTTGGAATTGGCACCCCAAATTCACATCAAACCACCATAAAGTTTGGGAAAAACTTTTCTGACCCTCAGTTTTGTAGGCGTGCGTATTTAGAGGTATTTGTGTAAAAAGTGTGCAGTTTCCAACAGAGTTGCTTTTTCACTTTCATTCACTCCCAAGGTGTGCGGGTGTTTCCTCCAGTTTTTTGAGTAGGTCACCTAAAGCACTCTTCTCCTTTCTTTGCCAGAGTCACTCCACCTCAATCGGAAGATCTTTGCACTTGGTTACTTTTTCATACTCTTTGACTTCAATTCATCCTGTGTACATTCATCCTGCATCCTGTCTCCAGTACACAAGTGTCACAGGTTTTGTATTGTCTGAAAATATACACAATCTGTTTAACCAGAGGTGATACTCGGCAAACAAGGCATGTAGTCCATGCTAATGGAAACCTCTCTCCAACCATGTGGAAGGTTGGGGCCTTTGCTTAGCTTCAGGGTCGAATCTCAGAGCACATGAGGTGCTAGTCAGCAGGCAAGTGCCCAAACAGCCTTCAAGGATAGCCCTACACAAGCCACAGTGTAGCAGCCAAACCATCCAGGGAGACATAATTAACCAGTCCATCCTTTTTTAAAAGCTTTATTTTAAAGAACTTTTTTCTTTTAATTCTGATCTTTGTGTGAAGTACAAAAACCAAACAAAAACCCCCAACAGATTTGTTGTTCTGGTTACCTAAGTTCCCAATCCCCCCATCCCCTCCAAAACAAAAAGCGGACAGAGACTCCCCCCTTCTTGCCCCAACGCTCCTCCCTCCCACCCCAACATGACATTGAACATACACACAAGTAAGATCACATACAGTACAGAAAGGAGGACAATTCGGAGGCCCGATCCGAACTACAAACTTATACTGGAATCCTGGGAAATGTAATTTAGTGAGAATGCTAGGAATGATCAGGCAGAAACCTGCCATGTACAGTGCAATCTTATGTATGTCTACTTGGAAGTAGGTCTCATTTCTTTTAATGGGACTGGCTCCCTACTTAGTGCGTAAAGAATTGCAGTCTCTGAGAACCACAATTCCCAAGCTTTCCTGGGAAGAGGAAATGAACATAGAACCAGTTTAAGTTTGTAGTGCGGATGTGCCCAGAGGTACCTCATATTAAATCCAATTCTCTGAGACACAATAAATACATTCAAGGGGAAAAAACCACACACACACACACACACACACACACACACACACACACACACACACACACACACACACACTCGTTATTGCATGATGTCCTGTGTATAATCAGTCTTGGGCCAACGGGAATCATGATTAGTGGTCCGGAGCAGAGATCATGGATGTAGACGTGCATCTCTGCTCTTCTTGCAGACCTGCTCTAGGGCGGAGACATGCTCACGATTTCAGACTGCATGTGCCAGAGATTGGCTTCTTCTGCATAAGGCAAGCCTACCCATGGATAGCACAGTGGTGTCACCAGGGTTTGCCTCACCCAGAGCGGGAGGCCAGTGCATCATCCCCATGATGGACCTCCTCCAATGCAGCAGGTGGGGCAACGCCCTGGGTCTGTGGGCATGGTGACCCACCATGGTCCCTGCTGGTTTTTTGGCTGTAATGCTTGATAGATAGAGAGACTTCAACATGGTTTGTTTCACTGCATTTTGCATGAAATTACACATCAAATGATATACAACACGATGACATTATTCAAAAATACCAAGATTTAAAACATTTTGGCTAGTAGTGGTGTCAGACCCACATCCAGTGTGGCCCGCACTCCCACACCCTCCTAGCGACGCCACTGCCATAGCAATCAAGGCCCATGCAGGGTGGGTACTGTGAAGCCAGCTGCTAGGCACGCCCCTCCCCCATGGCACAACTGCATCTTGAATAAAAACCAGGGCAGAGAGGTGTAGCCCCCACTCTGGAGGCACCTGAGACTCCCCTTGACTTTCTGCTATAGAAGAAAATGCCCACTGCCAGGACAGCATAAGCTCCCAAAGGCTCAAGCAGAACCATCTCCACCTGCCATCTCCAGTCCACCGCACTCCACTGCTGTTGTTTTCCAGCACGGGCCTGTAACGTTCCCTGCCTTCTGGGTGCTCAGTCTTTGCTGGGCTCAGTGCTGTGGCTCTGAGGCCAAGGGAGAGGGCCCATTTACATGACATGCTGCAGCACCTGCTGTACTTACCGTGCTGCCCCCCTCTAGCTACACTTCTGGGGGTGGTGGCTTCAGGCACCCAGAAGAGTGATGGGCTGTAACAATTGTGAAGGCCTGGGAGTTGATGTTTTGTGGAATGCATTTCCTTAACACTTCAGAAGACTCTCAGAGACCCAGGACACAAGAATGAGTCGGCAGCCCAAGCAAAGTTCTAATTTACCCAGAGATTTCAGGATCTCAGAGCAACAGCCAGCGCAGCACAGCAATTGCTGGACCAGCAGGAGGGAAACTCAGGTTCCAATCCCTACTCAGCCTGGAAGTAACCTTAGGACCCAACCATATCCAACTTTCCAGGGCTGATGCAGCCATGCTAATGGGTCACGTGCTGCTTCCTCTGGTGTGGGGACAGTTATGGAGGTCTCCTCAATGTAAGGAAACATTTGTTCCCTTATCTTGGAGTACATTGTGGCTGCATCAGTGGAAAGTTGGATAGGACTGGGCCTTTAGTCACCTTGGCCCCTTTGCTTTTTCTTGGCCTACCCTACCTTACAGGGCTGTTGTGATGATGGAGTGAAAAGTGAGAGGCTCTTTTAAGAACATAAGAACAGCCCCACTGGATCATGCCATAGGCCCATCTAGTCCAGCTTCCTGTATCTCACAGCGGCCCACCAAATGCCCCAGGGAGCACACCAGATAACAAGAGACCTCATCCTGGTGCCCTCCCTTGCATCTGACATAGCCCATTTCTAAAATCAGGAGGTTGCACATACACATCATGGCTTGTACCCCATAATGGATTTTTCCTCCAGAAACTTGTCCAATCCCCTTTTAAAGGCATCCAGGTCAGATGCTGTCACCACATCCTGCGGCAAGGAGTTCCACAGACTGATCACACACTGAGTAAAGAAATATTTTCTTTTGTCTGTCCTAACCCTCCCAACACTCAATTTTAGTGGATGTCCCCTGGTTCTGGTGTTATATGAGAGTGTAAAGAGCATCTCTCTATCCACTCCGTCCATCCCCTGCATGATTTTGTATGTCTCAATCATGTCCCCCCTCAAGTGTCTCTTTTCTTGGCTGAAGAGGCCCAAACGCTGTAGCCTTTCCTCATAAGGAAGGTGCCCCAGCCCCGTAATCATCTTAGTCACTCTCTTTTGCACCTTTTCCATTTCCACTATGTCCTTTTTGAGACACAACCAGAACTGGACACAATACTCAAGGTGTGGCCTTACCATCAATTTGTACAACGGCATTATAATATTAGCTGTTTTGTTCTCAATACCTTTTCTAATGATCTATGCCAGCATGAGTCCTTGGAGGAAAAGTAGGATCGAAATGTAACTAGTAACAACCAGTAATGAGCCTCCTCCTTACGATATCTTGTCACATCAGAGCAGCATTTTAATAAAGTATTATTGATTCTGGAAGTTTCAAGGACAACCCAAAAGCTAATTCTTGCAGCTGCAGGTCTGCGTGGCAAGGCTGATTAACACCAGCAGTTCCAAAGAGGTGCTGTTTCAGCCTGTACAGGGGCCTTGTTGCCTTTATAGGCAGAAGTTTGTTTAGAAGGATGGGGAAGAATACTCAGGAAAATGACTTTGGGCACTTGAGAAGGATTCTTATTACTGACCACCAGTCCCAGGGATGAACTTGCTCAACAAGAATTGCTGGACAGCTCATCAAAAGCATTGCTTCACAGGTTAGGATGGGGGCCTTGGGGAAAGCTGCAGCTTTGCTGTGTGTGAGATGAGAGCAGGGGGCAGCTCTGAGCCAGAAAACACCTCCAAATCCTGTGGCTTGCTCCCCTAAGCCAGCTCCATGATCTCTGAGGCCCTCAAGTGCAACGCCTCGTGACAGAAAGCATGGCTCATCTACATATTCATATCCCCAACCCCTATCAAGTCCTGTGCCAGATTTGACATTAAATTATGCACAGCAGTGTACACAACTCAGCCTTTTCTGCAGAAACAACTGCCCTGCTGGGTGGGTAGGACTGCAGCTCCCTCTAGTCCAGTATCCTACCTCTGTTCGAGGCCAGCCAGATTCACTGGGTAGCACATAAGCCAGGCACGAAGGCAGGAGCCCTTCTCTGTGGTGTATTCCCCAGCATGTAGTACACACAGGTATACTGTCTCTGGTTACAGAGGTTTCATGTAGCTGCTACAATCATGTACTAGACCTCGTCTCCATGAATTTGTTTTTTTAGCCAGAGGTCATCACTACACTGTGCAGGCATGTTTTTCATCAGTGAACTACATGCTGGGCAAGTATCAACCTGCCAACCACACTTGCATATGTTCTGAATTTTAGCAGCTTGCCTTAATTCTGTGGAGGTGCATTTGCCAGGCAGACACAGCCCTCTTCATTGCAATAGGCCTGGTACAGGAGACATGTCTGGTGGCCAGCTGGGTGTGGCTTTCAGGAACTACAGATCCACCCAGAACTCTTCCCATAGACCACAAAAAATGAAAAGATTGCAAAGGTATTGCCTCTTGTGCAAGCTAATTTAAGTGTCATTGAACTGTCATTTGCTTTGGAGAACTGTATTTTTCACATCTTTCCACAACAATTTGCCCTCAGGCAAACCAAGGGCAAGGGGCAGAGAAGGGGTAAAGAAGGGGGTGCATGCCATACCAGCAAAACAAAACCAACCACGGAAAAAATGGACACTCATATATGCCTGCAGAAATGGCTTATGGGGAAAGTTCCTCTCTGGAGGTTCCAAAGAGAACCCCCACCCCAACTTGGGTGGGGGGGTGTTACGTATAGGTGAGCTGCAGAAGAGAGTGACCCCATAGGACAGTCCTAGAATTGCTTTGCATATCCTTCCTGCCATTTTGGGTGGGGCAGAGCGTGGAGACAAACTAGGGTTGGTTTCAAAGACGTCAGAACAGAGCTCTGGTGACTCCTGGCTCCCCAGGCCCTGGAGAACTTGGAGAGAGATGTCTGACATGTTTGTTACAATTTTAAGCACTCCTGTGAAATGGAGGACTAGATATCAAATAGTGTGACACTTTCTTGCCACTTATACTCTAGTCGGCTTGGCCGACTCAGTGGCCTGGGGGGGGGCGTGGAGAGGAAGTGGGAGGGAGGCTTTTCAGGGCGGGGGGAGAGTGGGCAGCAGGCAATCCTGGGGTGGGTGGGAAAAGGACTGACAGTTCCCGGCGGCCTGGGGCAGTCCCAGAATGTTCGGATTTGCACTACTTCTTGAGGTGGCGCAGATCCAAGTAGCCCCATTGGGACTGCGGTGGCTTCACCTGGGGTAAGGGGAAGTGATTCCCCTTGCCCTGGGAAGTAACTTTCAACCCCAATCCTGCTTGGATGCAGCGGTCTGCCTGTCCTGGGGCAGCTTAGGATTGGGCTGTTAAATGACTTAAAGTGACAGGATGTCATTCTGATTTCAGGGTTGCAAGCAGTGCCAAGATTCGCAGTCTGGGACAAATGTTACAGCGAAGAGCCTGGGTGGTGGTGTGAGAAAAGGGGTCCCAATTCCTTCTCTGCTCAGAGTTGATGTAACGCAGTCATTGTGAAGCCCCCAGTTTGAGGCACTCAGTGCAACTGCCCTGCAAACCATTGATCTTCTTTTCAGGATTCTCCCTTTATTTTGGCCGTTTTCTGTTTTGCTCAGATATCTATGGAAACTCTGTGGCGTATCTCAGATAGCTTTGCTACCAGCGGGTTATCTATTGGATGCGCCCTCAGTGAAGCTTCCCATTACTTTCAGCGGAACGTGCAGATGGGATGTGCGTTTATACGCCTAATTTCACATCTGGCTTGTTCACATGTCTGCATATCCAGTTGCCAAACATTTTTCCCCCTTCAGGGAAAGTCAACAGTAGGGAATTGGACAGGTGTGGGATAACTGTCCGTATCAACGGAACAACAATTTCCAAAAGGAAATTGGACCTGCGTATCACCCAAACACTGCAAAAATGTACACGAATTACTTCTATCAATGGTAAGTATCATTCTTACGACCCAATCCCAACATGCAGCTTCAACACCAGAAATAGTGTTCTGGTGGCAGTCAATGGTTATGGTGTTCTGAAAGCCTACCTGCTCTGGAGCAAGCTGACATGCCCTCTCTGTTTTCTCGGACTTGTGCCAGCTAAAGAGCTGACTCAGGAGATCCCCTGGCAGTTGAGGGGCTAAAATATTTTCCCTTTCCCCTCTCTGGTGTCCCAATCAGCCCCCCCCCCACCATAGCATGCAGTGCAGTCTGTTTTGGCACAGCTGCATGCTGTAGCAGGGAAAACGATAGGACTGGGCTGTTAGACATCTATACTGGGCCAGTGGTTGTGGAGGGGAAAGAAGATCCAGTAACAGATGTGGAGGTGGCATGACCACTTTGGAAATTGTATTTGTTTTTCTTATAATGGATTTTTAAAAAATTCATCAAACTACGTGAAGCATCATGGAATGTGAGAAGCATCCATTACATTCAATATATAGTCCCTGGAAATGTACGTTTCTCATAGGTGATTCTAGAGGTGTTTCTGTAACTAGGACATTGTCTAAATATTGTCACCAGCAGCCAACACTAGGAATCTAATCTACTGTCCTCGAGGCAGTTCATCCCCCAGCACCAATCCCCACAAATGCTCCATGTCTTCTGAAAAAGTGACCACTTTCAAAGCTTGAACTAATGCAAATTTACTATTAATATATTAATTATA
Organism: Tiliqua scincoides; assembly: GCF_035046505.1. Taxonomy (NCBI): domain Eukaryota; kingdom Metazoa; phylum Chordata; class Lepidosauria; order Squamata; family Scincidae; genus Tiliqua; species Tiliqua scincoides. The sequence goes on along the minus strand of NC_089824.1, from coordinate 219,723,552 downwards.
ATATTTAGTCTCACCCCTAAAATCGTCTTTAAAAAAAAATTCACAGTTTGGATTCAGATTTCAAAAAACCTTACCAAATGTTGCATTTGCCGTCAAAGGAATAGTTTTGACTCTCATGTAATAACAATAATCACCCTTTGCATTTATATCATGCTTTGTATAGTTCAAAGTGCTTCACAGCTTGTTGTAATCCTTACCTCAACTCTGTAAATTAGTTCAGTAATTTTTAGACCCAGATGGGGAAAACTGAGTCAGGGGTCTCCTTGCCTAAGGCTGCCTAGCAAAGGCAAGATTCAAACCAGAGACTTCCTGACGAACAGCACAGCCTCTCAGCCACTGGGCCACATCAGTCCATGAAAATGAGCAAGACCATCCACGTGAGATCAGATACACTTGTACAAGGAGCACTGAGGCATCTGGAAACTCCCCTGGTTTGGAAATCTTCTCTGCCTCCCAGGAGAACGCATCTGAGGTCTCTTTTGCCTGCCTGCAGTTTTGTCCACGGAAGAGTTTCACACCTTGACTTGATCCACCAAGACTGAGGTCCATTAATCCTGCTGGCTGCTGCCTTGCGTGGCGTGAATTCGTAGCCAGTTCTGCTGCAGGGAACAGCTGGTCTCTGTATGGAAAATGAGGCATTAAAAAGAGGAACTGGGGGCGGGGGGAGGAAGAAAGTGAACCCACCAAAGCACCCCTGCAGCCAGTCTGGAATTTATCTCTTTCTATGCCCAAACACGTGATCCAAGGTGTCCAGACCTGCCGTCCACACAATCCATCATCCCAGAAGCGTCCCAGTTCACAGTGCTGCGCCAGTCTGCTGTCAGACAGATGGAGGGGTTAGGAGGCGTGTCCAAAAGAGGCTGGAAAGGGAGGGGAGGCAAGGAAGAAACAGAAAAGGGAGTAAGTACGGAAGCGGCTGAGGAAGATGGGGGCTGCACAGCAGTAGTAGCACAGCCACAGAGTAGCAGAATGGTAAGTATTGGGGGCGCCACAATGTGCTGTGTAAGCGGCCCCTCCCACCTTCCGCCGGAGCCACTCTGGGCAGCAAGTGGGAGGAGCCACTTACACAGCGCATTGTGGCACCCGCAATACTTACCACCACTCCCGTGGCTATGCTACTGGCATCCAGCAAGATTTTCGATCATGCCCAAGGCCCAAACATCGTTTCTCTGTGTCTGGTTAAATCTTGCCCCATGCACAAACACAGGCTTGGAACAGGGGGCTCAGTCCCTGATAACTGTGAGTGAGAAAGATCCCAGCAGATGATGAGGAGAACTCCCACACTGGAGCAGCTGCTGGTCAGTCAAGCTGACACTACAGCAGCCTCAAAGGTTCACCTGAATGGGGAAAGAAAGATGAAGGAGACAAAGGGGGAGAGGAACCAAGGGGTGGAGAGAAGGCAGTGCAGGAGTCAAATGAAAGAGAGGCAAACGAAGAAAGGCAACTGGAAAGCTTCTTCCACCTGCTTCAGACATCACCATTTTTGCAGGTTTCCATTTGTGCACACACCACATCCAATTAAATGCAGCTGAAATGCAGAATCTGACAGCTTCATCCCACCAGCTTGCTGACTCCCAGGGCACCACTGTAAGCCCAGACAGAGGACTGTCAGAATTCCTCTACCTTTAACAGCAGAAAGATAAATTCAACCGATTAAGTACTTTCCTGCCCAGAAAACGTTGCATCTTTAGAAAAAGTTGCATCATTTCCACCAGTTGTGCAGCAATTGGAAGGAAAAGGAGGCCTCGCCAAGCCAGAAGGAACAACCCAACTTTCTGTCCTCAACACCTGAACTTCTGCACATCACCCCTCATAAGTCAACCCCCACCATTTTGTCCTGGAATGCCGCAGCAGAAGTGTCTCTCAGACATGCCACCTACCTTGACTGAGGAGTTGCAAATTGCGGACCTCTTCCCGCACTTGTAGCTGCAGCACCTGCTGGAGGACTTCCTGCCGCTGAGATTCCAGGGTGATCCCCATGCGCTGCAGCTTCTCTGCATTCAGCCGTAACAGTGCCCGACCTGCCAGACAGCAAACGACTCAGCAGGAAAAGCAGGGGTCAAGGAAAAGGGCTCCAACCTAGTCCAGTTCTGTCTGCCACACTACTTTTCTACATGTGGGAATGCATTGTGTGTGTGTGCGCGTGAAAATGCGTTCATGGGGTGGAAGTGGTGGTGGAAGGCACTGCATCACATCCCAGAAAACCAGAAGGTCAAGCTCCACAGAACGAAGGGAACAGCATCGCCTGCTAATGTCTGCACATGAAACTGTTGTTAAACTAGTTAATTGAAAAGTTGGGTAGGTTTAATATCTTACCTACAAATGTACTAAGAGCAAGATTTAATAGACCACTGGAGAGTCCCCAGTCATGTTCCTGCGACCTGACCTCTAAAGAGTCCTTGACCCATGTACTTTTGTATTGTACCCACTATATTGATTTACGCCATCAATTTCTATATCCATTCCTGGAAAGCTTTCATGGTTCAGATACAGACTTGGTCCGGTACTTGTTGGATGGGAGAAATGAGTGCCGCTCATCAAATGTAGCAAAATATTTATTTAAGGCACTGTCGAGGCATAAATTCCTCTGTATTTCTTTGCCTGATCAATGATTGGTGGCCACCTTGAATGTTTTAATTTTGTTCTCTTGTTGGATTGTTTATGCCAATAAAGGTGGAATGAATGAATGAATGAATAATTGAAAAGTTGGCAACTCTCTTTTACTGGCATCTTGATATGCAGAAAACAGCAAGGAAGCTTTTTTGCAGCATTGAGATAAACATTAAATAAGAATAGGGATATGCTAACTTTTAGGTTTCGAACCTATCAGGCGTGTTAACCAACGGGCAGTGCAATCCAAATTGGTCGTTCAGCCGCTGCAGGCCCCTGCACTGGCTCAGGAGTGTCACAAATGTGCCATTTGCACATCAGTCAGCACATCTGCGCTGACTCATGAGCCAGGGACACTAGCACAATGATGTGTGTCGGCCTGCTGGCACCGGCTCAGGCCGGCACAGGTGAGTGCAGAACCTGGTGGTGCAGGGCGTGGTAGAGGACGGTGGGAGGGCGTTTCGGGGGTGGAGAGGGGTGTTCTGGAGGTGGTGTGGGGAGGGGGGAAAGGGGGAACAGGGGGAGGATCAGGCCTGGAAGGGGGTTGGGACCATGGCAGCAGTGCATGACGTATCCTAACCTCCCACTCCCAGACCTCAGATCTCCACACGAGTTTCTCATATATGTATCCCATGTGGCTGTGTGTGCTACTTGAATCGGATGTGTATCAGATTCACGTAGCCCCATAGGGGATCTTTCCCTGGGATCTTCTTCATGCAAAGCTGAGGCTCGACCAAGTATATTCCTATACTATTGGCCCAGATAGTGTAGGGAAGACCCAGAATGAAGTGTCCACAGCCAATCTTAATGCCTGGGGAAGTTTGTGCAAGAGGAGCCAGTCCATCAAACTCAACCTCCTTTGCCTTTCTCATAAAACTGGGGTCTCTGTGTGTAAACACTCTGAAACTTCTGCCCTACTCAACAGTTACCCTTCCAGCCAATCAAAGTGAGCAGGGATCTCCTGGCCTTCTCCATCCTCTGGTGTCACTGCAAAAGAAACCTACCCACCAATTTCAGTCATGAAATGTCTTTGTTTCTGCAGGCCAGGGCTTTCTGCTTCTCCAACCCACCTCTTGCATCAGGACATACTTTGTACTAAATATTCCTCCTGCCACTGGAGGAATGCTGGCAAATCAGTGCACCCCTACTGGAATGCATTCGTTTCCCCATCAGTAATCTTTCCTTCTCTTATCTGGAGGCTATTAGAAGATGCCTTTTATAACCTGCTCTATCCCCAGCTCCTGGAGGTACAATCATTAATGCTTCCTTTATTTCCAACACAGGGAAGACTGAGCTGTTCCATTAGTGTTTTACCAGCCCTTCAGGGCATACGAGGCAGTGGATTACAGCCTTTCCCAGCTCCAGCAAACCTTTATGTTTCTCATCTCCTTCTGCATCTCTGCCTTGCAAAAGTTTCCCCCCTAGACAGCTAAGAGAGGTATCGGTGTGTGTGTGTTTAAATGTGAGGGAGGAAACAGGCATCTGATCTCTTCACTCCCCCCCCCATGTACCCATTCCTATTCCAGATACATCTGGCAGTGTCTACGATGTGATGTTTTTCAGATACTTACTTTGGCAGCAGTCAGGAGTTTATCCATGAGGTGTGTAAAATATTAATCTAGCAACTTCATTCCTCGTTTGTCCTGATGTTCTTCTGCAAAAATTCCTTTGTTCTTCAGATCCAGCCACCCTGGATTTACTATTTTAAGACAGACTTGCAACCCACAAAGCATGTCAGCCTGAAAGGCTGTACCAGGTACCTACATATGGGGAATGTGTCAAGGCACAAATCTCTCTGCTTGGCAAGAAATCTGTGAGAAGGGAAGGGGAGAGCAGCACCTCTCCAGGCAAAATGAATCAAGGACAAGAGGGAGGGCTGCCAGCGACCAGTGCCTTGGGAGCGGCTGATTGATGACGGTGCTGCAGAAATTATTGGGATGGCCTACTCCACAGCACTGTTGAAGGAACTGCTGATGGGCTGCAATGCTTGAAATGTGGCATAGGGATACCAACTAGGGATGTGCTGGGTAACAACAGGGTTCTGCTCTGTAAGCCCCATCATTAGGCACAACTGTTGTCACCTGGACAACCACTAATGGCTACCAGGTCACACTCCAGAATGTCTTGTGGCAGCCCTGCAGCACCCCAGAATGCCTTGCGGAGCTGGGGAAAGCAGGAAGAAGGCAGCTGGCTACCAAAAGCATGGCACAATTAGCTGGCTCAAGGAGGAAAAAAAGCTCGCTCGGTGAGTTTGGCAGGACCATCATCGCATACGCATATCTGAAAGGACTAGATGCACTTTCTTTGCACTCATATCCCACAATAAAAGTCTGGCGCATGGGGAAAGTCTCTTTTTATTCCATCCTACTCCATTGGGCCATAGACATTCATCCCAACACTGCTGCATCCATCAATAAAGTTACATCATTGTGCGTTGACCACCCTCTTCCCATGTAGCACCCGTGAAGCTGGTACCTGTGATAGCATGATGCGAAAAGGCCTCCACGTAGATGAGATAATTGTGTGGACAGTGTTTCTTGAGCCATTTGCAAACGTCCTGCTGTGTCCACAGTACCACCGGCTTGGTAAGGCTGCCTAGCGTCGGGCTAGTGTGGTAGATGCCGTAGTGGTCGTAGTTCCGTCCCTAGAGAAGATGGAAAGAGAATGAGAGTATTAGTGGTCCCAAGCCAACAGTTCCAGGGATTCCTGGTGTCCCGGTTCTTGTGAATGATTCAGTTTGTGCACAAATTACAGTTCCTGAGAAATATAAACTCTGGCGAGACCCACAGGATAAGAATCATCTGATGAAGCATTCACAAGGCCAGTTCAACGTAAATCATGTAAAAAGGACAACTTCCTTCTGGGAGCTTCTCAGAGGCACCTGGTTATCCCTGGTGAGGACCTGGGTGTCCACAGGGATCTCTAGTCTGATTCAGCAGGGCTCTGCCTCTGTTTTTCTCACCTCCCCAGCACACCTACAGCTGGGGAAAGGTGGAAGGTCCTGCTGGTACATTGCCCATCCTGCAGGAAACACATGAGTGAGTATGTCCTGCTGTTCTGCTTTCCTCTGAAGGAAACCTCCATAGGGAGATGGGTTAATTTAAAGACTCTCTTGAATCACTAGAAGACCACAGGTGAATGGCAACGGGCCCATGAGCAAAGAACTGCCTGCCATGAGGACTGAAGGCGGCCTGCCTTCCTACGACAAACTCCTGAGTTGGCCTGTTTCTTCTTTTATCGCTGGCGCTTCTTTTCCTTATTCTCCCACGGGAGCCCTCTGCGCTTTTAAATCTCCCCCTTTCCATTATTATGAAGTCGGTGCCGCATCGCTGCTCGGCCCCAGCTGTCACTCGGCATATCCTTCCACCTCACAACAAAGTGTCCGTGGCATCGCAGGGAACCGTTCCATGCATCCGTCCCAGCCGTCCGCGGCTTTGCCACTTAAGAATCCAATTACCAGGAATGCTCAAGGCGGCAGCGCACCAGCCAGAAAGCTCCTTCATCTCCTTGCCTCCCTTCCTCCTCTCCCCCCACCATCAGTCTCATCACCCACTTCTACTCCAAAGCCTTTTGTTCTGCAGAGTTCCATTGTGGCACCCCAGTAAAGTGGTCTGGAGGGGCCAGAAAGAGGTTTCTCTCCCCTTATGCAGTTCCAGGGCACAAACATTGCTCCCAACTACAGGATGCTGCAAGGCTTGGAACTGCACCTCGATTTAAAAGCACACTGTTGGTTCTGGGGGCTTTCCTCTGGGGTTTCTTGGGTGTGTTGTGCACAGATGAACTGTGCGGCTGCCTGCATGGTTGTCTTATTAGAATCAGCTGAAGGTATCTGCACTGTAGTCAGCTCTTTGCAACGCATCTGCTTGCTCTTTGTGGGATGCACTGGGCTGGACACAGTAGGGGTGGAAGAGTCCCTGGCACCTCCACGTTGAAATCTTGAAGACAGTGGCATGGCCAAGGAAGGGCTGGGGATACAGGGCCCCGGGTATCACACCCTAAGGGGTGTCAAAGGACCCCTCAACTCTGCTCTCAGTGGCAGCTAGGAGGGGGAGGAGGATAAGGACAAGGATGAAGCCAGCTGTGGGCCTGAATGGGGGAGTGAGGGTCATTGCCACAGTACATTCTCCTACACCCCACTTGCAGGCACCTGGCGTGGTTGCCAGCCACTCTGAGTGACCAACTGGGTCAGGCACTTTCAGGGGTGGCCCCAGGTGCCAGAGGGATTAGCTATGCCACTGCCAGAAGAGCCTCTACCAATTAGTTTACTGGGCGAGATGAACTTAAATCAGGATAAGACAGCCTTATATGTTCATGGGGGGAGGTGTGCTGGGACCTCTGCAAGAGGCTAGTCAAGAGGTTTCTGCCTTGTAGCCCAATTCTATCCATAGTTGATGGTACTGTGGACACAGCAGGATGTGTGCAAATGGCTCAAGAAACACTGTTTCTGGTGCAAAACATGACCCACCAGCGCAATAAGAGCTTTGCCAGCGGACAGCAGCTACTGCTGATGGACACTAACTTGAGGCCAGCATAATGTGCCTGAAACCCTGCGCTGACACAAACTTGATGCAAACCGGCTGCCAGCATAACGCCATTGGTTCTGGGGGCTTTCCTTGGGGGTTTCTTATGTCTTGGGACTGTCTCATGGGTGTGTTGTGGGCATGACACAGACAGAGTGCCACAGGTGCAGCAGTGCCAAACCCTATCCCCACACAACAGGGCAGAAACACCCCTTTCTGCAGAAAACCTCTATGCCAGTCACAGACCATGTGTAGAAGAGTCCCACAGGGGGCCATGCGCATGCTATGAGCACAAAAATGCTCAACACTTTCCAACCTCCCAAACCCCCACCCCTGCACCATGGAGCATAAGATACAGTGTACTCTGCCAGCCAATCAATTCACACCCACCCCACCATATAAGCCCTGTTCTGGCACCCACACTCTCAGAGCACAAAGTACACCCTATCTCATGAAGGGGAACTTTGGTGAAGAGGAGCGCTTGGCACATAAACACCCACCATCCTGCACAAGCATGGAGCATATGCTCACAGAGGCAGATTGCTAACACTCGTCTTCTCAGATCTCTCTTTGCAGTCTGTCCTTCCCAGCAGCTCTGGCCAGCTGAAGGCCAGATCCAACAACCAGCTACTTTTCCATCTTTAAGACTTATCTTCTTCCCTTGTAGTTTGAAATCAGATATTCCAGAATACTTTTTCTTTGTTGTGGTCTGTTTCACTTTAACTGAGCCACTTTGCTGAGAATTAAGCAATCCAAGAAACTGAGTTTGCGACATCAGAGTAGAATGGGTTGCAACAGAGCTCAGCTCCTTTGCAAGCACATGAGCACTTGGGGGGAAATCTTGATTATCTGGTACTCAAAGCAAAAGGCTATTAGGCTGCAGTCCTATACACCAGTGATTCTCAGACTTTTGAGCACTGTGACCCACCTTGTGCTCCACAGTGGGTTGTGATGCAATGCTCACCTGCCCCCAAAAGTCTTACCTGGAGCCCCTGGAGGCTGCTTCCGAGTTGTGCCAGCCCACTGCAAGCCTCCACTGGGCTCTGTGCAGCACTCAGAACGCCACTTGGATGTGACAGTAAGTCACAGAAACAAACCAGAAGTAGCTTCCACAAACTGGAATTTACTTTTTAACATGTCTGGGAGGCATTCTGTAGTCCGCAGAGGCCAATGGAGGCCTGCAGCAGGCCAGCAAGACCCACAAGCAATTTCCGGGGACTTCCGGGAATTTGCTTTAGGGCAAATCTGAGCATTGCATTATGGCCCACCACATACTGGATTGCAACTCACCGGTGGATCATGATCCACAGTTTGAGAAATGATGCTAATATACAAGTACCTGGGAATAAGTTCCATTGAACATAGTGGGACTTACTACTGAGTAAGCATGTAGAGGACTGGGCTGCTAGTATGGCTTCAGAGTCATGCCAACAGCTTTATCACACCCAGCAGAGGAAGCACCAGCACCAGTCAGAGATCACTGCAAATTGGCACTTCCCTGCATGATTGATAACTAAAGGGGTCCACCTCCCTGAATGAAACAATTTTGTTAATCGTAGTACAGCCCAGTGGTTTCCAGCTGGGATCCACCTTCAACCCCAACCTGCAAAACGGGACCAATTAGTAACAGCTGACACTGTATGTTTTGCTTCTTTCTCCTGCTTGTCTGCTTGGCGCCTTTCACTGCATATGAAGCCTCTGTCGGTCTAACCAAGACCTTACATGGTAGATGCATATCGCAACCTCCCCATGTTTCCTTCTGATCAGCAACTGCAGAAGGCTGCAGATTTGAGTGGAAGAATGGTGGGTGGGGAGGGGATCCTGTGGGCTATTCTCAAATAGCCTCCCTCTGAGATACTTTTCTGTCTCTAGAGGAAAAGGGGTGTGTGTGTGTGTGTGTGTGTGTGTGTGTGTGTGTGTGTGAGAGAGAGAGAGAGAGAGAGAGAGAGAGAGAGAGAGAGAGAAACCTGGACCTGGCTTACTTCTGCAAGCATGATCACAAGGTAACAGTAAGGGAAATGAAGTCCATGTAGAGAAGCCTGGGAGCTGATCTGGCACTAGCAGGTCCTTCATTAAAAAGGGACACTTTGATGACACCTTCGCGTCTTCTACCTGTTACCATTCCCTTCCAATTAGGCAGGGGAGTCTCTTCCTTGTATGGGAGCTTGCTTGCACAAGCAATGAGTTTGCTCAGCACTGGCTAATGGTGCCAGCCGGAGGGGCGCAGACACTGTAGGAGTGCTAATGGAGTGCCAGGGGAAGGAGCTCATTCTAGCAATTACCTCTGCCAGGGTGAACATGAAGCACCCCGTCAAGCTGGGTCCATTAATTAGGGTCACGAGTGGAGGCATGCCCAAACATTTAAACAATCCTTTCGCATCAGTGAGGCTAAACTCTGAAGCTGTCTTTGAGGACTTGAAAGGCCATCTTTGCAGCTTCAGGCAGGTGAAGACTGACTGCCGTTACCAGGGGTGAGGGAAAGGCACCTTGCATATTCCCAGAGACACTCTTGATGGCTACATCACATACTCCGTATGACTTTGTATTCCAAATCCTCAACACATTTATGCACGTATTTATTGACTATAACATTAATCATGTACCTTGTGGGCGTCATGGCTCTTAAGGTGCTTTACCATCAAAGAAAATTAAAACTATTCACAATCAAAACAATTTCTTTCTAAAACATTAATCTGAACCCTTAATGGCAAAATAAGCAGCAACCTCAGGGCAATCAAAATCAGCAACACAACCAAAGAATATGCCAAAAATTAAATGACTTGCTGAAAGCACAGAGGAGAATGGAAGTTTTCATTTTACTGCAAAAAGAGAAAAGGCCATGTGTGCCAAACCTCCAGTGGGGGAGAGTTCCAAAGAAAAGGGCCACCAGAGAAAAAGCCCTGCTCCTTGTTGAGGAAACCTCTGGTATCAACATGGATGATGTCAGTGGAATAATGGTTACCCTGCACATGCCTGATCTCGTCTGATCTTGGAAGCTAAGCAGAGTCAAGCCTGGTTAGTACTTGGATGGGAGACCACCTGGGAACACCGGGTGCTGTAGGCTTATACCATAGTCTTTCGAGACTGAAGGTTGCCAACCAATGGACTTAAATCAGCATTAATGCTGGAATATGAAACATGCTGGAAGGCCATTCAGGTAGACATGTATATCCCCTCATTCCTGGTTCACACATACTTGTTCATCACTGAATTACTGCTATATCCAGTGCTGTCTTGTATGGGCAGACAGGCCACCAGGAATCTAACACCAACAGAGCGTGCAAAAAGATGGCTTTTTCTTCTCACTTCCATGCAATGGAAGTCTTCTTGGAAGCAAGGCTCACTGTGTTCAGTGATACTCACTGTCCAACCTGACGTGAGTATTAAAAAGACTGACTCAAGTCAAATCGAGTCCTGAACGTGCTCTGGGTGAGTCCTGAAGGCCGCCCATTAAGACTCGTGCACAAGACTCATCAAAGGGGACGGGGACTCATGGGCACTCACTTAGGTGGCTCTTTTGAAAGATCAGAAAAATGCATGGAGGGTGAATTTATCCTGGTTGTTTACTAAATGGAACCTCTCTGTGTACGTACTTCTGAATGGCAGGTGCAGGGGACAGAAAGCACTTTTCAGATGTGTTCTACAGCTGCTGCAGCAGATTGGCTATGTGGTGGTTTGACCCAGCCAGGTTCTGCCTCTTCTCATGTTGGACTAAGGCCCTAGAATGGTAACAGTCAAAGATCCCTTGAGGACCAGGCCAGAGGGAAGGCAAAGGTAGCCAGTGAGGGTTGAAACTCCTGGCAGAGGCTGATGAATAGGTTGAGCCTTTCAGATGAGGAAAGGGATGATGGATACAAAACTGATCCTTGGGGTAACTCTGGGTTTGGTGCAGAGCAAGGAGGCAACGATCGGTGGAGCTTAAGCTGCATCACACCGGAGCCAATTTCCCTGTGTGTGAACATTAGCTAATTAAGCATGCCTAATTAAGGAGCAGCAGTAATTAGTGTAACAGGAATGTCAAGATCTTCCGTGACTGCAGAATTGCTTAATGGCTTGTCCCTAGGAGGTGCCAAAAGCCACTCAGTGGCAAGTGAACATGGGGCCCAAAGTGGTGCCCTTGAGCTAAAGGATCAAAGGGCTCTGATCCTGAACTCAGAGACATGATGGTGGGAGACTCACCAACTGTAGTTCAAAATTGTAACAAGGGTGGAAATGCACTCAACACATTTGGTCCTGTGCAAAGGCCACTGGACTCATGCAGAAAAACCATGTGCAGAAACCACGATTGATCTACAGGTGTGTTACAGAATGTGGTTTTACCTGGTCTGTTTTTGGGAACAGGTAGAAAGAAGCAAATCATTGGATTCTAAGGTGCAGAAGCTGCTTTGGGACCAGTACTATTCGCCTAAGGGATGAGGGGGAACAAGCAAAGGGGGGATACATATTGGACTCTCAAACTGAGAACCCATCTCGAGTGGAATCCCCTACCCTGGATGAGAGCACTGGCCAACTATGGACAATAGCGTAGCTACAGGGAGGCTTGGTATGTATTGCAGGCACAGCCCAGAATAGCTCCGACTGCCTACACAGGCCACTTACACGATGTGCTGTGGTGCCTGCAATACTCACTGCGCCTCCCCCTGTAAGCTATGCTACTATTCATGGATCTCCTTAAATGCTCACAGGAAAATCCCCTAGAGTGCTAACCAGTAATGCTTAAAAGGCATAACTGTTTTTCAGGGTGTGCGCCAGGCTGCTTGCTTATCCCTCAAGGGCTGTGTGCTTCCTCCTGTACCTCTGCATTCGACCCAAGTGACACCTCTGTAAATCAGAATGTTTCCATCACCCTCCGGGACTTTCTCACACCCAAAACTCACCTGCTGAAGGCTGTCCTAAACCTCTGGCTGCTCAGGTAAGCTAAAAACACAAAGCTACGCGCATTGCTCATTATGCTGTTTATTTAATTTTCTTACCACCCCTCCTCCCTAGGGCTAGCAGCAGCTTTTAAGTTCCTCCAACCATTTCATGTTCCAACACGAAGGCTTTTACAGCACTGCCAGAAAATGAAAAGGTTTGAATTTTGACAAATCTCTAGGGGGAAGGAGCACAGCAACCAAGAATGCATCATGCTGTGCCTTTGGTGGTACAGTCAAGGAGCTGGTTTGGATTATATTTATCCTATTGTAACAGCCCCATGTATTAAATGATGCATGTGCACATGTTATGGCTCCTCCCCTTGCCCCCCCAACCTCCCCCATCAATCTTCCTCATCACATGTGAGGGCAGTTTGTCTGAACGAACAGGCCTTGCTGAGGGAGAATCAGCATGGCTTCTGTAAGGGTAAGTCTTGCCTCATGAACCTTATAGGATTCTTTGAAAAGGTCAACAGGCATGTGGATGCGGGAGAACCCGTGGACATTATATATCTGGACTTTCAGAAGGCGTTTGACACGGTCCCTCACCAAAGGCTACTGAAAAAACTCCAGTCAGGGAATTAGAGGACAGGATGGATCGAGAACTGGTTGGAGGCCAGGAAGCAGAGAGTGGGTGTCAAAGGGCAATTTTCACAATGGAGAGAGGTGAAAAGCGGTGTGCCCCAAGGATCTGTCCTGGGACCGGTGCTTTTCAACCTCTTCATAAATGACCTGGAGACAGGGGTGAGCAGTGAGGTGGCTACGTTTGCGGACGACACCAAACTTTTCCGAGTGGTGAAGACCAGAAGTGATTGTGAGGAGCTCCAGAAGGATCTCTCCAGACTGGCAGAATGGGCAGCAAAATGGCAGATGCGCTTCAATGTCAGTAAGTGTAAAGTCATGCACATTGGGGCAAAAAATCAAAACTTTAGCTATAGGCTGATGGGTTCTGAGCTGTCTGTGACAGATCAGGAGAGAGATCTTGGGGTGGTGGTGGACAGGTCGATGAAAGTGTCGACCCAATGTGCAGCGGCAGTGAAGAAGGCCAATTCTATGCTTGGGATCATTAGGAAGGGTATTGAGAACAAAACGGCTAGTATTATAATGCCGTTGTACAAATCTATGGTAAGGCCACACCTGGAGTATTGTGTCCAGTTCTGGTCACCGCATCACAAAAAGGACATAGTGGAAATGGAAAAGGTGCAAAAGAGAGCGACTAAGATGATTACGGGGCTGGGGCACCTTCCTTATGAGGAAAGGCTACGGCGTTTGGGCCTCTTCAGCCTAGAAAAGAGGCGTCTGAGGGGGGACATGATTGAGACATACAAAATTATGCAGGGGATGGACAGAGTGGATAGGGAGATGCTCTTTACACTCTCACATAACACCAGAACCAGGGGACATCCACTAAAATTGAGTGTTGGGAGAGTTAGAACAGACAAAAGAAAATATTTCTTTACTCAGCGTGTGGTTGGTCTGTGGAACTCCTTGCCACAGGATGTGGTGATGGCATCTAGCCTGGACACCTTTAAAAGGGGAGTGGACAAGTTTCTGGAGGAAAAATCCATTATGGGTTACAAGCCACGATGTGTATGCGCAACCTCCTGATTTTAGAAATGGGTTATGTCAGAATGCCAGATGCAAGGGAGGGCAGCAGGATGAGGTCTCTTGTTATCTGGTGTGCTCCCTGGGGCATTTGGTGGGCCGCTGTGAGATACAGGAAGCTGGACTAGATGGGCCTATGGCCTGATCCAGTGGTGCTGTTCTTATGTTCTTATGTTAACTGCTCACTTACACGCACTGTTAGACCTACGTCTAAAATAGGTTTAGCAGCACACACAGGGAAGTGGTTCAGATGACACCCCCCCCCCCCCGCACAGTGAGAGATATTTATAAGGAAAGCAGGAGACAAGAGGAGAGGGACAGAATCTGTGTGTGCCAGGAACCTGCATGTCATTTAATAAGTGGGGCTGGTCAAGTGGGAGTAAATATCACTGCAAGTGGCCCAAGAAGGCATTCTCAACTGAACTTGATCACAATGGCATCAAACTCCCAGAAGTCATCTGTGGCTTCTAAAGGCTACACACATGGTCTTCAAACAGCTGCCTGGGGAACACTAAGGAGAACTTTTAGATGATTAGTGTCTCTCCATGAGACAGTCTGTGATGGTAGGCAAGCTGTTTTCACCCACTGTGACCAACAGTCCTTTGCAATGTGCAGCCACAGGTGCATCCCAGGACACACCTGTGGTGAAGACAATGGTGTACAGTTGACACCTGGTAGGCCACTCAAATCCACAGGTAGACCTGGCCTCCACCTTGAAACCCTCTAGTGGAGGCCAGGTCTACCAGCTGCCCAGTGGCACATCTGACACTCCAGGAGGATCTGACACGCAGGGTGGACCGTCTCCCTGCCCTTGATGTGCTACTGGGTGAAAATATCTGAAATGGAATGTGGACAATGTTCTCAGGTGCAGTGTCTTCTGCAATCTGCAGGTCTTTCTCGACAGATTAGTCAATGCAAAAAGGCTTCCTTGAATGGCAAACACTCGAAAACCACTGAGCTGAGATGTTCAGAGCTTCTCCCCATTGAACCAGGCTGGCTCTCGGCTTCTGTCAAGGCCACTTCAAAGACAAAAGCAAGTCAAGGGGTCCCTTGTAAGTTTAGAAGTCCAGGGTCTCAGAGGTGGGCCCACAGGCCCTTACACTATCACATGGATGTTGGGGCACAGCTCTCAGGTTCTGCATGGCCCAAAAGCTGAACCTCAGCAAGAACATCAGACAAACCCTGCCGGATCACAACACGGCCTTGTTCAGATGCAACAACACATAGATAAACCACAACTGAATTTGATCAGCTCACACTGAGTGAAGGAGGACTTTCCTTCTTCAGTCCTGAATTGCTTGCCAATTCATTTCACTGGATGTCCCCAAGTTCTATTACCATGAGAGAGGGAGATAAACCATCTCTCCATCCAGACCATGTCTACTCTTATGAACCTCTATTATGTCCCCACACATTGTTTTTTTCTAAACTCAAGAGACTCAGACACAAACTGTTCTTCATAGGGAATGTTACTCAACCCCTTGGTCATTTTGGTTTCCTATATTTGTGCCAGTTCTACAATATCTGTTTTGGGTTGAAGCCATTTGTGGAGCACAAACCTTGGGGGAAGGGGGGGGTGTACCTGGCTTTCAGTATTGAAAGGTCTCCTGGATTCCCAGGTGGCGGCTGTGGCAAGGGGGGCCTTCGCTCAGCTTCGGCTGGTGCGCCAGCTGCGGCCGTACTTGGATCGTGCAGACCTGGCCACGGTGATCCATGCCTCGGTGACATCGAGATTAGATTACTGTAACGCACTCTATGTGGGGCTGCCCTTGAAGACGGTTCGGAAACTGCAACTAGTGCAGAATGCGGCGGCCCGTGTGGTTACTGGAGGTAGGCGGTTCGACCCTGTCAGTCCGCTTCTCCAGCGGCTGCACTGGCTGCCCATTCGTTTCCGGGCCCAATTCAAGGTGCTATACTGCTCTGGACCAGGGTATCTTAGAGATCGCCTGCTCCCGTACAATCCGGCTCGCCCTCTCAGGTCATCAGAGAAGGCCTTTTTACAAGTGCCGCCGCCTAGGGAGGTACGTGGGGCGGCTGCAAGAAATAGGGCCTTCTCGGTAGTGGCACCAACGCTATGGAACTCCCTTCCCCTTGACTTAAGAATGGCTCCCTCTCTTGAGACCTTTCGGCAAGGCCTGAAGACCCTTCTGTTTAAACAGGCCTTCTGAGTTCTTGGCCTTTTAACATCTTTTTAACATCTTTTAATATTTTTTTTACAGGCCTGATTCTTTTATGACTTGCTGCTGCTCTATGCTCTTTTTACCTATTTTTTTTTACTCTGACTGCTGTTTTTAGTATGTGTTAATATGTTTTTATTTGTTTTTTAAATTGTTTTTAATATGTTGTAAGCCGCTTTGAGTCCCTTCGGGGAGAAAGGCGGGGTAGAAATAAAGTTGTTGTTGTTATTATTATTATTATTATTATTATTATTATTATTATTATTATTATTATTATTTCTTTCTGCACAGTGTCTCAGTCTTTTAATTTCAGGGGGGAAAGTGGAAGTCTGTTCAGGAAACCTTTCTTTCTTTCTTTCTTTCTTTCTTTCTTTCTTTCTTTCTTTCTTTCTTTCTTTCTTTCTTTCTTTCGGCACAGTGTCTCAGTCTTTTAATTTCAGGGGGGAAAGTGGAAGTCTGTTCAGGAAGTCTGTACCCCAGAGTGACGGCATGTCTTCTCAAAAGATGCTGAGCCCACAGCAACCATTATCCAAATAACCCTCCTCGCTCCAGAGTAATAGGTACCCAGCAACCAGCAATTTCCCCCAGACAGAAGTGAACTGTGTATTACTCTTGGTGTTTAATCTCATTTCTGCAAATTGGCAAACTGTCTGAATTTGCCTCTCCACTGCTTTCTGCTTCCCAAACTGGCAGAGACTGCCTAGAATGTGACCCATAAATGGAACAGCACCTGGAGGCATTTATTTAGCTTGTTTAAAGGGAGACTTTTTCTGTCTTTTCCTTCCAGTTCTCCTTTGCAGCTCTGCCTCAGTGTCTCCCTCCCATGAAAGAAGGCACTGAGATTTGAAAAGGCTCCAGGTGGAGGAGGAGCTCTGCTTCGGAGAAGGAAGATCCACATACCTGGGCTTTAGTGGTTATGACTGGGCTTTAATCCTGCCTGGTCACAGGGTCTTCTGGTTGAAAGCCCTGCCATGTCTCTCTTAAAGTGTGGGGGCAGGCAGGGGTTTCTTGAGGCTGCTATAAGCAATCCTCACAAAATCAAGGAAATAAAACTGCAAACCATTTGTAGATCATTATGCGCAAGAAGAGCTGTGCTGTGAAACTGTGACTGATCTGGCTTTCCAATACGTGTGCACCCAGCAAAATATGCACAGGTGCGCATTTGTTGCATGTGAATTTACACCAAGCTGCATGCTGCACATAGGCTGCAGCACACATAGATGTGCTGGAACTGGAAAAATGCAGACAGCACATTCTCAGAGGCACCTATCTGTACTATTGCCTGGAATGTTAGAACCCCAACATTCCAGGCAAGTTCTAAGCTCAAAACCCTGGAGAAGGTGAAGACTGAGTGAAAAGGCTCTTCTTCTTGGGGAACTTGGAAAACCTTCCTTAACACCCCTCCTGGAACACATGCCATTGATCCCTAAGATGTTTGGGGTTTCTTAGTTGAGAAAATGGAGGGGATACGATACAGGTTTATACGATTAGACAATGTGTGAAGAAAGTGGCTAGAAATAAAACGTCTGCCTCTTCCATCATTCTAGAACTCAGTGTCATTCAATGGAACAGACTGGCTGAAATTCAGGACAGACAAAGGGAAGCCTTTGGACACAATGTGCAATTAGCTTATGGAATTTGCTGGCACAAAATGCAAAGGCCACTGGCTTAGACAGCTTTAAAAGGAGATCAAAGTTTAGAAAGGATCAATCTATCAATTGGTACTAGCCATGACAGCTATAGGGAATGCCAGGTTCAGGAGCAGTATACCTCTGAGTAGCAACTCACTGAGGAAGGAGCAACAGCAGGGGAAGGCAATTGCTTTCATGCCCTGCTTGTCAGTTCCTAAGGATCTCACTGGCAATTGTAGGAATGAGGCTGGTGGAGCAGCTGGACCTTTCTGGGGTCTTTTTAGATTCTCAACTGTTTGCTTACATGCCTGATCGCCCTCAACCTTCCACAAAGCAATTTTGGACATTTGGTGGTAGATGAGTAGGGAGGGGAGGGGAAGAACCAACGGCTTCTGGCTTCAGTGCATCTCTTCTACACTTCCTCCCAACAACCAGCCCCGTCTCATCTTCCAGGCCAACCAGGGGCTTGGCACAGCTCCCTGGGCTCCTCAATGAGACACTGTGATGTATCAAGGGCTCATTTCTTCTGCTTGGCTGCCTCTAAACCATCTATCTGATCAACTTGTAGCCATGAATAGCAAGTACTCGCAATTGGAGGGAGGAAAAGCAGACGCGCTGGCACTTGTTTTGCTGGGATGAGAGTGCAGAAGCAGCTGGAAGCAATCTGTCTTCAAAAGGGCTCATGAACCAGAGTGGCCATGGGCCAAGCTAATTGCTCAGTGTTAATTAATTCGAACCATCTCCCCTTTGCTTTTCTTCCTGTACTGTGGTGGCAAAGCTAACATCTGCCATCATCTTGCATATGATCCTGGTGGGCTCTGGGTAGATCCAAATATAGATCTTTTCATGAAATGATGTATAGGTAGGGCCCACCTTGCCAGTGGTCAGAACACCTGGCCAGAGAGATTGGAACAGGCTGTAGCTCAGTGGTGTCACTAGGGTTTGCACCCCCTGGTAAGGAAGGCCAGTGCCTCACCCCCATAATGGACCTGCTCCCATGCAATGGGTGGGGTAATGCCCCAGGCAGTGGGTGTGACGATGCACCATTTTGCAGCCCCACTTGTTTTTGGCTATAACCTTTGATAGAATAGAGATATTTCAACGTGGTTTGTTTCACTGCATTCTGCATGAAATTACACATCAAATGATATACAGCATGATGGTATTATTCGGAAGTACCAAGATTTGAAATTTTGGCCAGTAGTGGTGTCACCCCCCCCCCATGTGCATTACCTGGTGTGGTCTTCACCCTCCTAAGCAATGCCACTGCTGCAGCTTAGGGTGGAACCTCTGCTCTGCACTCAGAAGGTTGCAGGTGTCCCTGGAAGTGTCTCCTGATAAGGCTAGGAAAGTCCCCTCTCTGAAACACTGGAGAGCTGTTGCCAGCTAAGGCACTATGGCCTAATGGCCTGACTCAGCAGAAGGCACCCTTGAAGTTTCCTATTGCCCCCCACTGTTGCCCTGGAACAGGGGTGTCCAAACATTTTGGCAGGAGGGCCACATCATCTCTCTTACACTGTGTTGGGCGCCAGGAAAAAAAAATTAATTCACATTTCAAATTTGAATAAATATACATATATGAATGTACTAGAGATGGAACTTACATGAATGAATGAAGGTCTTGCAATAGCTCAAGGCCTATAAAAGGTCTTGCACAAAGCAAGACCAGGCTTTCCTTCACTGCCACTGCTGCATCACAGACGTGAAACAGCAAGTAGTGGAGGGAGCCCTTGTCCCACAGCTCAGGTGAGAGGTCGAACAGTTGTCTTCACACTGAGAGCAGTTGCATCAGGCCAACATGGGCTCCAGCAAGTCTCCAGAGGCTCATTGGAGACTGGGGGCTCCCCGCGGGCCGGATTGGGAGCCCCTGAGGGCCGCAAGTGGCCCCCGGGCCGGGGTTTGGGCACCCCTGCCCTGGAACAACATGCCCCCCCATAGGAGATACATTTCTCTTTGAAAGGAAGAGGCAAAGCCAGAGCAATAGCTGGTGCATTGCTAGGACCAGGACCAGGAGGGCTCAGGTCAGCTCCCCATTTAGCTGTGATCTTGGGCTGGTCATTTCAGCCTCACCTCCACCCTCAACAGGCTTCTGGTGAGGATAAAAGAGGTGGCAGTGGGGAGAGTCATGTGCACCAGAGCTCCTTGGAAGGGGCACAAATATGATAAATCAGTCACAAAAGCCAGGATGTCATTGGCTCTTGCAGCAGCTTCTCTAGGCGAGTCCACAGGGAGAGAGGCACACTGCATTTCTTTTTCCCAAATGGGGCCTACATTTTTTCCCATAAAGAGAGAGTGGCTGAGACCTTCCAGAGATTTCTCACTGCAAGGAACCTTTGGTGTGTGCAGAAGAGCATGCAGGGGTGATGTTAGCCCCTCAAGTGCAACTAGATGTGGTCCAGCCCAGGTGCATATTTATCGTCTCGGTTGTGGTCAAAACAAGTCACACAGCCCATTCCACCATGTGGGGTGAGCTGCAAGGGTCTGTCAGTCCTTGGCTCCCTCCATTTGGAGGAATCCAGTTCTGTCCAGTTCTGGTCGCTGCATCTCAAAAAAGACATAGTGGAAATGGAACAGGTGCAAAAGAGAGCGACTAAGATGATTACTGGGCTGGGGCACCTTCCTTATGAGGAAAGGCTACGGCGTTTGGGCCTCTTCAGCCTAGAAAAGAGACGCCTGAGGGGGGACATGATTGAGACATACAAAATTATGCAGGGAATGGACAGAGTGGATAGGGAGATGCTCTTTACACTCTCACATAATACCAGAACCAGGGGACATCCACTAAAATTGCGTGTTGGGCGGGTTAGGACAGACAGAAGAAAATATTTCTTTACTCAGCATGTGGTCGGTCTGTGGAACTCCTTGCCACAGGATGTGGTGCTGGCATCTACCCTAGACGCCTTTAAAAGGGGATTGGACAAGTTTCTGAAGGAAAAATCCATTATGGGGTACAAGCCATGATGTGTATGCACAACCTCCTGATTTTAGAAATGGGTTATGTCAGAATGCCAGATGCAGGGGAGGGCACCAGGATGAGGTCTCTTGTTATCTGGTGTGCTCTCTGGGCCATTTGGTGGGCCGCTGTGAGATACAGGAAGCTGGACTAGATGGGCCTATGGCCTGATCCAGTGGGGCTGTTCTTATGTTCTTAAACTATAATTCCCAGGAGGCCTTGCAGGTCTCGTGTTATCTGGTGTGCTCCCTGGGGCATTTGGTGGGCCGCTGTGAGATACAGGAAGCTGGACTAGATGGGCCTGTGGCCTGATCCAGTGGGGCTGTTCTTATGTTCTTAACTACAATTCCCAGGAAGCCTTGCAGGTCTCTTGTTACCTGGTGTGCTCCCTGGGGCATTTGGTGGGCCGCTGTGAGATACAGGAAGCTGGACTAGATGGGCCTATGGCCTGATCCAGTGGGGCTGTTCTTATGTTCTTATGTTCTTAATCCTGATGGTGAGTTTGACTCTTGCCCCCTTCCCAACTAGCCTCTTGCATACCTGGGAACCTTCTGTTCCTGGCTGCTGAAGGAGCTTCACAGTCCTCCCTCCTGCCAACCTCTGACTCCTCCCGTCATGCCAGGTCAGGCTGCTCCCCGAGTTTCTCTGCAGGCGGTAGCTGAGGTTCTCGGCCGACATGGTGTGTTCCAGGAGGTTCTGGCAGAAGCTGAAATGAGCAGCAGCAGCAGCAGCTGGGGGGGGGGGGAAGAGAAAGACCTCTATGCCTTTATCAGTTTTAAACATTTGCTAGATCTCTCTTCAAGAAAACTATCAGGATCCTGTACAATATGTAAAGAAACAAACAGTAAGCAATATAAAACTACAGTTAATGAATCCCACCTATATTAAACTAAATACATACATAAAGTGAATGATGGTGACACCAACCCTAGTGATGTCACTGCATTTAGGTTGTGCATATGATCTTGTAATTTATTCTGTATGGTCTGGTACAGGAGGAGGTCCATTATGGGGGAGATGCAATGAGCTCTTGCACCAAGTACCACAAATCCTAGTGATGTCCCTGGTTCTAGCTACAGAGAGCATCTTCTGCCACACCATTTTGCTGCAGCTCAAACCACCGAAACCTTTCTCCTTTCTACCCCACTAATCTCCCGTCGTTCTTCCCTTCCCCCTTCTTTTCTGCCCCTCAAAACCTCCATTTCTTTCTGTTCCTCTGGAAGCCCCCCTAACCTCCCCACATCCCCCCATTTCCCCCTGCTTTGAAATAGTTCCTCTCTCCACCCCTCCCTCCATCCCTTCTCAGCGCTTTTCTTAGGGCTCCATTGTGCATGATTGTCAGTGGTAGAATTTCCCTGTTTAGAGTTAAGAGTGAGTGAGCTATTTTCAATAGACCCAGTTGAATCATCTTTTTGGTTTTAGGGCACTAAAATAAACTCTTTGTGCACCTTTCGCCTGTCCCTCCATTTTCCTTCTCGTACTGAATTATACACGTGCACCATTAACTTCAACACAGAATCCCTGTACACAATTATTCTCCCCCCAGCACACTTTTTTTTTAAAGCACTGCTAGTAACAGGGCTTACACCTCCCTCTGATACCTCATCCAAAATAAGGTGTTCTTCTTGATCACCATCTAACCAATTTATGATGGTGAAGGGCCTCCAATGAGGAACACATGGTCCAGAGAGACTCATGGAGTCTTTCTTGTGGTTCCAGGCCATTTGGAGCTTTATAATGAAGAACCAGCACTTTAAATTGTGCCTGGAAATAACAGACCAGTATCCAGTGTAGCTGTCTAAGAACTGGCAAGATACACTCAGTTCTCTTTAGATGTGAATTCACTTATCTGCAAGGGATGGAATTGCCACCTTCTCTTGTGATCTGTGCCTCTGTTCTCATTATCTGCTATGCACAGACCTTCTGGAGGCTGCAGAGATCTTCAGAATGGTGCTTGCGACGAGCACAGACCCCTTTAAAATGGCTGGCAGAAGCTTCTGCTGGTCATTTTAAAGGGGCCTGCACTGGTTGCAGGTGTCATTCCGAAGATCCCTGCAGCCTCCAGCTATATTTTGGCACTTCTTGCCATACTCTGCTGGCTTCCTGAGGGTCTCTGCTGGATTCTTCTGATGGCAGGAAAGGTGCTTCCTCCCCCTCGTACTTAACCCCATTGATCCCACAGGATTAATGGTTATCTGTGAATTAGCTATCTGTGAGAGTTTTCAGGAACCTATTCCTAGTGGATAATGAGAACTGACTGTTCTGTCACATTTTGTACCAACTGGAGCTTCTGAGAAGTCTTCAAAGGGAGCCCCATGTAGAATAAAATGCAATAGGTCATGGTTCAGGATGTGGACTCACCTCCCTGCATTACAATCTCTGCACATGAACTGGAGGTTGTCCATGACTTTGTGTACCTTGGCTCAACGATTTCCGACACTCTTTCTCTCGATACCGAGCTAAACAAATGCATCGGTAAAGCAGCTACCACGTTTTCCAGACTCACAAAGAGAGTCTGGTCCAACAAGAAGCTGACGGAACATATCAAGATCCAGGTCTACAGAGCTTGTGTCCTGAGTACACTTCTGTACTGCAGCGAGTCATGGACTCTTCGCTCACAACAGGAGAGGAAACTGAATGCTTTCCACATGCGCTGCCTCCGACGCATTCTTGGCATCACCTGGCAGGACAAAGTTCCAAACAACACAGTCCTGGAACGTGCTGGAATCCCTAGCATGTATGCACTGCTGAAACAGAGACGCCTGCATTGGCTCGGTCATGTCGTGAGAATGGATGATGGCCGGATCCCAAAGGATCTCTTGTATGGAGAACTTGTGCAAGGAAAGCGCCCTACAGGTAGACCACAGCTGCGATACAAGGACATCTGCAAGAGGGATCTGAAGGCCTTAGGAGTGGACCTCAACAAGTGGGAAACCCTGGCCTCTGAGCGGCCTGCTTGGAGGCAGGCTGTGCAACATGGCCTTTCCCAGTTTGAAGAGACACTTTGCCAGCAGTCTGAGGCAAAGAGGCAAAGAAGGAAGGCCCATAGCCAGGGAGACAGACCAGGGACAGACTGCACTTGCTCCCAGTGTGGAAGGGATTGTCACTCCTGAATCGGCCTTTTCAGCCACACTAGATGCTGTTCCAGAACCACCTTTCAGAGCACGATACCATAGTCTTTTGAGACTGAAGGTTGCCAACTGAAGTCTAACCTTGAGGTTATCCAATACATGGACAACAGCGACCAGCATACATCTGTCCAGCTGAAGCTGATGAGAAGAGCTGCTGTGTGCCACCACAGAGGCCTCTTGCGTCTCCAATCACAGCACTCCAAAGCAATGGAAGGAGTGGAACCCTATTCAAAACTAGCTGGATCCCACCTCCCCAGTTAGATGGGGTGCCTACCAACAGGAGTTGGTTTAGCTGGGCTGCGCTTCAGTTTGTTGGCCGGCAGCTCATCCATTTCTAATTCCAGGTCATGACTAGAACTGAACAGAGAGCCAACTGCAGACATCAAGAATCTGGACTCATCCTCTCCTGACATCTTATTTCACACCCTCCAACATTTTACAGATGCAGAGGGGAACGCCCTGTCTTGTACTGTCCTTGCTTCTTGGCAAAGATCACTGCCTGAGCCACCTCCCCCGCCATCCCCACCCCTGTTCTTCACTTCGCATTGCTAAAGGCTGTTTCTTGCTTGTTGTACATCACCTCTGCAACATCCTCCCATTTCCTCCCTGATGGCTTCAGGGGCGGGGGGGGGGGGAGGCCACAGTAAACACTTTTTTGCATGTCAAATAGCAGTGGGGGGGGAATCCATAGGAACAGCCCCACTGGATCAGGTCACAGGCCCATCTAGTTCAGCTTCCTGTATCTCACAGCAGCCCACCAAATGCCCCAGGGAGCACACCAGATAGCAAGAGACCTGCATCCTGGTGCCCTCCTCCAGCTCTGAACTGTCTAGGGTGAACCCCCCCCCCAATGATTCCATGGTCCTGATCTGAGGAAGGGGACAAACCCACTACTTGGTTTAAAAGAAAGAAGCCGTGTTAGGGACCTGCTCAGTGTAATGTATTGTTTGTGCACAAGATTGCAGCCTTCAGTATAACAGGACAGGAGGTGTTGTCTCACCAGCATATGGCAACAATCCTGTGCACAGTTACTTTGTAATAAGTCTAACTGAACTCAGTGGACTTCTCCCTACAAAGCAAAATAGGAACGAGTAGCATAAAATAAGGAATAACCCTAATAAATGAATGCCCAGGAGGGAGATTAAGCGGGGTATAAATTTGTAAGTAAGTAAATAGCCTAGTAGAGGCACCTGGGAATGCTAGTATTTTTGGTAGTCCTGTCCCCTCCACTTTACCCAAGATGTAATAAGAATACAGGTCCAGCCAATTTATATACTGATTTGACTCAACACGAATGGCCCCTGCGAATGAGAAAAAATGTGCTGATCCCTGGAGAAGGGGAAAAATGCACCCCTTTAAAATCAGTGTTAAAAACTGAAGGGTCCTTTAACAATAGCCTCCTTAATGAGAGAGAGAGAGAGAGAGAGAGAGAGAGAGAGAGAGAGAGAAGGCAGCTGGCTGACAATCCATCAATCCTTCTCTCTCCAGCGGCCCCTCCCTCCCCCCTGAGCATGTGAAAGAAAGGTGCTCTTTGCATTGGTGAAGGGAGGAGCTGAGTGAAGTGTCTTTGTAAGTGCTTGGAGGAGGACTGATTGATGGATTGTCTTCTTAATGACTCATATCTTATACCACACCACAAAGGTCAGCAAGGCTGTTTTTAAAACACTGGAGCAAAGACACTTTGTTTTTTAAATTGATTTGCTGTAGAGCACTTTTTGCCATCCACATGAGTGCTTGGAACAGGAATCCATGCCAATAATGAGGCTCAACCTGTATAGCATTTTTGGCGTACTCAAAGAGCTTCACGTACCTTCAGCAATTTTCAGTTGTATGCCATGACACACTGGTGTGCCGCAAAAGATCCACAGATGTCCCATGGGAGTCTGGAGCACAGTGGTTGAAAATTGCTGAAAAACTCTTTCAGGTTCTGCCGCTCTGTTTTTTAGGGTAACTGAACAGTAACAAATTGTCTGCCCCTCTACCGGCTCCTCTGCCGAAAGACAATTTGTTACTATAGACAGCGGCTCTAGAAATAGAGCTGCAGAACCCAGAAGCAGTGGCATAGCTGGAGGGGGGCGAAGCTCCCAGTCCGGCGGGGAGGCTCAGCAGGACGGGCAAGAGGCCCCTCCCTTCGGAGCCATTTGGGGGGAGAGCAAAATGGAGCCGTATGCCTCTGTCCCCCCTCCAGCTACGCTACCGCCCAGAAGAGTCTTTAGAAAGCCAGAAGTGACATCACAAGAGAAGCAAAGACCACAGAGATGACCACAGTGGCCAGCGTTCCAGAGAAGAAAATCACTGGGGTGATGGAAGGTGACAGAACAACCAGGGTAATATGCCATTGGGGCAAAAGCTTAAAAGCCACACTGCTAAAGCATGAAAAGCACACAGAATACTAAAAACTGTTTTTATCTAAAAGCAAATTGTTAGTCTGACAGAAAAGCTGCTTGAAAGAATCATTGTAGTAGTTGATTGTTAGTTTCACAGAAGTTTCACAGAAGCTGGGACTTTGGGGCCTCAAAGGCTGTGTTATACACTTTGGAATTTAGAAAAGATAGTGCAACTAAGGCTTCATCTCGGCAGAAGTACACGTCTTGCCAAGGACATCACTATGCCTGTCCGCCAGGGCTCACTTATTTTATTCTTTCATGCTTTCAAGGGAAAAGACACATTACGTAAAATAGTCTTTGCCCTAAAGTGTAACCAACATATATGGGGACATAGTAGTCATTAGAAGTAAGTCTTAAGCAACCTTTGCTGCTTGATTTTAGAAAAGTCTTAAGAACAGACAAAAGCTTTAACATTGCAGGAAGGCTTCACAGGTGTTTCTATGTTGACATTAGCATAGGAGAAAGGCATGCAGAGAAAGATAACCAGTCGAAGCACCATCTCTTTAATGAGGATGGTACGGAGACCTGTCAAGGAAGTCCCTAATTGGATTGATGGATGTGTATAAGGGTCAGCACTGGGTCAATACTGGATAAAATGATATTATAGCAACCCCTGCTGGTTCTTGAAAACTTTGTAATTCAATATGTTTAATTGTTTAATTTCACCTTTTTTGGAAACCTTTAACTTGAAGCTCACCTATCAGGTGTCTCTAAGGTTATCTACAGCCTATTAAGAGTTAGCCCCATCTATGATGTCAAACTTCAGCCAATGGGAAGTTCAGATTTTCAAACAAAGGACCCAGAATGGTATAAAGGGTCCAGTTAACATTGACAATTGCTCTCAATGCTTTGGACATTAGTCCCATGAGATGCCTGTTGCTAGCAACGAAATAAAGCCTGCAAACAATCACCCTTGAGTACTGAGTCTTGCTTTTTTCCAACCTTGCAACAGGGGCAATAATCTGAACAAAAACACTATAAGGTAGGCCACTAATATGATTCCCACATTGCTGATGGGAGGTGGAGGCTGTTGTGGCTTGCTTAGGGCCACATACAAGGGACAGAGCCAAGGTTTCCAGTTCACTTTCCTTGCCACAATGTTGCACAACAAGCTCCAGCAGATGAGTTTGGGTTCAAAACTTACAGGCCAATCCTATGTGTGCTTACTCAGAAGTAAGTGCTGCTGAATGTGGAGGGACGTATTCCCAAGAAAGTGTGGGCAGGACTGCATCAGGCAGCCTTTGTGGCCAGACCCTTGACCTGCCTTCCACTGTGGTCAACCCAGCACTGCTGAGGAGGGCCTTGCTTGCATCTTTGCTGGGCTGCCCTGCCAATTTGCCTGGAGCAACTTGAGCGCACTGCAATTAAACTTTATGTCCCAGCAATTAAAAGCTTTATTGGAGGGGAGTGCAAGTAAGCATGACCCAAGGGGATGAGCTGGGCAGCAAGGTGTAATACTGGGCTGAAGTCTCTCACAGCCTGTGCACATGCAAGCAGAATGGGGCAGGTGGTGTCTGTCTGAACTCTGGGGCCGCTTTCATGCAGCTAAGTACAGTAAGCAAGCTCTAGGGCACTTTTCAGTATGCAAAGTGCTTTACAATTCTCTTCTCATTTAATCAATCGGGGCAATAATTTCAGAATTGGAGCAGGGAGAGAATCCTTTCTGATATTAAACCCAATTAATCATAAGAATGCTTAGCATTTAGATAGCAGACACCAGTTGCAATCACAAACCCGCCTTGGGAATGCAGCATGTTCTCTTCCTTCCCCTTCCTCATCTCTTTCTTAAATTTTATTATCTCTTCCCTTGCTGGTTTAACAGTGTGCATATGCACTGGGAAGCTACGACTGGAGTACACTTTATGTGCACACAACCAAAAGCCCTTGGAGAAGACCCAGCCCAATTCAAAGTCACCCTTCCATCAATGGGACGAGTGTTCTGGCAGAATATGATGGATGCAGGCACAACAGCTGGACCGCCACTGCACGTGGATCCCCCACAGCCCCAGCACTGGTGGGTCAGCGCAGGGGGTGGGAGGGTACAGGGCAGGGCAGGGAGAGAGGAGATGGAACAGAATGAGGGCAGGATTGGCTGGAAGGGAGCAGTAGTGGAGACAGTGGTGCCATCAACATCCTATCCAAGTGGTTCTCCAATTGTGGGTCACAACCCAATTTTTGGTGGGTCATGGAACTGACAAGCTGATAGCTGACAAGGAAAACGTATTGAGGCCCATGGAAACCTAAATGGAGTAGCATTTGTGTATTTACTCGTAACCAGGTGAATGTGCCTTGGCACTTATCAAAGATCAGGTGAAAGGGACCGCAAGGCCACCAGAACGGCCCCAATTCAATAGACAAGGAGCTCAACTAACATTCCAAAAGGTGGCCTCCTGCCATAGTAAAAAGGATAAACCCAGAGGCTTGAGCAGCTAGTGCTAAAATGTTTGGGGACCACTGTCCTAACCCCTTTGGGGCCTCAATCCACCTTCCTGGGTCCACTTGAACTTGTGTCAGCCAAACAGCTATAAATCAGTAGACCTGTTCTGGCTCTGGAGACCAGTGCAGAGGAGACCTCTGGGACTACTCTCCCACGGGATGCAGTGTGTGCTCCGGCTGCGCAGCTACATCAGTGGGGGAAATGACAGGATTGGGCCTCAAGTCAGATACAAGAGTGCTTGAATGTAACATGGCCCCTCGCTGCATACTCCTGGGAAAGACGGTAAACAAGCAGTCCTCCAGGGAAATGGGTCTAGCATCTTCTCTTACTGGAACTCCTAATAAGTTTCCAAAGAACCCTCAGGGGCCGCCCTCAAAACAAGACAGCTTTCAGGGTCAGATGGGGCAGCTGGGTTGGTTTGTTCAAGGGTCTGCCCCATTTGTGTGTAAAACAACGTTGGCAGTGGCTTATTTTTAAAAAAGGCACATGCAGGTAAGGGGAACCACATCCTGTGCATGACGCACTTTTCTTCTCACTTCTGGTACTGGAGCGAGAATGAAGGACCTGGGGGGTGAAAGAGTGCAGGGAGGAAGGGGCTTCAGTCCCCCTCACATGCACGCCCCTTTTGTTGTATAAATTAGAAACCTTTCCCACACATACACACTGCATTCAGGGATGAGGCAGACACCTGAGGCAGCAGAAGTGGCTGCCCCATCGCAATTCGTTTGACCCTCAGATTCCTCTGGGATTCTTGGGTTCTGGATCAATCCACCGCTGACTTACATGGGGATATGTGTGGCGCAACCAATATTTTGCCACTGATTTTTAACAAGGAGGACTGTGTGAAATGAGGAGGGGAAAAAGTGGCACAGTGATGGAATGTTGATAATCCGTAATGCGATGAAAAATTGGCTGCTTTGGGAGTTTGGATTGTATAAATGAAAATTCTTTAATAAAAGTTTGAAGGAAAAAACAATTGTTAAATGCCAGTTTTGCTCAGCGTTATTCACAGCAAAGCTTTTAAGACCATTGTGTTAAAAACACCAGACATGTAGACACAATAAAACCTGCAGCATCCGCTGGGCATTTCCATTTCCAGCCTTTGTTGGTCTGGATCATATCGCAAATTCTGTTTCAAATGCCATCTTATTCTCCCGTTTCCTCCCTTTATTTTGACAGTTGTTCAAAGCTCCCAAAACCACTGCTGAAATTGATTCACTCTAAAGCAATTAAACAGGCAGGGCCAAGATGGCTATGCTCAAGATGCTATTTACAAGGAGGAGAAACACGCGGCTGCCAGCTTTCACACCAGATGCAGACAAATTATTCTCCATACTGTCACACCAGGTTTGTGCCAGGAATTGACTAGACAGGGTCCCATCTCAGACTCGCAGAAAACTAGGGGTGGAGGGTGCATTAGAGGTCATCTAGTCCAACCCCCTGCTCAGTGCAGGCCACTACACCACACCTGGCAGGTCGCCATCCTGTCTCTGCTTGAAAAATGAGGGAGAGCTGGCAACTGCACAAAGCAGGCAGTTCCGGTGCTGGACAGCCCTTACAGTTAGGAAATAGCCACATTCTACCATTTATGCACAAGGATATCATGGGAGACTTTGTCAAACGCTTTACTGAAATCTAGATGCACTAAATCCACAGCATTCTCACAGTCTACCAGTCACTCTATCAAAGAAGGAGATAAGATTTTCCTGGCATGATTTGTTCTTGCTAAGCTCACACTGGCTCCTAGAAATCACCCCATTATTTTCTCAATGCTCACAGATGTTCCACTTAATAATCTGTTCCAGGATCTTTCCGGGAACTGAAAGAATATGCCTGCTGGAATAAATTCTGGATAACTGTTCCACGGGCCTCTGTGCAAAAATGTATAGCATTTTATGTCAGCTGAATACACAAGGGAATGAGAATTTCATGCTAACAGGACACTGTGGTCTAGCAATCAGTGACAGACCAGGGTTGAAGAGGGCCAGATCCAGAGACCTGTTCACTGGGTGACTTTGAAGCAGTCGCTCTTTCCTAACTTATAGAGTTGTTGTGGGGATAAAAATTTGGGGAGAAAATCTTTCCCCGAGCTCCTTGGAGGACAGGTGGAATATAAACATAAATAACAGAACTGCAGCCCAGGATCTTGTGCATCTTCCATGCAGCTCATAGGTGTCTGATGCTCTGAACAGAAATGCAGCTATGAAAAGCTTCCCAGGAGAATCACCCTTAGATCAGGCAGTTCTGCCACACTGACAATTAAAATATCAAAGCCCACCACAGTTGGGGGGAGGTCAAAGAGAAAACCCCTTACAAGGGACTGGTGTGCCTGTCTCCCTGGATGAAAAGCAGCTGGCTTTGTAAAAGCTGTGTTGATCCTGGCAAGCAAAGATGAGCAGCATCCACTACAATAAACAGGCAGATCAGAGAGCCACGGAATGAGGAGCTCTTGTCTAAGTCTGCCTCCTGCACACCAGGGAATGAAAGCCTTCTCCAAAGCCATTGATCTATTGTGTGCTAATTCTACTGCCTCTCTAGCCGGGAGACCCGGATGAAGGCAGAAGTGTTAAATCCGCTGGGTTAAAAGGATGCCATCAAAGCCCAGGAAAAACAAAGGTGACCTACCTGTGTTATCACCCTTTCATAGAAATAAACCTGGCCAAGGGGCACAAGCAAAAATAAAGAGACTGAGAAAGGGAAGGGAAATTGGAAACAAAATGAGAGGATTAATCAGCCCTTTGTGAAAGCAGGATTAGTTCATCTGTGCAAGGCGGAACTGGCCTCAATTGGAATGATCAGCCGGGTTTTAAAGACACATTCTGCAGAGGAATGTGAAGTTCTCCCACCCCTGCCTCCCCCCAGAAGATGGCTGAGGCATCTCCACCCTCCGGTTTCACAATTTCTCATGCTCCAACTTGGGGCTGTTATGAGAATGTGAAGAACTAATGCGCGCAAGTCACTTTGACCACACTTTAAAAAACAGAACAGACCTCCAATGCAACAAAGGAGATCAGTATGCAAGGAGAGGCTGAGCACAAATGCACTGGATGCAGATGCCATTTGCATTCACACCGTGATGTACATCTGGTCTCTGCTGAAGGAGCTGAATGCACCTTTTTGGACAAACAGTCCATTCCTACCTAACTCCCCACGCAGCGATGCAGCCATGCCAAAGGGGTGCATGCTGAATGCCATGGGGCAATTTCAGGCCCCAGAGGTCTCCTCCTGGTAAGGGAACCTTTGTTCCCTTGCCTGGTGGAAAAATCTCACTGTCTGAATGGGTTTACTCAGATCTGAACCTGCTATATAGGTGGCACAAGTCCAAGTGGAACCAGGAAGGAGGATCAAAGCCAGAAAGGGGGATAGGATATTGGCAGTGACACTGCTGTCAGTACTGTCCCCTTCCTGCTCTCAATCTGCCCCACCCCAATCTCTGCCCTGTTCCTCCCCATTCCTTTCCCTCCCCACCTCCCTCCTGCCCTGAGTTACTGGCACCAGGGGATATGGACCCAACCACTTGCTGCTTGCCAGGCAGCACAGAATGGCATGTCATGCTTTGCAATAGCCATAAAGGGTCTTAGCCTGCCAAAAACCCTGTTAGAATTGGGTTTAAAGACAAACATTCCCATCCGGGATCCACTAGTTGACAGCAGCGGTGTAGCTAGAGGTGGTGCAAAGCACTAAGGTTCGCAAGAATCCTCACCACAGTGTGCAAGCAGCCCCTCCCCCTCCCTTTCAGAGGCATTCAGCTCCAAATGCCTCCGTTTTGCTCCCCCCCCATGGCTCAGAAGGGAGGAGGGGCCACTTGCACACTGTGGTGAGGCTCCCAGTAAAACTCAGTGTTTTGCACCCCCTCTAGCTATGCCACTGGTTGATAGGTACAGCTCGCTGAAGATAAGTCAAGCTGGAACAGCCATAATCTTTAAGCAGAATCACATCCCTTTCAGCAGAATCCTATGGGCTCTGAATTCTGCAACAGTGAAACTTCAGCTCCACTTTTGTAAAAGGCCCAGCAATAGCACCAACATTGCTCAGCTGCTAGGCCATTTGGACGCGCTGATGAAAAGTGTTAACAGCTCCATATGCCTGCTGCCATGGAGCCTGGGCTGCAGTGAACCCAGTAAGTTGGCGGCAGGGGCGTGTCGTGGGGGGAAGGGGAGGCTTGAGGGAGTTTGGGAGCAAGCTGGGGGGCAGGGGGCAGTTTGGGGAAAAAGGAAGGGGTGAACCCCAGTGGCAGTGACATGCCAGGATCCTGTCCCCTTTCTTAGGCACAGTTGTCATTCAGCATGGAAAAATGAGAATACAACTTGCAAGAGTTTTGCAAAGACAATAAAAAATTAAACCTTAAAAAGCCCCTTAAGTAAAATCCCATCACTGACATCTCTCTTGCAGGGTATGACAGACAAGTCTTCATTTCAGAGAGGACTAAGTTCTGGAAGATGTGGATAATAATAAAGAGAAGGCCTCTGGACATGTGTAGAGTGCACTGAATGAATACTGCTGGCATTATCTTGGGTTGCGTAGCAGGACTGGCTATACATACCTTTCAATATTTTGTAGAACAGATAAAGCTGATGGAAGGAAAAGAAGAGAGGTACGAATGATGCTCAGTTGGTGTTCTCAGATCATGCATCTCATGCAATATGAACTGAGAAGTGTACCCTGGGATCTCTTATGACATGGGAAAGGATGCTGGCATGTCCTATTTGGGTTATGCACTGCTGATGGCAATCAGCTGGAGTGCATGGTTTGATAGCTGTGCCCTAGTTGAGAAGAGGACGTAGCTCACACAGTGCATGGAAATAGAAGCATTTACTTGGCATGGACTGACCTGGTGCCAAACAGTTGGATAAATGGTCATCACAGGAGGGACACTAGGGGCCTCTTGAATTAGAAGTCCACCACTGATTTCAGGCAGGTTCCTAAGTACAGCAAATGGAAGGCAGATGGAGAGCAGCAGGAGTAGGTGGAAGGAAGCCATCCTGAATAACTGACATGTCTGGAACAGCAAGATGAACTCACACTATGATGGCAGAGCATCAGCCTCAAGGCCATTGGCTCAAATGAGGAGCCTGGTGTTCTCTACCCTCTGGCCCCAATTTTCTCATTATGCTGCAAAACTGGAGCTGGAGTCAAGGATACCAGATGGTGAGCGAAGAGCTTCTGGTTCTCGGGTACTTGGGATGGCGCATATAATCAATGACAGAAAGATCCTGGAGTTGTGCTGGCTGTATATTTTTAGGGGTCATAACTTTATTGCACAAACGCTGAATCGGTTGGAGGCAAGAGAGATTGATGGTCTAAATCTTTGTGTTCAGGGGCAGAATTGAAATAATAATAAATAATAATAATAAACTTTATTTATATCCCGCCCTTCTCCCTAAAGGGACCCAGGGCGGCTAACAACATATAAAAAACACATTTAAAAACATAAATTAAGACAAATAGCAGATAAAAACATTAAAAACACATTAACAGCGACCTTAAAAAACAGTAGTCAGATTAAAAGACAATAAAAAGAGTACAAAAGAGCAAGTCACAGAGGAATCAGGCCTGTAAAAACTACAAAATGTGTAAAAACTGTTAAAAAGGCCAAAGAATCAGAAGGCTTGTGTAAACAGCAGTGTCTTCAGGCCTCGCCAGAAACTCTCCAGAGAGGGAGCCATTCTCAAGTCAAGGGGAAGGGAGTTCCATAATGTTGGTGCCACCACCGAGAAGGCCCTATTTCTTGCAGCCGCCCCCCGGACCTCCTTGGGTGGCGGCACTTGTAAAAAGGCCTTCTCTGATGACCTGAGAGGGCGAGCCGGATTGTACGGGAGTAGGCAGTCTCTAAGATATCCTGGCCCAGAGCAGTATAGGGCTTTAAAGGTCGAAACCAGCACCTTGAATTGGGTCCGGAAACGAATGGGCAGCCAATGTAGCCCCCGGAGAAGCGGACTGACAGAGTCAAACCGCCTAGCTCCAGTGACCACACGGGCTGCCGCATTCTGCACTAACTGCAGTTTCCGAACCGTCTTCAGGGGCAGTCCCACATAGACCGTGTTACAATAATCTAACCTTGATGTCACCGTGGCATGGATCACTGTGGCCAGGTCTGCACGATCCAAGTACGGCCGCAGCTGGCGCACCAGCCGAAGCTGAGCGAAGGCCCCCTAGCCACAGCCGCCACCTGGGAATCCAGGAGCAGCTGC
Source organism: Tiliqua scincoides (assembly GCF_035046505.1). NCBI lineage: Eukaryota > Metazoa > Chordata > Lepidosauria > Squamata > Scincidae > Tiliqua > Tiliqua scincoides. The sequence goes on along the minus strand of NC_089824.1, from coordinate 219,688,997 downwards.
GAGTCCAGGAGGACCCCCAAGCTGCGAACCTGCTCCTTCAGAGGGAGTGCAACCCCATTCAGAGCAAGCCGATAATCCAGCACGTGCATCGAGGATTTCCGAACCAGGAGAGCCTCTGTCTTGTCCGGATTTAATTTCAGCTTGTTAGCCCCCATCCAGATCCTTACTGCTTGAAATAGGCTGCAGGGGACCGAAAGGATCTAATTTTCTATATAGATATTTCTAATCTATGTTATTATTGCTTTGTATTTCAATATACGCGAGTAATGACACTTGCATCCTGCAGGCAGAGGTGTGGATTCCTGGATGCTGCTGGGGGGGCATGCTTCCTTATAACCAACACCTGAGGTCAAGCATGCCACAAAATTAAGAGGGAAAACCTTTCTGAGACTGTATGGGGTGTGGGCTTGCATACTAGAATGCTCCTCCATTTAAAAAATCAAAACAAAATGGTCCTACGTGTAGAAAACTAGCATATTAGGGATAAGAGTTCAGCTAGTCTCCCTGACACTCAAAGCCAAACCAGGGCTTCTCACGATGTCTGAACCAAGACCATCTGACAACTGCAAGTAACCACCATATCAGATTGGAAATCATGACTTGACGCTCTTCTGCAAACTTCAGCTAGGTGAAACTGTGGTGGGGCACGGATGATATCAGTATGGGATGGAGCAGGTTTGGGGTACAGCCAGAGGGAGACATAGTGGGTGATGGGGAAGTCAATTTATGGAGTCAGTTGGCTTTCCCCACCACTGTATTGCTCATAACACACTCCACACAGCCCAATCCTACCTAAATCCCCCACATGGGGATGCAGCAGCGCTGGCACAACCTCTGTTGCATCCCATGGCAGAGTTGTGGTTGCTGGAGGTCTCCTCAGGGTAAAGACTCATTTGTCCCCTTGCCCTAGGGCAGACCCCAGCAGCCACTATGGGTGGACTTGAATGTGCATTGACCTGTGCAGGTGGATCAGGCCTGGGGTTTGGATTTGGTGGGCGCCGCCACTGAACGCACCCATTCCCGAGCCCAATCCACCCATCCCCATCCTACCTCTCTCCCGTTCTGCCCTCCCCCACCCTGTACCACCTCCTCCAGTGGGCTTACCTGCTCTGGTGGGTCTCCTGATGTACAACAGCTTGCATGGGAAGGCTCTGGCCTTCCCACCAGCGTGCCGGCTGCTTGCGTTGCCACAAAGTACCAGCAGAATGCATGTTCCACTGGCGCTACTGTTAGGATTGGTCCATCAGTCATTCAGAAAAAAGACACACTGTACAGGAGTAGAGGAAAAACAGAGGTGTACTACATTGCCAGCTTGCTATGCTTCTTGGTATTGACACACTCTAAGGCTAGGGTCTCCTGGCTCTCTGGGTCTCTTCCAGTGTCTGCCTGAGAGCAGCGCTGAATCCAGGGACACTTCCCCCATGCCCTTTCAAATCCAGGACACTCCAGAGTTCTAAACTATGCCTAAAGTGTCCCAAGGTTTACTACGGCTCTCCTCAGACACAAACTAGGAAGAGGAGGGAGCAAGGCTGGGGTGTACATCAACATGGAGCTATCCAGGCTGGTTCCACCCCCCCTCTCCTGAGTACAGCTGACCCCATTTTTGAATGCCTGGCTAGTAAGATGGGGTGGGGAGAATAAAGAAAAGATGGTGGCCTGGGAGATGCAAAGAACCCGCTTTGGGGAACCTGGCAGGATCTGCCTGCGTTCTTTTCTCTTCCAGTTCTGAGGCACCTCTTGAATGATTCCTTTGGACTTTCTTCCATCACTTTGTACAATCAGGGGTCTGTCCTTTGCTTCTTTCCCGTGCCCTCAGCATCTCGGAAACTACCTATCCAGACCATAATTAACAGAGGCGGATTAAGATCTTGGCACCCTCTGCAGGCACACACACAACACTCTCCCGCTGATGGTGGGGGCCCCGCCTTTCCCTCTCATTGTCTGCCCCATACGATAATCCCCCTTCCTCCCAACCCCTTGCTGGTTTCATTCATGCTCAAAGCGGGTGATGCAAAACTGGGAAGAAGGCAAAAGACGAAAAACAGCTTAATCCACAGACGCCATCAGACTTCTAAACCTGCCGCCCCTCCGCTCCTCTTAATCCCATGTCAAGTGGGGATTTCCACAGCCTTATATCCCCGGATGAACAGGTCTGGATGGCCCTTGTAGCCGTATTCAGGCTGTCTCCTCGCCTATGTGGTACCACGAAACCCTTGCCTCCCAAGGACATCAATAAAGGTCTAATATCAAACATGGTTGCACTTGCAGGAAAGTTGACATGAAGAGTGGAGGATGGGACACGTTTTCCTATCCTGACCTTAATTTGATTATTTTACAACATTTTAAATCAAAAGAGCTGCAACCCAATTTTAAAAAAAGCTTCGGTTCGATTAATCATTTTATGCATAATAGATTGACTAAAACAGTGCAACAAAAATTGAACAATTCCTTGTTTATCTGAATATTTCAATGTTTCTTTATTAATTTTGGAGTAATGATTTCAAAAACACCACTATTTTTGGCATAGTATCAATAGAGTAATGGAGGACAGAGGAAGAATATGTCATTATTTCAGTTCAGTGGCGTAGCTAGAGGGGGTGCAAAGCACTGTTTTGCAGGGAGCCCCACTATGGTCTGCAAGCAGCCCCACCCCTACCCTTTGGAGCTATTCTGGATGGCGGGAGCAAAATGGTAGCAATGCCTCTGTTTTGCTCTAGAGCACTAGTTCCAAAACTATGGGTCTGGACCCACTGGCGGGTCGCAACCTGATTTTTGGTGGGTTGCCAAAGGGTGATGGAAAGATCAGATAATTGCCTCAAACTCTGAGGCTATTGAAAAATCAGCTACTGAAGCTGCTAGTCACCCTGCAAAGAGCTCGGCCCCTACAGTTTGCAAGTATGTGTAACTATAGAGAGAGAAATGTTTGAGGGTCTTTTTCTGGTTATCATTAATTATAAATAAAAAAAAATATTCCTTTCTAGATCTTCTTTTTAAAAAGTATGGTAAACTTAGGTGGGTCCCAACAGAGTGTTGTTTAAAAAAGTGGGTCCTGGTGCTAAAAAGTTTGGAAACCACTACTCTAGTGGCCCAGTAAGGTCCTGAAGGGGAGGGGGAGGGGCCGCTTGCACATCAAGATGAGGCACCCTGCCAAATTTAGTGTTTTACACTTAGCAAAGTAGCTAGTAAGTACTAGAGGTAAGTAAATCTGCTTTACTTACCTCCCCATAGGCTGCCTGGCCTCCAGTGGGTCTCCTTGGACCTATACCAGCTCCTTTGCTACATCCTTTGCTGATGTAAAACTTTGTACATCACTTAGTTACGCCACTGCTCATATTTACATCAGCAACAGAGCTGGTATAGGTCCAAGGAGACCCACTGAAGGCCAGACAGCCTATGGGGAGGTAAGTAAAGCAGATTTTTACTTACCTCTCCTCAACCACCCCCCCCATCCCACCATAGTGTGTAGCATATGCTCCAGCAGCAGTGCTGCATGTGATGGACTGGCACGGATAGGATTGGGCCCTTTGTTCCAGTAGGATCCAGGGACTAAGAGGTTGTGCCATAAGCAAGATGAATGTGCAGCCCCTGTGCTTCCCAGACAGAGACAGAGAGGTGAATGAACATTCTAAAAATAAACACACCTTTCTCTTATTTAATCCTTCCGTCCTCTCACTCCTTTTCCTCTCTGTTGCATCCCCCACTCCCCCCTAGCCGTGCTATATACCTTGGCTTCTGAAAAGCTGGAGCTTTCTTGCAAGCACTGCATTTTCTACCAGGCCTCATTTTTGACACCATTTCCTAAGAAATGCTCCCCTTTGCCACATCTTCAAGAAACAAGAACTCCGCTTTGGTTCCTGGGGCCCCTGCCACGGTTCAGGTTCCTCAACGATTTTTTCACCACGAGGTTCAGCCAAGTCTTCCAACAATTCTCTATGAATTATTAGCAGCCTTGGAGCAGGACACCACTCAGCACTTCTGTGAATGCTTTTAGGTCAAATACTGCAAGAGGCCTTCACAAACACTAACTGGATTCCAGTGCATCTAGGTAAGAAGGTCATAAAATATACGTGCCTTTCTTTCCCAAGGAGGGAGGAGGCAATCCAAATAAAAAGAGATTGCATGAGCATCCAGGCTGTATCCTTTCATCCTCCCAACAGAGGCTCTATGCTGCATAACAGAAATGCAACAGATACAGCTTTTTCAACAATGATAAAGAGAGCTACACCAGTAGAATTTATTCCTATAACGTGTTAAAGGTTCAAAGCCTTTAGTAAGGAGGGAGAAGGATGGGAAAATTGCTTTCCAAAGCTGAGGATGTGCTCACAGAGAAGCCCATGAATAAGCCTCTACAGTTAGAAGCCTCTGAGTGACTATGATGGGACTTGGTCCTAGGAGGAGAAAATCCCTCCCCCCCTTTTTGCCTAAATCAGATGGCTGAAACATCCTGCTACAATAGTATTTGCTCTGAGATGCTTTTCTGAGAATCTTTGGATTCAGCACCTTTGCAAAACAGCCACATCCCAGTACAGAGGGGTCCTTTAACTGCTGCCTGCTGACAATAGATCCTGGCCTTTACCTCCTGCTGGTAAAGGCATGCAGCAGATGATTGGGCACTGAAGCCCACCCGACCAGGTCAAGAGAATGGACAGGAAGGCAACATGGATGCAACCCACCCAATTGGATGAACCTATGACATAACCAAGGTTTTAAAAAAAAAATAATGTGCAAGGATGCTTAGGATGTTGCTCGGTCCCTTGCTGGTGAACAGTGAAAGGGACACATCCACGCACCTTGCTGCCTTGTGGGTACATGGACCAGATCCTGGAATAATGTGAGTAAACTAGAACAGCAACTGCTCAGCTTATTGTGTCATAGGAACTTGCTTGACTTTGTCACTTGCCTTTTCATCTCTATGCTACATTTTGCTAACCACGCTGCCTTTGAAATAAACCTGCTTTTTTATATATGCTTTGCTTTCATTCCTCTGCAAAGCCCCTCCCTTTATTGTTTTGTCACTTCGGTCCTGTAATACTCCTTTCTATTTTTGACTAGTTTACCTGCCTGGTTCATTTGGGAGGAAGAAGGTTTGCCACGCCTCTCTGATCATCATCTTCCACTACTGTTTAATTTCTAGAAGAAAGGATTCCCCAAGGTGACCTTCTTCCATCTGAGCTCCCTAGTTTGGTGGTGGCAGTGAAAGCTATTGTTTTTTTCCCAGTAAATCCCAGTCTGACCAGTAGGGAGTGAACAGCAAAGTAAAACAGGTCATCACTAACCACTAGGCACTGCACCCATTTTGCTCTCCAAGCCTCCACCATTCCTCTTTCTCAATAATGCCTGACTATCAGATATGTGGGAGCTGCATTACACACCAGACATCTTCTAATAACTCAGCTATCTATCTCTTAGTGGAAAAAGCCCAGTGCATGACACTTAGATTGGTGGAAAAAAGAAAACGAAGGATAACTTGGGTAATGCGGGTAGTTCCAAGCAGTGGCATAGCTAAAGGGGGTGCAAAGCACTAAGTTTTGCAGGGACCCTCACCGCACTGTGCAAGCAACCACTCCCCTTCAGAGCTATGCATTCACCTTTGTTTTGCTCTAGCAGCCCAGAATGGTCCTAAGGGGAGGGGCTGCTTGCACACCGGAGTGAGGTTCCCTAAAAACTTAGTTTTGCAGGAGCAGTGATGAATCCAGCAGTGCAGATGAGTTCCTGTACAGAGAGTGCTGCCCCATTCAGAACTGGTTTCTGATGCCCTATCTGTATCACAGAACTCCTAATCAATAGGCAGTGGCCTATTGGATGTGTGGCCTAACTAGAGGGTGTGCAAAGCACTAGGTTTTGCAGGCGCTTGAACGAGTGTGCAAGCAGCCCCCTCCCCTTTGGAGCCATACCAGGCAATGGGAGCACAATTAAGGTGTTTGCCTCTTCTCTGGGTCTTCTTTAGCATTTGCCTCCGTTTTGCTCTCACAGCCCGGAATGGCTCTGAAGGGGAGGAGGGGGTCCACTTGCACAGCACATTTAGGTGCCTGCAAAACTTAGTCCTATGCACCCCCTTTAGCACTGCCACTGGGTTAGAAGGGAGCTTTCTGTGTGCACAAGTAGCAGCTATCACAACCAATAGCTGTCACAGCCCCTTGCTGGTTTCTTGCCATGTGATGGTTCATTCAGACTCTTTATCAAGCCAACAAAAAAATCAGTGTCTCCCTCCTAAAAGCCACATCAACCTTCTGTACTGGGGCTGGAAGACGTTTGTCTCCCTACAACATGTAGCTAAGCTCACTCCCCCTCCCCCCCCTGCATTAGATAATGGCACACCTGCCGAAAGAACTGCCCTCCTGGGTCAGAGCCCTACTCCCCAATGCCAGCAGTGGCCAGCTAGATGCATCTGGGAGCTCAAGAGCAGGACAGGAGGAAGACAGCTATATTGTTTGGTCACAGCATGCAGTACGGAGAGATGCCACTAATGAATACAGAGGTGTGCATTTCTGAACAAGAGGCGGCGGCGACAAGGGCCACTCCTATGCCCAGAGAAGGAGCAGGCATGCCCAGGGCCACTGTCATCTGCTGCCAGCTTCTTCTCAGGGGCCATTTTCCTAGGGGCTATTCATATCAGTCCTACCTCTGGCAGCAGCCACCGGAACATCCACACCAAGCTGAGGACTTCTGCCATCTTGAAACCCCCCCCCCCCGCCACTTTGTGCTGTGATGCAAGGAAGGAGTGGTGGTCAGAGGCTGTTCGTGCCTCAACAGTCCAAAAGGGGAGAAAAACTAATTATTTTGTGGCTGTTTTTAGTTACATGTCAATTTTGAGAGGCTTTGGCCTGAATAATGACTAATACAGTATTTGGCTATCATTGATGTCAGCCCTCTTGTCCATTAATATGTCATGCGCTGTCTCCTCTGCAATACCTCAGAGGTTCCCAAACCCTTTAAAGGCCCCTAGAGGCTGCTGCCCGATTTACAAATGCCAAGAGGTATGTCTACAAGGGTGACTTGGCAGCAGGCCCCCTCCCCTGTAGCAGCTTGTTTGACTCCTGATGCACAGCCTATTCTGCCCTGTCAGTTTCACAACAATTGAGTCACGATCACTGGTGGGTCCTGGATCCCAGTTTGAGAACCACTGGTCTACCTGCACTGTCCCTTCCCTGCTGGTGGCACATCTGCACCCACCTTGGGGAAGAGCTCTTTGCATGTTTATTAAAGCAATAAATCTGCTTTTTTTAAACACAGTTGAGCAGGACATGCCAGGAAGCTCAGCCAAGAGCAACTGCAGTAGCACCAGCAGCCCCACTGTCCCAGTAGGCCTTATACTGGAGCAGGAAAATCTGCATATGCTTTACTCAGCCTTGACACGTAGGTGTTCGGCTCAGGCCCGTCACATCTCTCTCAGTCAAACTTGCCTCCCAGGGTAAGTGTGCAAACGGAGTGCAATCACCCCATGAGCGCTGCCCTGAATCCTTGCATAAGAAAAGGGTACCCACGTGTTAGCTGAGGCTGCAATCCAGTGTGGACTGACCTGTAAGTAAGCACCACTGAATTACAAAGCCCTGGCGAAGAGGGGCCTTAACCGAGAGGCAGAGCACCTGCTTGGCAAGCAGAAGGGCCCAGGCACCATCTCCAGGCAGGGCAAAGAAAATCCTCAACTGAAATCCTGTGGAGCCATCAGAGTTGACCAGATTGAAAGAAGGGGGGGGGGTCTGCTTCTGGATAAGGCTGTTTCATATCTTCGGCACACAAGGACTTCCTTCTGAGTAGACGTGAAGAGAATCTGGCAGTCCATTGAACAAACCTGTCGTGTAGTACCTTTCCTGGTGCTGGGGGAAAGATCATTTATCTTCTGACCCTGTAAGCAACTCATCTATCTAGTCAGGAAAATGGATTTGTGGTCTGGCAGAACAAGCTGCATTTCCTTCATTGCTTGCAGCAGGCAGAGATCTTTTGGGGTCTTGCAGGAATCCTTTGGAAAGGTCAGTGAATCACAGGCAAACCAACACCTCCCCCCAAGAATGGCTTTTCCATATTCGCTGCCCTCCATCAGAGGACCAGGCTGTCAAGGATGCTCACTTGCTCCTTTGCGCACAACTTCTAACCCAGGGATTGCATTGTCTCAATCCCTGTTTACCCAAGAGGTGAGATATTCAAAGTAGTACTTCCAGAGCCAGTTTTCTTCCAAAGGAGGAATGCTAGAATTTTATCCTTGGTGCTTCAGGGCATGTCACTCCACTCTGAGCTGATCTACACTGGCTCCCACTTTGCTTTCTAGCCCCACTGAAAGTGCTGGTCATAACTTTTACAGGTGTAAAGGTTCCAGCCTGGGGTGTTTAAAGGACTGTTTGTTTCTGCATTATCCTACTTGACCTTTGAGGCCCACTGGGGCAGCGCATCCCACTGTCATATGAGGTGCAGATGGTGAATACCCAGGACTTGGCCAGTCAGCTAAAGTCAAAATCCATGACTCAAAATGGGTTTGCGAACTATAGTAGGTGCTAACTATGGTTGGTGTCTTGTCTGAATGGACAAACCATAGTTAGAGCCATCGCTCTAAGCCATGGCTTAAACCATGATTTATATGTTTTATTCTTTTTATTTATATTTTATTATATTTTATTATATTTTATTTTATTTATTTATTCGTTTTATTTATAAGAATATGTCGTAACATTTTTATCTGTTTTCAAATTATGTTTTTTAATTTGTTTTAACCTTGTTTGTAAGCCGCTTTGAGTCCCCACCTTGAGAAAGGTGGGGTAAAAATAAAGTTCATAATAATAATAATAATAATAATAATAATAATAATAATAATAATAATATGCCACTTTACACTTTTAAGTTTAAGTGAAACTATATTTGTGAAACTGTAAGTTCAAGCAACTATAAGTTATAGTTAAACTATAAGTTCAAGTGAAACTTTATTTGGGTTCTAGACTCTTGTTTAGCCCTCTCTGCCCCCCGCCCCCACAGAGCTTTTCCTGTCACAAGGTGGGATATTAATCACCTTTTCACACATTTTCTTTTTACACCTTTTCGTGACATTTTCCCACATGAAACTGAATGGGCAACCCAACGGATCAAGTCTACCAAACTCGTTTCTGGCCCTTCCCACTTCTGAATTGGAACTGAACCAGAAGGAGGTTCATCCGGGCCAACCCCAAACACTGACATGTCTAGACTCCCTGCCATACTTTCAGATCTGTTTCAGTAGGAAATAGCAAAATATATTCTCTTTGGTGCTTTATCGAAGGAGATGGAAAGACAGAAAGAAAGAAAGAAAAAAAGATCAAAACAGAGCAAGGAAATGAGCAAGGACCCAACAATGAAAGAGACTGGGATTACTCCTGTGAGTAGGAGCTCACCCAAGGGAGCAAGCCTAGGTGTCATGCACCTGCAAAGCAATTAATTATTTCCTACTATTCTGCCACATCCTTGACTCACATATATGATCTGGAATATCTCCCACTGCATCACAAAGAATATGCACCTCTGGCAGAGAAGGACAGAGAAATGACAAGACAAATCAGTTGGGTTGCTTTGCAAAAGACAGGCCCTTTGCTCAATGTGACAGGTATTGGACTGGGGAAGAAATCAACAAGCCAACAGGCTTTCCGATCAACTGAAAATTAAATAGGAGAAGGAAGTTCATTATCCTCCCCACATCCAAGCGGCTGCCAGAAAGGACCACTCTGGAGGCAAGAATCTGACTACAGAAGGAACTTCTAGGCTACCTGCCTTGGCTCCTGAATCCTCCTCTGTTCCTTTCCTGACCAGTGGTGTAGCTGGAGAGGGGGTAGAAAATTAATTTTTGCAGGGAGCCTCATAGTGCCATACAAGCAGCCCCTCCCCTTTGGAGCCATTCCAGGCAGGGGGGAGCAACAAAATGGAGGTGAATGCATGGCATGTGAACAAAATGCCTCTGTTTGGCTCCCCCCACCCGGAATGGCTCCAAAGGGGAGGGGGAGGGACCGCTTGCACACTGCGCTAAGGCTCCCTGCGAAACTTTGTGCTTTGCACCCCCCTCCAGCTATGTCACTGGCCCTGACTGAGGTCTCTGGCTGCAGCTCTCAGCAAATGTTTCTAAGGACGCCTGGCCTGTGCTTCTAGATCAAAGCCTTTTGCAAGAAGAACAATTGGGCAGTGTTTGTCTGGAGAGGTGTTTGTCTGGAGATCAAAAGGACAACCTGGCACTCTTTGTGACCTTTCTGTCTGGAAAAAAAACAACTTTGCCAACCACAATATTTTGCTTTGCAACTCCTTGCTCCATCCCCCCCTTGGATTAATATTATGACAACCTCTTTTTAAGGAAGGGTTAAGAAAACTGGCTTAATGTAACACAGCAGCAGGGGCAAAAGAAGTGGTGGGGATTGCTTTCCTGCAAGGCTTCCTTTGAGCCAGGCCTCTAGCTCTAGAACCTATTGTACAGACTTGGAACACTGTATTTCATGCCATAATTAAAGGGACTTTGGAGTACATAATGCTTAGGTAATGTAATGCTTCTGGGCATGTACAGAGTACACTCCCCCCTACCACTGAGTAATAATAACCAAACCCTGCATAACTAGGATCAGAGAATAGAACTTTCAGGTGAGATCATAACAGGACTTTATCAGGCCTCTTCACTATCAGGGTACAGTGCACAGCTGGGCACGAAGGCCAAGTTTTCCACCATTATCTTGTCCCTCCAGTGAATCTAAGGAATCCTTCCTTCGTTCCATGGATTTTTACTTGTAAGGTAGCCGACACAATATTACAATAATTAACAAAATAGCAATAAACCTCTAAATAATAAAGAAAAACCATTCAAATCAATCAGCACATCTTTCTCTAAAGGCCAGCAGCCAGCTCTGCATTTTGGGGCTAACATCCTGAGTTGAAAAAACCTCAGGTGAAACCTGGACTTGACCAGGAGTGAGTCATTTTCTCAACTCCTTAACTGTGAAATGGGCACAGTACTGGGTTGCATCACAAGGTTGCTGAGAGATTGAATGGATAAAGAAGGATTTCTACCCATCCTTGGCAGGCGTTAAGGCTGGGCTGGGTTGGGTTCCAGATGCTAATCAATGCTGGCAAAGTATATGCTGTGGCAGGGTGTGATTTCAGGAACAGGAGTTTCTACATAGTACATGCTCAGCTGGGAGAATAAAGAACCCGAGAAGTCATCAGAAGACTCAGAAGACTCAGAAGACTGAGGCAAACCAAACAAAGCAGCTGCGGCTACTTTATGGCAGTAGAATAGCTAGAGGGGGTGCAAAGCACTAAGTTTTGCAGGGAGCCTCACCATGCCATGCAAGCAGCCCCTCCCTTTTGGAGCCATTCCAGGCTACTCAGCTCCATGGCAGCTACTCTCCAGCTTTCTCTTCTGCTCAGGACCCTCTACATGCTGGGGACCATTGACCTCTGTTCATGGCAACATAAGACACAGCTGTCTACAGAGTCACACCTCTGGTCCATCTGTTTCAGTATTGCCCACACTGGCAATAGCTCTCCAAAGTTTCAAACCAAAATCTGCCTCCACCTTTCTCTAGGCATCTGCTGAGATGCTGCCAGGGACTGAACTGAGGATCTTCAACATGCAAAGCAGGGACTGTACCACTGAGCAACAACCCTTCCCGACCACTCAGTTCAGCTCCTCATTTAGCCTCCAGTCTCACAAGGTGACCTTCAGCCACCAGCTACTGAAATTGTGCCACCAGTTCTGAAGCGAGCAGTTCAGTTTGAAATCTTGGTGGACTCAACCTGGCCCTTCTGTCTCACCTTATTTTGTACCACTTCTCTTTGTTTCTCAGTACTGCTCCCTCCAGAACCTGGCCGCTGCCATTTCTCACCCCCCCCCCTCCAAGTGACACTGTGTGATCATTCCTGGTTGAAAAATAGTGACATGAAGATGTGACATTGGTCAGATGGGAGGAAAAAATTAGGAGTGCCAGCCAGTGACAGTATCGCACCATCACTGGATGTCCCCCGATAAAAATGCCAAATGGCCTGCCAGCACTGGTCTGGCTCAGTTGATTTTTTCCTTGGAAACCAGCTGCTGAAAGGGAAAGAAGCTGGTTTTCCTCTCAGCCATGGTGGTGGAGGAAGGGGGGGTTTACCTGTACACCTTTAGTGAGGAATGTTGTGTATTGCCTCTTAAGAGGCAAGCACAGAAGGCTTCAGAATGAGATGACCATGTGAGTCAGTAGAAGCCTTTTTGTATGTTTGGGGCTGTACAGTCTCAACAGATGTAAGCCCAGCTGCACTAGAAACTAGAGGAAGTGCTCAGGTAAGTTGTGTGTGCGCTTTTAATTCACCATTAATCATTAGAATATGTATGTTTTGTCCTGTGAATATTGCATGGAGGGGGATAAAATCACAATGGAAGGAAGAGTGCCTTTAGGATTTTGGCCCCACATTGGTTCTGATCTTTCTAAAAGTGCCCTCCCTCACACACTCTTTTTAATGGGAAAAAGCTTCCTTTGGCTTTCATTCACTGCCCCAAGGTATGGCGATGGCAACTGGCTTTGATGGTTTTCAAAACAATTCAGCAAATTCATGGGCTAGAAAAGGTCATTTGACAATATGAACTATGATGAGCCTCCATGTACAGAGGCAGTCTCTCTGAATACCAGGAGGCAAGGGCAGGAGAGGGCTGTGGTCTCAGTATCCTGCTTGTGGGCTTTCCCAGCACATCTGTTGGTCCCTGTGTGAAGTGGGATGCTGGACTGGATGGATCAATCTTCCTTCTGATTCAGGAAGGCTCCTCTTATGTTCTTAGGATTGCTCCCCCAGATGATTTTCCTGCTTCCTTTGAAGCCCCTGAGATTTCTGCCACATGGAGCAGATGCCTGCACCACCTACTGGAATGAACTGCCCTCCCTGGATTTATGAACCTACACAGCTGCTGCCTGCTGAGTCAGACAACTGGATTGGTATTGTCTACACCTGCAGTTTTCAAACAAGCAGGGAATTTGAATCCCGAAGTCTTGGTGGGGGTGGGGAGAAGCAGCGGCGCGATCCCCAGGATTAAGCCGCTCAGGGGGGCTGCAGGGGCTTGGTGCACTTGCCCAAGCCCCCTGCACCCCCCCCCGGAGGTGCGGGGAGCCCTGTGCGATCTTCGGCAGGGCTCCCCAGGTCAGGGAAAGTGAGAGTGGGGCAATTGTGCTCCGCTTCCGCAAAACGGGAAGCGGAACGTGATCGCCCCACTCTCACTTTCCCTGACCTGAGGAGCCCTGAAGGCGCTTGCTCCCGGCTCCCCGCAGCCAGGGACGGCTCTCGCAGGGACCGGAGGGTGCACCCCAGTCCCTGCAGCCCAGTCAAAAGGGAACGTGGAGCAATCGCGCACTGCTTCCAGTTTAGCAGAGTGGGGCGCGATCGTTCTGCTGTCACCTTCCCTGACCCGGGGAGCCCTGCCGAAGGTCACACAGGGCTCCCTGCACCCCTGGGGGGCTGCAGGGGACTTGGACAACTGCACCAAGCCCCTGCAGCCCCCCTGAGCGGCATGAGCCTGGGGATCGCACCGCTGCCTCCTGGCTGCCCCCGCCCCTTAAGGGGAAAGGGATCAGGACCCTCAGGCCGGGGCATCGTGACACCCCAGTTTGAATACCACTGGTCTACACTGACTGGCAGTGGCTCTCTGGGGTTTCAGGGTGGTCTTTCCTGCCCCTAACTTGCAATGCTGTAGGGATTGAAGGTAGAATTTTCTCCATGCAAAGCAGGGCTCTCCGATTGAGCTTTGTCCTTCCCTGTGAATATGCACTAGTTCAGACTATATAAATGAACTGGATGCATTATAACTAGCATTGCAGGATAACTACCCCCCCCCCCCCAGCAGTGTTTTCAGGAATGCTAGCACTGATTAGAAACCCCGCCTCACTCTCAAAGGTTCACAAAAGATGCTGGGGTTTATACCAGTCTTATATCACTCTAAGCTGAACAAGGTAATTAAAGAGCATCAAGGGACAGAGGCCCTGATCTGCATTCTGTGATCCTGACCATGTGCCTCTAATTCCTTCCTCCACCACTACCCCCAGGAGCCTCTGAAGCAGGTGTTGATATTTCCTCTGGATCATTCAGTCTAAAGGATTAAGTGGAAACACCCTCTGTGCACATCTGCCCACCCTCTATGCTTGCTTCCAGTGCATTGAGGCAGTCTACTCTTAAACATACTCACTCTGAACCAAGTCCCACTGGCTTCATTCTTAATAAGTATTTAAGAGGGGGCTTGTTGGGCATGACAGCAGGAGTGCTCAGTGCACAGGAGGACTTACTTCTGAGTAAACATGCTTTGCATGATAAATCAGTTGCCACGTTACTCTCTGTGGATGCAAACCTACAACTGTAAACATTTTAGCTTGCACTGGTCTAGACTGCTGGACCTGTCACCCAATATTCTGTTATGGAAAATGAATAACACCTCTCCGAGGACTTGATTTCACACAGCACTCTCCTGGATTGAGCCCCTGTGATGCCTGTTTTCATGAGCAAAGTGGTCCTCCAGTGATCACCAGTCTCCATGCATGCATCAGAGGGCTTCTAGGGCAGATAACATGATTTCCTTCAAGGCAGGCAGGCTGAACAATCACTGCATCTTGGTAGGAATGATGGCTGGCCAGAACAACACACTACGGCTCACCTCTCCTAGGATACAAATGTTTCCTATGGCAAATCTCTTATGTGCAAAAGCCACTCCCTCCACTATGTACGCTTTCTCAGAAGCCAGTCTTGCGAAGCTCAATGGGCTTACTCTGAAGTAGACAACCGCGGAAATGCAGCCCTTTTGTTGCCTCTTTTCACTTTCAGGGCAGGCAAGAACACACAGACACAACACCCATGCATCAGTGCCTAGAGCTCAAGCCTGAAATGTCTGTTCAGTGTGAAAGCTGGATTCTAAAGACAACTGAGACAAGAGTTACCGGGAGCACGTGCAAAGTGCCTCCTCTGAGGAATGACGGCTAGTTTCCTACCGACCTGACTTCCAGATCACACACTTTTAGAAGCCCAGCACGCCACAACTCGCACTTCCGAGTGTGCACAAGCAGTGGCGTAGCTAGAGGGGGGGGCAAAGCACTAAGTTTTGCAGGCGCCTGAACGCGCCATGCAAGCGGCCCCTCTGGAGCAACTCTGGCTGGGGGGAGCAAAACTGAGGTGCATGCTACCCCCACCCAGAATGCCTCGGAAGGGGGGTATTTGCAGGGCACGTTCAGGTGCCTGCAAAACTTAGTGCTCGGCCCTCCCAGCTACGCCACCGCGCCCAAGCAAGCAGTGCCCATTCACAAGAAGCCATGGCAGGTCCCAGCCCTTCCCTTTCCCCGGAAGGCATCGCCCATCAGGCATGTGCCACCTGCGTGACAGAGAGCAGCGGAGCTGGCCGGCCCCCTCCCTGCACGCCCTTCTCCTCTCTGCTGCTGATCACGCCTGTAACTGACACAGGCTGCGATCCCAGCCACGCTTCCCTGGGAGGAAGCCCCACTGGCTAACGGGGCTTCCTTCTGAGTAGGCACGCACAGGGTTCGGCTCCCAAAGGGCTGAACCGCCCCTGGGCGAGTCCGGAGCGCGGCAGGCGACTTAACGGGCGCCTCGGCGGCGGCAGCAGCAGCAGCAGCAGCCGCGCGACGTGCGGAGCCGCCCAGCCCCTCGTGCCGGGCGCTTCACCTGCCGCGGCGGGGCTCCTCGGAAGCAACCCGCGCCAGCCCGCGGGCTTCCCCCCAGGCCGGTCTCCGCGGAGGCTGCTCCGGGAGGGCGCGCGGGGCCGGGGCGGAGCCGGTACCTTCCATGTCCTTGGCCTCCCCGGCGCAGTTCATGGTGCGCGGCGTCCCCGGAGCGCGGCTCGGGCGGCATCCAGCGCTGGCCTCCCCCGGGACCGCGCGGGGCGCTGCTCTCCTGCCGCCGCTTTGTCTGCGCGCAGACTGGCCGCGGCGCGGGGCTCGGGCAGGAGCTGCGGCACTGCCTCCGCCGCGCCCGAGGTCGCCGCCTCCTCCTGCAGGCACCTCCGCCGGGCGGCCGGGGCTGGCTCAGGGCGGCCGGCAGCGCAGCCCGCCGCGCTCCCGGAGAGGCTCGGCCGGCGCCTCCGCGCCTGGCACACGTGCTCTGCCCGGCCACGCCTCAGCCCGGCCCCGCGGGCATCTGCAGGGGCCGTGCTGGCCGAGGGAGCCCCCGCCAGGCTGCAGCCCCGGCCGCACCTACTCCGGAGTAAGCCCCGCTCACGGCAATGGCACTTGCTTCTGAGGAGACCCTCTTAGGCTGCAATCCCGTCCACACTTACCTGGGAGTAAGCCCCTTGGACTAGAATGGCACTGACTTCTGAGTAGACATGCATGGGATTGGTTCCCGTCCTGCAATCCTGGCCACACCTACCTGGGAGTAAGCCCCATGGACTAGAATGGGACTTGCTGCTGAGTAGACACGCACGGACTTGGGCTGTGACTGTCGTCGTGCCCTTTTACCTCGCCCCCCCCGTTTCCTCCTCCCTTACATTTGGTGTGTCCCCCCCCTGCTGCTCCCTTATTTCTCAGCTTTGTTCCTCTTCTCTTGTCAGATGGCGATTGTTAATTCCTTTTAGACCCTCTGATGTTATGCAGTGGAAACCAAAGAGGCAGCTCCCTGCCCCCAGGAGTCTACAGTGTATGCTTGGACTGGGCAGACCAGAGCAGAGGGAACAGCAGCAAGGCCTGGATATCAGCAGATGCTGCCATAGGGCTCTGCTAGCTCACAGCTGGAGCTCAGGCCTTTTAAAGGCCTTGATGCCTTTAAAAGAGGATTGGACAAGTTTCTGGAGGAAAAATCCATTAAGGGTTACAAGCCATGATGCAGGGGAGGGCACCAGCTTGAGGTCTCTTGTTACCTGGTGTGCTCCCTGGGGCATTTGGTGGGCCACTGTGAGATACAGGAAGCTGGACTAGATGGGCCTATGGCCTGATCCAGTGGGGCTGTTCTTATGTTCCCCCCTCAGGCGCCTCTTTTCTTGACTGAAGAGGCCCAAACGCTGTAGCCTTTCCTCATAGGGAAGGTTCCCCAGCCCAGTCATCATTTTGGTTGCTCTCTTCTGCACCTTTTCCATTTCCACTATATCCTTCTTGAGATGCAGCGACCAGAACTGGACACAACACTTCAGGTGTGACCTTACCATCGATTTGCCATCCCTGCATGGCATCCTATTCCAAGAGATGCTGAACAGAATGCTGGTCTACATGGATGTTGCTGCTGATCCATATGGGCTGGGATCTAATCTAATCTAATCTAATCTATGGCATAGCTAGAGGGAGTGCAAAGCACTACATTTTGCAGGCGTCTGAATGCGCCATGCAAGTGACCATTCTGGGCAGGGGGGAGCAAAACAGAGGCAGAGTGCCTGGCTCTGAAGGGGAGGGGTTGCTTGCATTGCGCGTTCAGGCACCTGCAAAACTTAGTGCTTTGCACCCCCTCTAGCTATGCCACTGATCTATCCATTCCTGAAATCTAACTATTTCAGTAGTTCTCATACTTTTAGTGTGGGACCCACTTTTTAGAATGAGAATCTGTCAGGACACACTGGAAGTGATGTCATGACAGGAAGTGACATCATCAAGTAGGAACATTTTTAACAATCCTAGGCTGCAATCCTACCCACACTTACCCAGGAATAAGTTCTGTTTGCTATCATTGTTAAAAACATGTACACAGTAGCCTGTTCATGGTACAGATCTGTAACATTTTCCCAAATGCAGTCCCATACAATGGTAGCATCAAATCTAATATATGAAAAATAAAATATTGCAATGAATGGGGACCCACCTGAAACTGGCTTGTGACCCACCTAGTGATCTATTTTTGTTTCTGCCTCTGTCTTTTGAGTCACTGATCTACATCTATGTTTATGGGCTTGTCTGCATTCTGCTAGAATCAAGAACCTACCTGAATGTTTTTTGGTACATAAACACCTGCACACCTTGGTTCTAAGAGGAAAACAAACTGTGCCATCCAAAGGGCCCCCCCCCCAATTTCTTATTAAGCCAGCCACTGTGCTAAAGTGATAGCATAGGCACTGTCCAGTGTGTTAACGAGCAACTAAATCTTCGCTTGTGCATTATTGATCTTGGCCTGTGCAGTAGGTGGAAGGGAGTGTGGATAATGAAAATACAATGCCAGCTATGAAAGGCTCCCCGTGTACGAGCACATTGCAGGAGGCCTCTGTGGAAACTCATAAACAGCAGTGAAATTCAGTGTGGGATTTCTTCAACCCACCAAAAGGATATGATGGGGATTGAACGGGGCAGAGAGAGGGCAGAATGGAGAAGGGGTATTCAGAACAGGACAGAGACGGGATTGGAGTGATGGGTGGATTGGATCCGGAGTGGGGGCTGGTTCAGTGGCAGAGGCACACACCGAGTCCCAGGCCACTTCTGGGGCCTGATTTGCCTGTATGGATCAACATGGACTTCTGCCAGCAATCTTGCAGGTCTGTGGATCCATTGCAGCTCCAGGGCAAATGTCCCCTTACCCTGAGGAGACCTCCAGCAGCCCAAACTCCCCTGCAGGATGCCGCAGAGCATGTGCCGGCCCCACCGCATTGCCCCACAGGGGATTTAGTCTGGATTGAGCTATGATACAAACACTTGGGGAGGTCAGCTGCAAGGAGGGCAGTAAACATGCACCACTGCCCATTGTCATGTCTGGTTTGGCCCAGGTTTTAACAGACAGACGTTCCCAGATTGCATCTGCTGGCAAAACAGACACTGTCACAGCCGAATTGCACCATTACTCATCCTGGGACAACAGTAATGCCTTATCATTCCACACGGGGTTTTTTTTTGCCCAGACAACAGCCTGATCCAGACTAAACATTAGTCAAACAGATGAGGAAAAGCGCCTGAATGGGGCTCCTTCATTGCTTCTGTTTTATTCTGACATCCTTGTCTGGGTGAACAGAGGTCCTGTCATAATGGTGGCTGCAACTCCTTCTGATAGTCATCAGTGCCATTTTGTTAGGAGAATGAGGGCCCAATCCTGTCCAATTTTCCAGCACCGGTGTAGCCACAATGCCACCCCAAGGTAAGGGAACAAATGTTCCCATCCCTTAAGGAGTCCTCTGTGACTGCCTCCCCAACACAGGATGCAGTGCATGCCCTACTGACATGGCTGCACCAGCACAGGAAAACTGGATAGGATTGGGCCCTGAGCCCCTTGATCCTTTAGTCCAACACAGGTTTCCTCTACACAAGACGAGATGGGTGAGCATTCAGAAAGTTCCAGAGAATTCCCTCAGTAATGCGGTGTCAAGATGGGCATAAGGGCTCAGCCAGGCTTGAATCCAGAGCCTGCTAGAACAGTTCTAAGGAACAGCAAGTTCAACGTTCAGCTCCTACAGTGGCACCTCCTTGCCAGGAAGGCAACAGCCATCTGCTGTTGCCTCTCCAGCAACTGGCACTGAGAGGTACACTGCATCTGAACATGGAGGCTCTACTTAGTCATCTATGGGTGCAATCCTAACCCACTTTCCAGCGCAGACATAAGGGCAATGTAGCTCCAAGGGAACAAATAACAACAACAACAACAACAACAACAACAGGTATTTATATACCGCCTTTCTTGGTCTTTATTCAAGACTTTATTCAAGGCGGTTTACATAGGCAGGCTTTATTTAAATCCCTTATTAAATAGGGATTTTTACAATTTGAAAGAAGGTTCTTTCTTTCAAGAACCACTACATTCAGGTGTTTCATTCCGATCTGGCTTCACATTCTGGCCTCCATCCTCCCACGCTCAGAGCAGATGGAATAGCTCGGCTTCAGCTTGTCAGCTGCTTCAAGGTCGCACGGTGCCTGTGGCCTCGAACTGGCGACCTTGTGGATGTTATCTTCAGGCAGACGGAGGCTCTACCCTCTAGACCAGACCTCCTGCCCAAACATTCACTTACTTTGAGAAGGCCTCCATGAGTGCCAGCCAACTGCAGCAGGCAGCACTCATCCCACTGGCACAGCTATGAAAGTGCTGGAAAGGTGGTTAAGATTTGGACCTACGTTATATACACTAAAAAGTTGATAGATCTCTACTCTGTGGGAATATCTAATCCTCTTTCAAAGCCACCTAAGCTAGTGGTCATCATATTTCCCATCCTCTAGATCTGGGTCTCTTGATTCTTGAGTGGAGCAGGAACTAGAGCCCAAAGTGTAGCAGGCCTGAGACTTCTTCAAAGCACTGGCCATAAGGTTTTGCACTCAAGAGTTCCTGATCGGTCAAGTAGTGGAATACTCACTGCAGTGCAAGGAATGCGACATTACTTCCACCACATGGTTCCTCCTTGGTGGTGTTGTGTCAAGCACTGTTCCCTGCACCACCAGGCTGGTGGTTGGGGCAGGGAACTGCAGGTAATTTCAGTCAAGAGAGTCACATCACCTCCCATAAGCCTCCTGGATCAGGAGGTCAAGTAACACCAGCAGGCCAAGCTGATACCTCTGGCTGCTGTAAAGGCTCTTGAGGTCCACTGACTTCTTTTGAATGGGGCAACTTGTCAATGAGGAAGTCCACACAAACTGCACCACCAGAAATTATGAGCCTGCCTGCCTGAGCCTACCTCCAGCTTGCTGGTCTCCAAGGGGCTTATCCATCCGAGGGCTTGACTATGCAATCACTAAGGTGTTCTGGTAGCTGTAGACACCTCTCCCGCAGCAACTGTTACCCTGCACATGTCTGATCTCGTCTGATCTCAGAAGTTAAGCAGGGTCGGGCCTGGTTAGTACTTGGATGGGAGACCACCTGGGAATACCAAGTGCTGTAGGCTTATACCATAGTCTTTCGAGACTGAAGGTTGCCAACCAACAACACCTCTCGCAGAAGTTCCTATGAAAGTTCTCACAGAGTACATTGGAATTATTTAAGCAGCCCTAAAACGAATGGAAATGTGTACTGTTCTTGTTATGGCCATCCCATGCAGCCCTCCTAGTCAGTCCTTTCTTTGCTTTTTGGCCTGCTGTCCTCATTAACTTTGGAGTCATTCATTTTTATTTTTCCCCGCTTCGCGAGGGCAAAGCACAAGGAACGATGGCCAGATTGTTATTCCCTAGGTTTTGCGATCCTCTTTAACCCCACCTCATAACTGAAGAGACAGTAGTGTGCAGGCTCATGAAAAATTAATCAGGCTTACGAGGCAGCGGAAAAAAGGAATCCAATTCGGTATAATCAAAAATCCAATATAATGAATCCTGGTCATAGCTAATGATCTTATCAGCATGCCGTGAACAGTGCGGCCACATCAGGAGGATAACCTCATCAGCTGTGGCAGCTTGCTCACTCCAGCTAAAAGGACCGTCAACACAAATATCCACAGCAAGGAGAGCGTGTTGGCTGGGATGGAAAAGAGAGCATAGGAGTGATCTTCAGGGAGTGCAACAGGTACCTGACATCTGCTTCGAACCCAGCTCCCTTGTTGCCTCTTGTTCAACAGGTTCTGAGGTGCTGATGTTCCAATGCAATGGCTCAGCTTATTTACCT
This sequence comes from Tiliqua scincoides, assembly GCF_035046505.1. Lineage (NCBI taxonomy): Eukaryota > Metazoa > Chordata > Lepidosauria > Squamata > Scincidae > Tiliqua > Tiliqua scincoides. The sequence continues at coordinate 219,667,556 of NC_089824.1, read as the reverse complement.
GACTGTAAACAGAAGAGTGGATCTGCAGTCATTCTGCAGAGGTTTAGGACTGTGCCTGAAGGGAAAGCATGGAGCTACTCAAAGCCTCTTTTGCCTTCCTATAGGATCTGATGTACACTTTTCAAAAATGGTTCTAACCTTAGTTAGAATTCTGCTACGACTGTATATTAGTCTACATTGTAATTGTTATTGGTAATAAAACCCCTTAATAAATGAGGGATTTAATAAAGGGAAACGGAACTGTGAATGGGAAGATCCTCCAAAATTGATGCTTTGAGGGGGAAAAACTTGAAATCCATTTTATAATCAGAGTGCTGATTGTTGACCAGTTGAAGGGTACTAGTTGATACTTGACAGTAACCCCTTGAATGAACCAGCTTTTCACAAATATTCAATACCTGGAGTGCAGGGTTTTTTCTGGATCTGAGGGCTGATCTGAAATACTACCCTCCAGTTTCACCACCCTTCTTGGAGACATGAAATGGGAAGGGGTTCACAATGGGACAGAATGAAAAGATGATGCTCTTCTGGACAGCTGGCAGCTTCCACTTTTCTTTCCCATATGTCCCCTGTGAGTGATATTGTGCTACAATGTCCCAGAAATCCTCTGGAAGTGCTACCTTATTTATTTATTTATTTATTTATTTATTTATTTATTTATACTTCACCTTTCCTCTACTGGAGCTCATAATGACTTAGAGCCCAATCCTAGCCAACTTTCCAGTGCCAATGCAGTCACAATGCAGCCCCGAGGTAAGGGAACAAATGTTTCTTTACCTTGAGGAGGCCTCCATGACTGCCCCCCCCCCCACTGCAGGATGCAGTATGTGCCCCGTTAGCATGGCTACATCAGCTGTGGAAAATTGAATAGAATCGGGCCCTTAGGCATCAATTTCTGGAGATATATGGGATATAAAAATGGTGCCCACCAGCTTCCCAGAGGAATGCTACAACTACCTCCATCAGGAAGAGCTCCACCACTGTGAACCTGGCAGCTCTAGTGAAAAAACTGAGTGGGGGGGGCAGCTGTTTGGGAGCAACTTTCACTCTTCCCATCCTCCATGTTTGCACCAAAAGCTGTCACAGGACACCTTTTGGTTCAGCTGTCAGAGCCCTCAGCTCTCACTTCACTCTTACCCTCAGAAATGCATACCTATATTTCAGTGATTTTCAGCTGGTATACCCCAGCACACTGGTGTGCCACGAAAGGTCTGCAGGTGTGCCATGGGAATTTGAAGCACAATGGTTGAAAATAGCTGAAAAACTCTTCTGGGTTCCGCAGTTTCCAGGGCGACTGTCTGTAGTAATGAATAGTATGCCCCTCTTCCTGTCTCCACAGAACCAGCAGAGGAAGAGGAACAGATAGTTTGTTACTACAGACAGTTGCCCTAGAAACAGTGCAGCAGAACCCAGAAGAGTCTCCCAGAAATCAGAAGTGACATCACTAGAGGCAAAGACTATAGAGACGTCCATAGAGATCAATGTGCTGTGAGATGAAAAACATTGGAAACTGCTGCTATATTTTCTTCATCAGATTTTCTAGGCCAGTGTTTCTCAAACTGTGGGTCAGGATCCACTGGGTGGGTTGCGAGCCAATTTTAGGTGGGTCCCCATTCATTCATTTCAATATTTTATTTTTATTATATTAGACTTGATGCTGCCATGGTATGTGACTGCATTTGGGGAAATGTTACAGATCTGTACTTTGAACAAGCTACTATATATATTCTTTTAACAATTAGTAAATGGAACTTACTCCTGGGTAAGTGGGGGTAGGATTTCAGCCTAGGATTGATAAAAATTCCCTAGTTGATGACGTCACTTCCGGTCACGACGTCACTTCCGGTGGGTCCTGACAGATTCTCATTCTAAAAAGTGGTGCTAAATGTGTGAGACCACTGTTCTAGACCATACTCTTTGCAGCTCTGAGATGGTCAATTAATTACACTTGCAACCTGTCCTTGTCCAGGGGTCAGGTTGTGCTTTCAAGACCATGGTGAAGCTTCTGGGATTCCCCTCTGCCTGTCAGCTGCAGCTCTGAATTGTTCCCATCGATATTTGCAAACTCATCTTGGTGGCTGCGAGGTCTTGGAAGCCTCTGTTCCTTCCATGAAATCCCAAATTCTCCTCAAACCGCACAGCTTTAGGGGAAAGATTAAGAAAAACACCCTGAATTCCACAAGTCAGCTGAATGGTAAAAGTTGGCAAGACAGTGAACATTAGAATTGCAGCTGGCAGGAAGTGGATGCCCTCAATAGCTTCCTCGGAATTGTCCCACAAATAGAGATTATTGCAAGTAAACTATTAGCTGACATGAGCAAATTCTCAGTTCCTGAGGGTAGAAACTGATGGAAAAATTTAAAAATAGGCTTTGGTGAGGATCCACAGTGTTCTGGGAACTTGGTTCTTTTTGAAAATGTTGTAAATTATATGCAGAGTTCGGTGCCTGGATGGGTGTCTTGATGTTCTCTCCCTCCTTCTCTCCCCCCACTCCTGTCTTTCTCTATAATTCAAACTCTTTCATGACTGCTTCTGTTTCCACCCATTTCTCATCAATTTACTGTATGTAATTGTGCCTTGACCTTTCACTAGCTCTTCAGTTGTATCCCAAGCTACATACATATGCTCTGTCACTGGCAACATCAATCCCTGTTTTTCTGGGACTTGTCCCTATGTCACGTCCCCTATTTTGTGCTGACTTTTGCCTTTTAAAATGGAATTAGAGTGTGTCACGTTCCTCAGCTCCTCACCTCTGGTCTGCAGAAATGAATTATCTTGAATTGTGGGGTGGCTGAGTTTGCCTCTAATGTATGCACATGTAAATCTGCACACATCTGTCGGTGACTGTTCCACCCAGCTACATAAAAGGGGGGGGTCAGATTGTGGGAGGCCCCCATGTTGCCCATTGCCTCTTTCTGTTCCAGAACTGCCTCCACTCCAGCTGCTGCCTCAGAAGGAGAGGAGACCCAGCAAAGCTCACTCCATCAGCTCATCTGGAACCAGCAGCCATTTGGCTCTTCCCTTCCCAGAATTGTCTCCTCTTCACCAGGTCATTATAGCAACTGCAATAATGAACCTCTGTGTAAGAGCTGGTGTCTGAATTTACTTCCATCCCTCCCTGGTTCCCTGTTGGGAATCCCTGCTGGATTGTCAGTCTGCAGAGCCCATGCTGTTCTTCAATCTATGTGCAGCATCTAAAATACAGTCACAATTAGTCAATACGTGAAGGTGCTACTTAGTGGTCAGCCAGTTAGTAAAGCTCATTTGGTACTGAGAACAATAGTTCTTGCCAACTGCGGCTCGCAGGATGGGGTTTTCTAGCATGTCATTAACCAAAGATTTTCTTGGTCTTTCGGCAATGCAGGAAACAGTTAAAGAACACAGGAGATGGAATTAAGCCGTCAGTAATATGTAGTAGAGTGGCAGGGAGAGGGGGACAACTCAGGGCCCAATCCTATCCAATTTTCCAGTGTCGGTGCAGCCACGCCAATGGGGTGTGAGCTGCATCCTGTAGTGGTGGGGCAGACACAGAGGCCTCCTCAAGGTATGGAAACATTTGTTCCCTTACCTTAAGGCTGCATTGCGGCTGCACCGGTGCTAGAAAGCTGGATTGGATTGGGGCCTCACTCTAGGATTTTTGGTATGAAAATGGAGTGTCCTTTTCTTCTGCAAATTATTGGAAGGTATTGAACAAGTCTACTTATGGTATGTTGGACTTCATTAGAGGATTTTCATGTTTCAGTGATTAAGGATGCAATCCCAACCAACTTTCCAGCACTGACCTAGCCGCCATGCAGCTCCATACCAAGGCAACAAACATGCCTTATGAGGTCTCCTTGACTCTCTCCCCACTGCAGGATGCCATGCATGCCACGTTGGCAGAGCTATGTCAGTGCTGGAAAATTGGTTAGGGTTGTGCCCTAAGCTACCTAACTGTACAGAGGGACAGCACAGGCCAAAGAGATGCCTGCTGTCCATCAGCTGCCTTCTCTGAATTGAACATGCACCAGGGGCATGTCTCTATGGGACCAGCACAACCACAGGACTGGCTGAGGCAGCAGATTGGTGGGGAGGGTCCCGTCCCGTCCCCCCCTCCCCCGCTGTTGGCCTCCTTGCATCCACTGCTGTTGGTCCTCTCACTACCTGGCTTCGAAAAGAAGGGGGCAAAGCAAAAGTGGAAGGGTAGAGGAGGGGACTGTAGAGGGCTAGAGTGTCCTCAATGCTCTAGTCCACTATCCTCTTTCTCCACATTCCCTCTTCTGCTCCATCTCCCTCTTTTCCAATCCAGGGAGTGGGAAGAGCAGAGGTGGGCCTATCCCCAGGTAAAGGGAAAGACGTTTGGCACACCATCCAAAAGTACATAAGAACAGCCCCACTGGATCAGGCCATAGGCCCATCTAGTCCAGCTGCATGGCTTCGTGGGGACTTGAGCCTGTATTTCCCCAACAGACACACCCTTGCTAGCTGGGCACAGAGATCTTTTAAAGTATATTCCCAAGGTGATGACAACTGGCATTCATCCCATAAGAACATAAGAAGAACCCTGCTGGATCAGGCCATAGGTCCATCTAGTCCAGCTTCCTGTATCTCACAGCGGCCCACCAAATGCCCCAGGGAGCACACCAGATAACAAGAGACCTGCATCCTGGTGTCCTCCCTTGCATCTGCCATTCTGACGTAGCCCATTTCTAAAATCAGGAGGTTGCACATGTACATCACGGCTTGTAACCCGTAATGGATTTTTCCTCCAGAAACTTGTCCAATCCCCTTTTAAAGGCATCCAGGACAGACGCCATCACCACATCCTGTGGCAAGGAGTTCCACAGACCAACCACATGCTGAGTAAAGAAATATTTTGTCTGTTCTAACTCTCTCAACACTCAATTTTAGTGGCTGCCCCCTGGTTCTGGTGTTATGTGAGAGTGTAAAGAGCATCTCCCTATCCGCTTTATCCTTCCCATGCATAATTTTGTATGTCTCAATCATGTGCCCCCTCAGGCGCCTCTTTTCTAGGCTGAAGAGGCCCAAACGCCGTAGCCTTTCCTCATAAGGAAGGTGCCCCAGCCCAGTAATCATCTTAGTCGCTCTCTTTTGCACCTTTTCCATTTCCACTATGTCTTTTTTGAGATGTGGCGACCAGAACTGGACACAATACTCCAGGTGTGGCCTTACCATCAATTTGTACAACGGCATTATAATACTAGCCGTTTTGTTCTCAATACCCTTCCTAATGATCCCAAGCATAGAATTGGCCTTCTTCACTGCCACCGCACATTGGGTCGACACTTTCATCGACCTGTCCACCACCACCCCAAGATCTCTCTCCTGATCTGTCACAGACAGCTCAGAACCCATCAGCCTATATCTAAAGTTTTGATTTTTTTGCCCCAATGTGCATGACTTTACACTTACTGACATTGAAGCGCATCTGTCATTTTGCTGCCCATTCTGCCAGTCTGGAGAGATCCTTCTGGAGCTCCTTACAATCACTTCTGGTCTTCACCACTCGGAAAAGTTTGGTGTCATCTGTAAACTTAGCCGCCTCACTGCTCACCCCTGTCTCCAGGTCATTTATGAAGAGGTTGAAGAGCACCGGTCCCAAGACAGATCCTTGGGGCACACTGCTTTTCACCTCTCTCCATTGTGAAAATTGCCCATTGACACCCACTCTCTGCTTCCTGGCCTCCAACCAGTTCTCGATCCATCCTGTCCTCTAATTCCCTGACTGTGGAGTTTTTTTCAGTAACCTTTGGTGAGGGAACTGTGTTGAACATCTGTGTAGGATGGGTGGAGGTCTTGGGCTGGTCCTGTGCATTCATTTCCAACATGAAGGCATCCGGGATCCATTGGCTGAATGGCAACAAATGGGTACCTGTTTCATTGCCACTCCTTTTCTTTTAAAGAATCAGTTTAAGTGATTGCACTGGACCAGAGCACTATGGCATGACGGCTGCCTCCTCTTGGCAGCCATTTGTTTCCCCAGCATGAGGCTGCACTGTAGGGAATGCAGGCAAAAAACATGGCAACCCCAGTGAGATGACCAGCCCAGAGCAAATACGGTAGGTAAAGTAAGATAACACTTTATAGATAACAATTTTTATTTTCATCATCATCATTACTACTACTACTACTACTACTACTACTACTACCTCTGCTACATCAGCAAAGAGACACTTTTAAAACGGTGTCCTCGTACATTTAGCAGGGCATCTGTCCTTTTCCACCACAGCATGACATCTTTTCCCAAGGCTGTTGCTGGCGTCTCTTCTGTATTTTTTTTTTAAAGACTATGAGCTCTTTGGAGACAGGAAACCATCGATTGATTCATTTTATGATGTAAACCACTTTGGTAACTACCGTAGTTGAAAAGCAATACACAGGTGTGCCCTGGTATCCATGGGGGTTCTGGAACCCCCTGCAGTTAATGGAAACCATGGATACCTGAGGATGCCCCCATCCTCTGGAGGTGAGGGGAGCTCTGCCCTCCTCACCTCTGAAGGGTCTTCTGAGCCCTGCAGAGGCAATGCGCTTCTGCCTGCGGCCTCTGTGGGCCTCAGCATAGCTCTTTCAGCAGGAAAAAACACAACTTTCGGTTTCCTGTTTTTATGCCTTATAAGGCATTCTGAGGCCTGGGGAAGCCCCCCTCCCTCTGGAGGTGGCAGGGGAGGACACAGGGGGCCCGCAGATCCAATTCACAATTAACTGAAACTGTAGATATGGGATCCATGGATACGGGGGCCTCTCTGTACAAATCTTTTTATCACCATTATCATCATCATTTTTTCAATATACACTAGCAGCTACCATTTTATGAGTTCAAGAGATCCTACAGGAAGCCAAGGCTGATTGAAAGATGGGTGGAAGAAGCAGGGATCTAGCAGCCCAATCCTATCCACACTTTCCTGGGAGTAAGCCCCATTAATTCTAGTGGGACTTACTTCTGAGTAGACATGCATAGTATTGGGCTCTAGGAAAGGAGAAGGCAGGCATCTCCAAAGGCTGCTAAGCAAGGGAAATTGGGTGGATGTGGGCTTGAAAACGGGAGAGAAAGCCAAAAGGAGAAGACTGACAGGGAGGAAAGAATGAGCAGAGCCACACATCACCAGTAGGTGCCATGGTGAGAAGACTGAATCTTGCATTCTGGTTTCAAACAACCAACCAGAGCCAGCAGAGCAAGAGGGACAATTTGTTACTACAGACAGTTGCCCTAGAAACAGAACCACAGATCCCGAAGAACGAGTCTCCCAGAAGCCTCAAATGGCATCGCAAGAGGCAAAGACATGAAGGTCAGTGTGCCATGAGCAGAAAAATGTTGAAAATCACTGCCACAGACAATACAGCAGGAAATGCCACAAATGATTGGGAAAGAAAATGATTTATCATCTACATAGCTGTATTCATGTGCATGACACTGGACTGAGGCTGCAATCCTATACACACTAACCAGGGTGTGAGTCCCATTTCACACAATGGGACTTACTTCTGAGTGGATATGTATAGGTTTGGGCTTTTAGTTACATACAAGATGACAGGTCTCTGCCCTGAAGAGTTTGCAAGCTAAAATTTAACCTGGATCGTGGCAACAGAGGGAGAGGAAGAAGATGGAGGCCAGAGCAACAAATGGAGTCTTGGACAGTTTATTTTAATTAAATAATCAGATTGAAACCATTTTAAAAACCAAATCGTGGTGGTTCTAATGGCTGCTTCATCTGCTGTTTTGTTTCACGTTGTGTCTCTTTTTATGAGACTCAAATCTGCTGTTTTCAGATGTTGTTTCAAATGGATTTTGCAAATGTTTTCACTGTAAGCTGCTTTGGGAATTTTATTTTAAATTGAAAACCAGCCTGTAAATATCTTTGTAAAAAAAATCCCCCGATGTTTAAAACCGATCAGCCCTCCACACATGTAGATGCTTAATATATGTTCCTTGCCAATCCATGTTGTGTGTGGCTGGGCGTGTGTGTGGGGAGGGCGCCTGTCGATTCTTAGCTGCTCAGATGTGACCACCTGCTTCCTCTTTGGAAGCAATCAGCTGTTGGTGCTTGAGTCTGGAGGGCCTTTTGTTGATGCTGCTCCATGGGACTAATGAATATTTCAGAAAGTATATTTACCTAATGTGCAGTTGGTTTTGCTAAATAGGACACCCTGTCTCCAGAGAGCGGTGGCAGGATGGCGTGATAATCAAATGAGAATGCTTTGCACAAGTGTTGATTGAGGAGCTGCTCAGGCAAGTACCACATTACAGGCAAAGAAATCCAAAGACAGTCCTCCTACCATCTCTCCAGCACTGCAACGTTCAGTGAAATGCAAGAGTGGCTGGAAAACCGCGGGTGCAAACCTATGCAGCTGAAATGATCAAAATGCGCTCTCCAGGGCTCTGGAGCTTGTGTTCCAATTTGTACGGAGAAGCAGTTCTCAGTCTGTATTTCTGCCTCTGCAAATGCACTTCACACCTTGCGCTTTCAAGGAGCTGTGTGTGATGTGGTACATTAGTCAGCTCCGTGCGTGTGTGTGAGTGTGTGTGTGTGTGAGAGAGAGAACAGCAAACAGCGTGGGTGCAGATTTTGCAACATTGCAGCATGTGTCTAATTAACACTCAAGCAGCCCAAACAAACTGGTGATTTTATCTCATCTGGCACCGGCTCCAACTGCACCTATTACCAGTTTTTCAACTTGGTGTCATTCTTTATCACCTTCTTCACCTTCATTCGTCACCTATCAGGACCAGATTGGAATTGGCTGAGACCATCTTCACCTTGGAGGACCCTATAGGTAATTCAAGCACCTGCGGGGAGTAGGCAGAGAACCTGCCTGAGATCCCCACTCAGGAAGGTGCCCCACTCTGTCTGCAGTTTCACAGGACCCAATACACCCTCAGTGATCCCTCTGCCAACTCCAGATTTTCCGAAATCACTTCTGGGATCTCAGGGGCAGGGATGATGGTGAATCTAGGCAGAGGTTCAGACCAGGAAGTTCAAACTCAGTGTCCCAGCATGAGACCTTCCATCTTTGAGCCCTATTCAAGAGGACAGAACCAACATGTGCTATAGGAAGAAAAAGCTGCTTAGCATGGTTTCTGATGCAACATCTCATCTTGATTAGCTTTTACTTCCAGGGGCTCCTTAGCAGACCTGCTAACATATCCTCTTGGGAACCTTGTTTCCTGACCAGCTGGACAGCTCCCTGGTCTCACTGGTAAGCTGACAATCTGAGTTGTATAGCAACAGTGGCAGCAACAGGACACCTGGACACCAAGTAATGAGTACCAATTTTTGCATAATCTTACAGTGCAATTTATCTGGCTGGCTGCTGTGATGCTCTGCAGGAAGGTTGGGTCCCTAGAGCTCCCTAGAGCTCCCCCTCACCTAGAAACAATAATAATTAAGGCACATCCTCAGCCACTCCACCTCTCCTTACTAACTTTAGGGTTAATCTCTTCCTCAAATCTTCTGTCAGTTCTGCAGCTAGTTAGTACAAGAAGGAGAATAACATATGTGATTCTCACACCTGTGATAGCTGAAATACAGCTATGGCCCAATCTTGTGTTCCCCTGCCATTTATGATAGTGTGAAGTGTGCACCATCAGGTACTTCAGTGCAAATGGCCAGAGGCTCTGATGTCTTGGTGCTGCAGAGCTCAGCCCACGCCAACCCAGGTGAGTGGATGGCTGGGGCAGGTCATGGGAAGTTTGGGGTGATTCAGAATGGGGAGGACAGAGGTAGGGAGCAGGGTGGAGAGGGTGAATATTGGTGGCAAAAGTGCATCTATTCCCCATTTTCCAGCCTGCCCTGCCCTCTTCCCAGGGATGGGAGACTTGTAAGATTTGAGTCACGAAACACATGTTTTCACTGACTCATGAGGACTCAAGACACACATATTTGAAGCAGGAAGTGACTCTGGAGTTTTTATTGGGAACAAGTTTGTCACTGGGGTTGGTAAGGAACTGATTGGTGCTTTCCGCACTGCTGCACTTGAAGAAAAGCAGAGTTTTTGTTTACGTATAGAATGGGGACATCAGGGGAGTGTTAAATGACAACTCCGACACAAACACACACAGAGCCAGCAGCTCCGTTTTTTCTGTGGAGCCGCACCTGACTCATTTATCCTAAAGACTCTAACTTAAGTCAAACAGAGTCCCAAAAAAGCTCTACCAAGTCCCGAAGACTGCCCACTAAGACTAGTGCACAAGTCAAGTCAAAGGGCGCTTGGAACTTGACTCGAGTCTCACCACAGTAGATTGGCCACATCTCTGCCTCTTCCTCTTCTTGGCTATATGCCAGCTACATGTGTGTGGCAGCAGGAATATAGAACCTCCAGCCATTTGCATGGGAGCAAAGAATGATGGTGTGTCCTGCCCTCAGAGGAGGCTACCTCTTGGATCTCTGCATGGATCACCAATCTGTATTCTCCTGAACAGAAAAAGGTAAGTCCGTGCAACTGATGGCTACCATTTTTAACCCATGCAGTAATGCTGTGTCCCAGGGCATATGGGTAACTGAGTAGCTATACTGCAGAGCTCCTATTACAAGTTACAAGTAAGAGATGTACTTTCTTTTTTCTTTGAGAACAATGGTGACAACAGGACTCAAAAAATTGAACTGCCTAGTTCTTCCACTCCTTCTGAGATGCTTTTGTTTCAAACAGCCCAATCCCAGGGGCTTGTAGCACTGGTGGAACAAGCACCCCGCCAGCATTACCTGCTTCCCAGCAGCTGCAAAAGTGCTCCGGCAGTGTGGGAAGTAGAGTGCTGCCCAAGCATCAGCAGATAGGCTGGAACCTTCCTGTATATGTCAGGGTATTGCAGTGGGCAAAGTGAGCCGCTACCTATTAGCTGCTTCCTGGACAGCTCCTCTGCCGGTGGACCATCTGGGGAGCCTTGCTGACACTGCTGCCTTGGCAGACTTCTTGTCTGAATGAAGGGTGGGGGAAGGCAGGCAGGTTGAGAAGATCCTGCGAGTCTACTTCCTCTGGCTTTTCCAGTGCTGGCAGTGGTAGAATGTTCAGGCTTCCTCCAAAACTGATGAAAGGATTGCAATTGAGTGAAGCCTCTCAGGAAGGAAACTTCAGGCTCACAATAGAAAGTTCACTGGAAATGTCAGCTCATCGTACGGTGGCAGGAAAATGCCAAGTCTGGCAGGTCTCAGAAACGAAGCATCCACTGATGTCATGCTCTTACATAAGCCTATGGTGCACCCACAGTTGGAATGTCATGTGCCATTTTGATGAGCTCAGTTTAATGCTCCCTTACTTTGAGCAGGCTTCCATGACTGCCCCCCCCCAACTGCAGTATACAGCGCACACCCCATAGGCATGGCTGCATTGGCATTGGAAAGTTGGATAGGATTGGACCCTCAATACTGCATCTCTGGCCTAGCAATGATTACCTGAGTTGGTGCCTTGCAAAGGCCTATTATTTATAATTAGCATGCTGAGCTAATGGACATCCACTAAAATTGAGTGTTGGGAGAGAACAGACAAAAGAAAATATTTCTTTACTCAGCGTGTGGTTGGTCTGTGGAACTCCTTGCCACAGGATGTGGTCATCGCATCTGGCCTGGATGCCTTTAAAAGGGGATTGGATAAGTTTCTGGAGGAAAAATCCACTATGGGTTACAAGCCATGATGTGTATGTGCAACCTCCTAATGTTAGAAATGGGCTGTCAGAATGCCAGATGCACCAGAGGGCACTAGAATTCTGGAGGGCACCAGAATTAGGTCTCTTGTTATCTGGTGTGCTCCCTGGGGCATTTGGTGGGGCCACTTTGAGATACAGGAAGCCAGACTAGATGGGCCTATGCCTGATCCAGTGGGGCTGTTCTTGCGTTCTTATGTTCTTATGTGCAAAGTGTCTTCTTGGTGTCTGGAAAAGCTGGGGTATCTTCTGCATCACATAGTTCTAGGAACCTCAAAGCAGCTTCAACTGACTGGTGCAAAGTCAGGCGGTCTGATTTCAAAGCAAACAGAAGATCGGCTTGACTGGTGGCTGCCTCCTGGAGCAGGAAGAATTGACAGGTGTGTGGATTGCATGTCAGTTTCCCCGGTCTCCACCGGCCTTGCCAGATATGATTGAAGGTGAAGGAACTGCTTGTTAAAGTACTGCCCTTTAGCAGTGTCTATCAATTTTTTAAAAAAACTCAGATTTCCCCCTGGCTGCATAAGAGTTTCCCTTTTTGGAACAAAATCCCCCCCAGACTTGCAGTCAGGTTATTGGAACAGCTTTTTGTGCTAAAATGCAAAATAGACTGAAAAAAAATGGCCAGTGACGCTTTCCCACAAAATAAGTGCACCTGCCCCCCTTTTGCATAGAAGTGTCCATCAGTCTGAAGCAGGGGTGCCCAAACCCCGGCCCGGGGGCCACTTGCGGCCCTCGAGGCCTCTCAATGCGGCCCTCAGGGAGCCCCCAGTCTTCAATGAGCCTCTGGCCCTCCAGAGATTTGTTGGAGCCCACACTGGCCCAACACAACTGCTCTCAGCGTGAGGGCGACTGTTTGACCTCGCGGGTAAGCTGTGGGATGAGGGCTCCCTTCACTGCTTGCTGTTTCATGTCTATGATGCAGTAGCGGCAGCAAAGGAAAGGCCAGCCTTGCTTTGTGCAAGGCCTTTTAATATATTCATTCATGTAAAAGTATGTAAATTTATTCAAATTTTAAATGTAAATTAATTCCTTTTTTCCCCCAGCCCCTGACAGAATGTCAGAGAGACGGTGTGGCCCTCCTGCCAAAAACTTTGGACACCCCTGATCTGAAGTGTGCAGCAGCAGGAATGGCAAGCCTGGGTGAGAGAGAAAAGCAGGACAGTGCACTGCAATCGAAGAAGGCATTTTTGGAGCCATGACAAAGCTGTAGAACAATTTCAGGGCATGGCTTCTTCTACAAGAACTCCCTGTAAGGCACCAGTGTGTGTTCCCTGGCATTGGCGCTACCACCAGTCAGGACCTGGCTCCAGACTTCCTGTGCCGCAAGGCCTGCTGTAATCCTGGCAGAGGAAGTGGAATGCAAGCAGGCCACCTCTACAGTCACCTGATCCCAGTGACCAATTCCTGCCATCCTGGACCTATGAAGCCCTGGCCTCCAGCAAGTTCACTTCCAGCCTCCAGCTTGTCACAAAGAGCAATGGGAGCAGCAGTAGGTGAGCGTGCCTGGTGTCCTGCTCCATCCTGCTGTCTTTTCTGAAACTCAACCTGCAGCCCACTGTGATTGCACCCCTACTTGACTGCCAGCTACACTTGTGGCCCGTCATCCCACCACCCACTGTGTTCAGTGTTAGCTGTGCATGTTCAGTTCCATGCCCTTATCACGGCACCTACGAACCCGGAGCAGACTCTAGCTAAAGCCACATCCACACACATACCCACCATGCCTTGTGAGACCTTGCAGGGTGGCCCTGCTCAGAGTTTCATCTTGAAGTGATGCTAAATGTTTGAAAACCTAAAGGGCTGTCAGATGGAAGAAGGGAATAATTTATTCTCAGCCGTCTCCGAAAGCAGAACTAGAACCAAAGGGGACAAACTGAAGAGAGGAGATTTTGATTAGACATTAGGAAAAAATTTGTGGCTGTCAGGGCGGTTCAGCAGTGGAACAGGTTGCCGAGAGAGGTGGTGGACTCTCCCTTGCTGGAGATATTCAAGCAGAGGCTCCACAAGCACCTGCTGGAGATGCTCTAAGAGGATTTCCTGCCTAAGGCAGGGGATTGGACTAGATGACCTCTCAGGTCCCTTCCAACGATGATTCTGTGATTCTAAATTGTCATCTGCCAGGGTCTGCCTTCTCAGGAGTCTCCCCAACAATTTGGAATGCTCTCTTCTGGGGGGCACATTCTTTCTCATTATTGGCCCCCCCCCCCACTGGATACAAGCAAAAATCTGAGTGTGTTAAAAAATTGTAAACTGATTGTAAATTAAATCTGAGCAGTGGTGCATAAATAGCACCATTCTTAGCACTAAATAAATATTAAATACAACTGTCTTCAAAGTGAGCAGCTACCTATTTTTTGTTTGTGTGAAATTTCCCTCTATTTAAATGTTGTTGGCATCCTTCAGTCTCGGAAGACTATGGTATCGTGCTCTGAATGGTGGTTCTGGTACAGTGTCCTCTCCAGTGCGCAAAGCCTGGGTAAAGTAGGTATGGAGGATAGGCTGTTACCCATGCAGCAAATCCCCCCTCTCCATGTCGCTGGAATGGTCCAATGGAAAGGCAGAAGCCAATACGGTTGGTTCCAGCGGCGTCGCAGGAGTTGCCAGAGCGTGACTGTGTACAGCCGTGAACTTCCTCAGGGACTCTGGCTCCGGATTTTGCCTCGAGGTTGACTCCTGAAGCCTTTTCCATAACTGGATGTAGCCACAAGGCAGCGGAGGTTTGGGATCAGAGTTGTCCTTCTCTCAGATGAGCTGCCTTCCCAGGCTAATGAGTCCCATCTACCTGGTGGCTGTTTAGTCTCCTCTTACGACAAGTACAGCCAAACTGAGGGCCTATTCTTGTCCCCCAGCCCCCAGGATAACTGGGGATTCTTATTCCCCAGGCCCCAGGAAACTGAGGGCCTATTCTTATCCCCCAGTTTTATTTAAATACAACTCTCTTTCCTAACACACTTCCAATGCCAAAACCTCCTGATGCCTCAGCCAGCAGAATGCCAAATGCTATCCCCTTATTCAATGATGTGCCAGCAACTCCCACTCGCCAATATTCTAGCTCAGGGGTGCCCAAACCCCGGCCCTGGGCCCACTTGCGGCCCTCGAGGCCTCTCAATGCAGCCCTCAGGGAGCCCCCAGTCTCCAATGATCCTCTGGCCCTCTGGAGATTTGTTGGAGCCCATGCTGACCCAACGCAACTGCTCTCAGCATGAGGGTGACTGTTTGACCTCTTGTGTGAGTTGTGGGATGAGAGCTCCCTCCGCTGCTTGCTGTTCCACATCTGTGATGCAGCAGCGGCAGCAAAGGAAAGGCCAGACTCGCTTTGTGCAAGGCCTTGAGTTATTGCAAGACCTTCATTCATTCATATAAGTTCATCTTTAATATATTCATTTATGTAAACTTATGTAAATTTATTCAAATTTTAAATGTAAATTAATTTTTTTTTCCCCAACCCCGGGCACAGTGTCAGAGAGACGATGTGGCCCTCCCGCCAAAAACTTTGGACACCCTGTTCTAGCTCATCCCTCTCCTCTCTTCCACATTTCCTCCTCCTCTCCATCCCCCTTTTTCTGACTCAGGGAGTGGAAGGAGAAAGAGGAGCAGTGGGGGGAAGTTGACTGACCAAGATGAGTGCCCCCCACCAACCTGCTGCTTCAGTTGGCCTCATGGATGGGCCAGCCCTGGTCAAGGCTAATGTCCTTCAGTGGACAAACACTAATTGCCCTTCAGTACCAACGAATCACACTTTGGCTGTCCAACCAGGTCATTTCCAGTAGTGCTTGGACCACACAAGTCTGGTTTTCTGCCTCTTTTCTTTCTGCTGTTGAAAGCTGGGCTTAGGAATTTGTCAAACTCTGGAGACCAGCATGCTGAATTCTTCCTCTCAACCTTTAGAATGGAGCAAGAACCACATTCAACCCCTTTTGCTCTCCCTCCGGACTGCAGACAGACAAAACCAGGAAGCCGGGGGTGGCTTTGGCAGAGCACGCGGCGGAGGGCAGGATCCAGGGAATGCAGGGTGAGAATGGGTCACTCCGTCACTTGCTGACACAATGGACATCCTGTTTGGAGCAGCAGTTCCTCTTGCTTGTACAAATCCCTGAGCAGGGCAGGCTTCAGTGCCGGGAAAAATGCCCAGCATGGAGTGGCAGCGGCAACAGAAGAAATAGTGGCTGCCGGAGTCCTTTTGAGGTGAAGCCAGCCAGCCAGCTGAGCATCAAGCCCCTTTCTTTGTCGAAAAGATTTACACCCGGCCCTTCTCCCCCAGTAACCAATTCCAAAGCACTTGAAGGCGGCTTTCGAGGATCTGGCCACCTGGCTGGCTTGGCAGGCCTCCGCTGACTTCATTTTTCAATCTGAAACTGATTGTGGCGAGCTTTCCCATTTCCCCTCATTTCCTTCTCTAACCTTCTAGAGGCTTCCAAGATGCCTCAGTATCCATTCTCAGTCATCCTGATGCAGCAGCCATTATCCTGGGATGCTGCCCTTTGCTTGAGTGTCTTCCCGGGGGGGGGGGGGTCAGTTAGGATGTGGCTGTTTGTTTATTAGTCAAACAGCCTCATTGTAACTGAATCTCCCCCCCCCCCACAGCTCTGATGCAGTTGTGCCAATGGCAGGTATGCAGCTTTCTGTGGAGAGTCAAGGAGATCTCCTCATCATAAGGGAACTTTTGTTCCCTTGCTCTGGGGCAATCCTCCATTGCCCAAATGGGTCTCCTTGGATCTGTGCCAACCATTTTACTAGCACAGGTCCAAGGAGAGTAAGGGAGAGGGAAATGGGGTTAGAAACCTCCCTCCCCTGTTCTGCCTCCCATTCTCTGTCCTCCCCATCTAGAAACCCCCCCTTTCCTCCTCCTCCCCTCCCCCTCCCCACCCATCACTTGCCTTCCATGTTGGCCCACCTGCCTCAGCACAGGTTGCCCTCTGTGGTAGCATGCTGGGACCATCACCACCGTTTGCCATGTCATCCCTGAAATGGCTGCTGGGGCCGCGCTGTTTGCAGCATCGTAAAGGCGCGCATGCCGTCACACACGCTTTCGTACTGCTGCAAAGGCCAGTTAGGATCAGGCCGAAGGACATTTGATTTTGAGCCAGCAGACTGAACTCTGAAGCCCACCTGATGTCTATTACAAGGGTCAAGCAGGGTTACTGCCCCGGGGCTATATAAAATGGGGCCAAGCATCTGCCCCTTTGAGATTTGCCCAGGTTCATTGCTGGAAGCAACTGCTGCTTCATTGGGGGGGGGGGGCTTGCCGGCATAGCATGCCAAACTTGTGAGTGCAAGACCAGAGTCCTGGAACAACATGGGCAATGTGGGGCTGGATGTATTCATTCAGGCATGTCCGGGATTTCTTTTGTTTCCAGCTTGTCTTTTAGCTGCCACGACACCCTTTGTCACCCCCTTCTCTTTTCTCTCTTGCCTATTTGATCAGTGCCCTGCTTGCATCCCTTGCTTTCCCCCCATTCATTGATTTTCCAGCCTTTTAATAAACTTCCTGTATTTTTGCTATTTCGGTTGCCTGGTACCTCGGTGGGAGCCAGCTTGCAATGGTCTGTCATGATCTATGGTTTACGGACTATCATGATCAGCTACTGCTTGTTTTTTAGGGGACATACCCTCTCCCAGATTTTGGGAGTCTCTGCTAATCTGAGAGGGAATCTACCCCTTAGCAACCTCCTCCTGGGCTTCCTAGCCTCATATGGTGGCTGCAAAAGCTACAATGTTCCCCTCAGTTATTCCCAGTTTAATCATTAAGAAGAGTGAAATGGAGAGCAAGGCAGAATTGCTAACTACTACCCAGTGCATTCATTTTGCCCTCCGGTTTTCCTGATCCTGATGCAATACATGCCTGGGCTGCAGACTTAGCGGGGGGGGGGGGGGGAATTGATTATATACACACTTCCACACACATCACTCTGCTTTTAGGATGTCACTGCTAATTCACATTTTGGATGGTGCTTGTGAGCAGGGAGCTGCGAACAAAAGCATTTCAGATCATTTTCTGCAGCCATAAATGATGGTTGTGTGAATCTACCCCTAGGCAAAAAGGCAAGTTTAAGTTTGTGTACATTTAGCATTTCATGCACAGTATAAGAAAAATCACCTTCCCTGGATGTGAAAAAAACTCACAAACTGATAAATCTATCTCAGTTCTAGGGGGTGCCAATCTGCCACCCTCCCTGCCCCTTCACTGCCCTGTTCTGCCCACCCCCACCCCATTCCACCCACCCGGTCTCCCTCCCACCTTCTGTGCAGTCCTACCTGGGGTGGCTGGGATCCAGAGTCTGCTGCCACATGAAGCTCAGGTTCACAATCTCAAATTGGGTCACGATAGAATCAAGGAGCCTTTCTGAGCAGCAGGGAGGCCCACAGAGGGGGAAGTGAGCCCCCTGTGCCCTCCAGATGGCCAGCGCTAGCCCCCAGCTATGTTCGGAAGCCCCTTAGTTGTGGTGGTGGTGCAACTGCTGCGGGGCTGTTGCTGCCATTCCTGCTGGGCCACTCCCCTTAAGAGGGAATGGCTTGTTTCCAGTTCCCCTGGTGGGTTGTGACCCACTAGTTTAGGAACCACTGGCCAGGAGGCTGGACATCGACATATGCCCCTCTAGACAAATATCTCAGTTTACCTGTTGTTGAGCCGAAGTTTCTTCCCAGGTCAGGTCCTTGGGGAAAAAGTTTCAAAGGCAGCTCCTGAAAGCTCCTGGTGTAGAAGAGGTCCTGAGGTTCTGTTTCTCCTCATCTCCACCCTTGCAGAATAAGGAGCAGGACAGGTCCTCAGTCAGGAAGAGGAGCTATCAGGGCACTGCTTCTGGGAACTTTAGACCCATCACCTGCCTTTGAAACTGCACATGTGATGGATTTCAAAGCAGAGGTGGCTGTTTGCCCTGTGGCACCACCCTGAGCAACCCAAAGAAGTGTTCTTCCATAGATTTCTGCTGTTCACAGCAGAATAGAGGAGGAGAGCCCATTGTTAGTTGGCAACCTTCAGTCTCGAAAGACTATGGTATAAGCCTACAGCACCTGGTATTCCCAGGCAGTCTCCCATCCAAGTACTAACCAGGCCTGACCCTGCTTAGCTTCCGAGTTCAGACGAGAATGGGCATGTGCAGGGTAACAGTTGCTGCCTATTGTGTTCAGCAGTCAAGGCTGCTTTCCAGGGTCATGAATATTTTATATTATGTTGCTCTAAAGGAAAGCTGCAGGACTTCACTTTTCAGTTGTCAATAGTGGGGGGGGGGGAGTAAAAATCACAAGTTATGACTAATAAGAGTCTTGGTTTTAGCACCAAAACCAAAACCAAAGAGTCTCTATCTCTTTCCTCCCGCAAGGCGACGACTCGCAAACCCATTCCAAGTTTGTTAATTCCTCCTGGAAAGCACGGTTCCAATTTCAGGCATTTGGCTCCAACATTTGTTTTGCTGCAAATGCATTCTT
Source organism: Tiliqua scincoides (assembly GCF_035046505.1). Classification (NCBI taxonomy): domain Eukaryota; kingdom Metazoa; phylum Chordata; class Lepidosauria; order Squamata; family Scincidae; genus Tiliqua; species Tiliqua scincoides. The sequence goes on along the minus strand of NC_089824.1, from coordinate 219,648,496 downwards.
CAGATGCACGTCCAGCAGAGACTCGGGACACTGAGCAAGAGGGCATTCTAGTTCTCAGACTCATGAAAAGTCCTCCTGTGGGGCTCGAAAGCATGCACAGCATGAAGGGGTGAGGAGAAAGACGAGGCATATCAAGTACAACCCCCTGAAATGAATGGGAGGGGCACAAGGCAATAGTTTTGTGCAGCTCCCATTCATTTCAAGGGGGTATGCAGAGCTCCTTTCATTTGATTGCCTGCGCAATCTGCAACTCTGGTTCACGACAAGCCTCACACCCCAGTTTCATGAGCGAAAACCACATTTTGATTTTAAAATCAAAATCTTCGGCACCCCAAAGAGCGACAGCTAGTCAGTATAGGATGAGATGGTTTTGCATTGGCCTGGCTTGCCCCAAGGCAACCCAGGGCAGTATTTCTCAACCAGTGGTAATTGTACCACCGGTGGTTCTTGAGATGGTGTCCAGTTGTAAGTGTGGGATTCCCAGACCCCTGCTGCCTGGCAGCAAGACCGGCAATGCAATGTGACAAGCAGTGAAAGGTGCCTCAGCAGGCAAATCTCCAGTGTGCACTTATGGGAACTCAAGGGAGCCCTTCTGTCTGCCCCAAGTGTCTTACCAGTATTTGTTGTTGCATTGCATCTGGCTTCCCAATATGGAAGTAACTGGTGATGACATCATCACCAGTTACTCCCATTGGTACTTCCAATAGGTGGACCATGTGAAGTGGTACAGTGGGGGACAAACATAGAGAAACATTAGCTTAGGTTATTTATGTGAGTTGAGGGATGCAAGCTGATTCCTTTGGTGGGGTGAGGAACGATAAATCCAACTGAAAGTATTCATCTGTTCTCTGAAGCTCATGTCCTCTCCAAATAGCCACATGAGGGAGGCCAGTGCTCTGCCCATTTTACACACAGTACAACAGAGGCAGCAAGGCAGAATGGCTGGCCCAGCAATGGAGCCCACAGAGAGATCCACTCCTGAGTCCCAGCCCAGGATTGGGAGTCACTCAACAGAGGCCAGCTCTTCTTAGGGCTGGATCAGCACTAACATTGTACAGCAGGTTATCTTGATGTTCCAGACCACCTGGAATAATTGTCTTTAATCAAGTGGAGGAACTCACCCTGTTCTCATTGTAATGAGATACAGATTTCTAAGTGCTACCGTCAAAATGAATCCCTCAAATGTGTCCCCTCTTCCCAAAACTCTAAAGCAATCATTTTGCATCCATTTCTTTTTCATCTAGCTACCTTTGCTGTTGAGGAACAGCCAGATGAAATATCAACTGACACAACAACAAGGAGACAACAAGGGAAGGAACAAGTGATTGGGACAGTAAAGGGAGTCTCAGCACCCAGGAGGTTGATAAGACCATGTGGGGGGGAGGGGGGAGAGGCACATGACCCTGCAAAGAATCCTTCCATATGTCACAACAACTGTAAGATGTTCTCTGCCAATCAATTTCAAACACATTTCCTGGGGCTGATGAATAAGTTTTTATGTATTGAACTGTCAAGACAACACACACACACACACACACACACACACACACACACACACACACACACACACACACACACACACACAGCTAAAGCCCCCCCCCCCCAATTGGAAGGCTACTTCACTTATCTCCCCCCTCCCTTATATGGCTGCTTTTTGACAAAGAAAAAGCTGTCAGTGATATTGGGAACCACCCCCCCAGGAAAAATAGAGCTAAGGGGTCTGGAATGGGACCAATCTGGATTGGGACCATGCCAGTGGTAGAGTGTTAACCCCTCAAAGGGGTTAACACTGGAAGGGGTGGGGAACCAACTGCTATTTACCGAATACAAACTGAGCGTATTAACTGGATTATTTGCTTCCAGAAATGTCTAGATTGACCCTGAGGCATAGCTGGGAGGGGACAATGCTTTATTATACTCTTGGGGGTCGTGTGCTCTTCCAGTGTACAATGCAGGTCCCCGCAGGCTCATTGCTGCTTTTTGAACTTGTCCACGTAGCGTTTTGATTGATTTCATTTCATATTTATCTGCTGCTCTTCTGCAAGCGCGCTGGCGCTCAGAGCGGCTCCAAACAATATCAGATGCATCAGATGGCATATCCATCATCACAGCCTAAGAAGAATCAGGATACCCAGCCAAACAGCTTCGTTATCAAAATGAACGCCGGTTCTTCAGGGTTCATTTCCAAACATCTCCCCAAGTTTCAAAGAAATCAAGAATTCAACACATCAAACAAAATGCCTCGGCAGTGGCATAGCTGCAGGGGGGACTGTGGCGCACTGCAGCTGCTGCCACACACCGTATAAGTGGCCCCTCCCACTAGCCATTTGAGCCATTCCAGGTACCAACAGTAGTGTATTGCCATTGCTACCTGGAATGGCTCTGATGGCATGTGGGAGGGGCTACTTACATGGTGTGTTGCAGCACCAGCAGTACTTAACACGCCGCCACCCCCATAGCTATGCCACTCTGTCTCAGGCCAGCATTACACGGAAATGTATCAATCCATTAACAGTTGGTCATAGACCAACAAAAAACAGGACAAAAGTGAAACAAAAGCAGGACGAAAACAGCACTCATCCTCAGTAGCTCCCTCCAGCATAGCCACATCCAACAACCAGTTACTCTCCATCACAACCACAGCTTACATAAGCACATAAGAGCCCTGCTGAAACAGACCAAGGTCCAGCTTGCTGTATCTCACAGTGGCCCACCAGGTGCCTCAGGGATCACACAAGTCAACAAGAGACCTGCATCCTCTTGCCACTCCCTTGCATATGGCATTCAGCACTAGCCTACCTCTAAAACTTAGGAGGTTGTATATACCTGTCACGGTTTGTAACCTGTGACAGACTTTTCCTCCCTCAATCTGTCCAATCCACTTTTAAAGACATCTAGGTCAGATGCCATCACCACATCCTGTGGCAAGGAGCTCCACAGACTAATGACATGCTGGGTAAATAAATATTTTCCTTGTCTGTTCTAACTCTCCCGACACTCAGTTTTAGAGGTTGTCCCCTGGTTCTGGTGTGTGAGAGGGAAAAGAACATCCCTCTGTCCACTCTATCTATCCCCTGCCATTCTTTGGGCTGCACCTTGCTCATGTAGCAAATTTAAGCCTGTGAACCAAAGCCACACCATGGTAGCTTCCTGACTGGGAGCAAACAAAGTCATGTGCAACACCAAAAAAGGATCCCCAACCCTGCTCCATGGCCACCATCCCCACCAACTCCATGGCCAAACCTAATCAAGAGTTGTCTGTGAAATGAGATCCCGGCCTCCAGAGCACTCAAAAGTTCACTGCTATATCCTCAACAAGTTGCAAACCAAGAGCAGCACCAGTCTTGGGGATGAACAGTCAAGGACCACCAAAGCACAAACAAAAGGTCACTGACAAGTTCACTCCACAAAAGCCTAAATGGTTCTGGAGTATAAGCCTAAGTGGCAGGAGTATATCGGGACCCATGCAGTTGTGGACAGATATACATTGACACCACCACAAGCAGTATAAAAATAAGGATAGCAAAACATGAGAGATACTGCTGATTACAACAAGCGGACAAATCGGCCATTGTGGAGCATGTTGCAAGTGGCATAGCTAGAGGGGGTGCAAAGCACTAAGTTTTGCAGGGAGCCTCACTGTGGCATGCAAGTGGCCTCCCCCTCACCTTCAAAGCCAGTCTGGGTGGTGGGAACAAAAGGGAGGTCTCCTCTAGCTACTCCACTGCATGTAGCTGAGATGGGCACAGAATGGATTTTAAGCGAACTCAGGCATTGTCCTCTGCCATTGTCCATTTTCATACTTGGATTTATAGAGAGATCATAAAGATTTATAAACAACAAATATGAACAGGAAAGAGGAGACACTGAGTCTCAATGTAAATGACTAGGTTACCAGCACACAAAGTTACAAGTATTCAGGACTTTAAGAACTGAGGCAGAACAACAGGTACTTGGGACTTTAAGATCAGAACATCAAAAGTGCTGCTGCCTCTGCCACGTGCGGTGCTCAAGCACACTCAACCCACACTCAAAGCACAGGGGTTGAGCATGCTTGAGCTCCTCACATGGCTGTAGCACTTTCTGAAGGACTACTACCTGCCTCGCCTGCCTCCCCACCCACTGCACGTCCCTGTTGGAAAGGGTGTCCTGGGCTAGAAGGATCATTGGTCTGATCCAGCAGGGCTCTTATTTTTTTTCACAAGTATCATGCTAGGCATAAGATCCACCTGTGGCTCTCTTTTGATCATGGAAATCCTCAAGGTCCTCCATATTTTGTGCCTTTCACTAGCCGGAAGGATGACAGGAAGAGCTGAGATGAAGTAGTTGCTCCAAAATTGTTTTATCAGTCAAATTTATCAAGGTTGTTAGGATTCCACCCAAAGAGCCTCAAATGTGCAGTGGCAGCCTCTCCCTCCCTTCCTCCCACCCTTGGCTTGTTGATTTAATTTGCTTTCAACCTTCCCAGACTCTGCAGACAGGTAAGGTCACCTCTGTGGCTTCTGCAACAGTTTGAACCTGCTTCCTGTTAGATGCAGAAGAGTCCTCTAATGATTTCGCATTTGATGGACTTTATGAACTTGCACAGCCTAGTGATACACACACACACACACACACACACACACCCTTGGTGAACATGCTCTGCCTCTTAACAAGGCTCCCTACTGACCTGGATAGGTTGCTGGCTAGTTGGAAGAGAAGCGGTGAACGAGAGAAAGGGCCAGGCTCCATTTCATTCCAAGTCTCCACTCTTCTCCGACATCTCTCTCTTCTCTGACCTTTTTAAGTGAGGAAGATGCAAAACCATTTCCTCCTGAAGCTTCCCTGACCTCGCTGACGCTGCAAGTTTGGGCTTGTTGCACTTTCCTCTCAAGGGGTGGATGAGATTTGGGTACACCCTTCCTTCCAGGCTGCTTTCCAAAAACAGAAAACAATCCAAACTGGTTGGGCATTGGCTAGTCAGGGGCAGTGGTGGACCCTGAAAGGAAACATAAAAACTTGACTGGAGTCTATAGGAGGGTTTGGAAGCTCAGGGTCACAACCAAGTGCTCTGCAAGGAGGAAGGCAGGATTCCAGATTTAGAAGGTCTGCCTTTGAGGCTGACGAGAGCCTGAAGCAACTCTCAGTTCAGAAATTAAATGCTGAGAAAGACACACTGTGCGTGTATGTACAGGATTTTCTATGGGACTAGAACTCATTCAGTGCATCCAATCATTGTGAGTCAAATTTTCTGCAAAATGGCCTGTACCTTCCTACAGAGGAAGCAACGTGTGAAATGGAAGCAGTGGTGTAGCTGGAGGAGTTCAAAGCACTAAGTTTTGCAGGGAGCCTCAGTGCGGCATGCAAGTGGCCCCTCCCCTTCCCCTTTGGAGCCATTCTGGTCAGGGGGAGCAAAACTGAAGCAAATGCCAAAGACCCAGAGAAGAGGCAAATGCCTCTGTTTTGCTCCAACCACCCAGAATGGCTCCAAAGGGGAAGGGGCGGCTTGCACACATGCTGAGGCTCCCTACAAAAGTTAGTGCTTTGCACCCCCTCTAGCTATGCCACTGAACGGAAGCATTTATATCCCTTCTTTAGAAACGAGATATTAATCATTTTCAAAAATACAGTAAGCTGACACGTTCATAGCAAGCCGAACAAGCAGAACATCCCCTATTCATAGTTCTGTATCTGTTCAAGTCAGTGAAGGGTGTTTTTTTTTTTTAACTTCTGTATGATTACAGGTATTTATAAAAACTGTACTTTTGGGTGTGACTCTTCCAAGAGAGAAAAGGAGGACACCACGTTATCTGGAAGAATCCTCCTTGAGTGTTTTCACGCTGTGATGCTGTGAACCATCTTCGAGCTTCCCGAGCACTATTTTTACAGACCTGCGAATGCAAATGCGAATGAGAAGACAAAAGGGGACCAGCTGAAAATTAAACAAATTTGAATCCATGAAGATGCCTTCAAAATCCAAAAAAGGGAAATACAAATCTACTCCCCCTACCAGCTGTGGTGTGCCTTCCGTGAGGGGCGGTGCAGTAAGCACTGCAGGCAAAGGGCCGGGTAAGCAACCCCTCCCACTTGCTGTCAGAGCCGTTCTGCTGCCTGGAATGGCTCTGATGGTGAGTGGAAGGGGCTGCTTACATGGTGCATTGCAGCAGCTGCAGCACTTACTGTGGTGCCCCCCTGTAGGTACACCACTGCCCACCGGTATTGGAATGAGCTTTGATAGGTACACATTGGTCTACACTTGTACGCAGCATAAACGCCGAGACATTTACTCATGGGAGATGCTGTGGCTGCTTCCTAGACTGGGATGCTTTGAGGATGCAAGCGCTTGCTGGACTCAGAGCACGGCTCCCAGCGATCAGCAGCCCTGATATGCTGCCTCCTGGGCACCCTCGCTCAGTTTCCACAGCAGACTGACCTCCGTGCTCTGTGGACACTATTGAGGTTGCGGTCAGGGCCGGCCTTAGGAGCTCCGGGGTCCAGTTGGAAACATTTTTTGTGGGGGGCCAGGTTTGCAGCAAAGGCCTGTAGAATCTTAGAGACATACACGAAATGTATTATAGAATATATGCCTCCTTAGCAGAATGGAAAGCAAATCAAAATGTGTGCTGAAAAAATGCAGACGAGTTAATGGACCAAATGGAACGAAGCATTTTTTAATCTAAAATTGCATACAGGACTAGCGTAGATGACTCTAGTGTGGGGGCCCTTTAGGTGTGGTAACCAATTGGGAGCAATTGGTCCAATTGGCTTAAAGCCAGCTCTGGTTGCAGTACTAGCCTGCCTGAGTACTCAGATGGTTAACCACAAAAGCCTGCCCACTAAGCTGGATGAAGCTTTCTTCTCAGTCCTGCCTGCCAGCTCCTAGCTTGGACTGCTGCCCTGGACTTATCCCCTGCCTGCTTTGGATTGCAGGCCTACTTCTGGGCCACTTGGACTAGCAGCCTGCCCTCCCCAAGTCCTGGAACTGAACTGCCTGGAGTTGGATCCTTGCCCAGGCCTAACAGGGCACCTGCAAACCCCCGCTCACAGAAACCACTTCTGGGTCTTCTCTCAGGCACGACCTCCTGATCTTTGCACCTGCCATCAGAGCTCAGACATAAGGCAACGACGTGTGGCAACCCAGACCATAGATATCTTAGAAACTGACTGTGGGGTCAAGGGGGCTTCTAGAAGGACAGTTAGAAGGACGAATTACTGAGATACCATTTGCCTCAAGCCATGGCCCCAGGCTTTCAGCCCTGGCAGGAATAATCCATGGGCCACTCTGAAAAAGAAGATGCTTAAAACCTTTGAGTGAGAAGCTCCATGTCTGAGTCTTTGCCCCCTACTTTGGATTGCTGGATGTTCCCCATCACCTCCTCTCCAACCCCATGGTTGGCAACCTTCAGTCTCGAAAGACTATGGTATAAGCCAGGGGTGTCCAAAGTTTTTGGCAGGAGGGCCACATCATCTCTCTGACACCGTGTTGGGGGCCGAATTAATTTACATTTCAAATTTGAATAAAATTACATAAATGAATATATTAAAGATGAACTTATATGAATGAATGAAGGTCTTGCAGTAGTTCAAGGCCCATAAAAGGCCTTGCACAAAGCAAGGCTGCCCTTTCCTTTCCTGCTGCTTCTGCATCACAGACGTGAAACAACAAGCAGTGGAGGGAGCCTTCATCCCACAGCTCACTCGAGAGGCCAAACAGTTGCCCTCATGCTGAGAGCAGTTGCATCGGGCCAGTGTGGGCTCCAACAAATCTCTGGAGGGCCAGAGGCTCATTGGAGGCTAGGGGCTCCCTGAGGGCCACATAGAGAGGCCTCAAGGGCCGCAAGTGGCCCCCGGGCCGGGGTTTGGGCACCCCTGGTATAAGCCTACAGCAACCGGTATTCCCAGGCGGTCTCCCATCCAAGTACTAACCAGGCCTGACCCTGCTTAGCTTCCGTGATCAGACGAGATCAGGCATGTGCAGGGTAACAGTTGCTGCCATAAATCTATGTTTTGTACTGGAATGTCAATGCCTGTAACAGAAACCCTGCTGTGTCAAGTCCAATGTTAACAGTTCTTACTTTTTCCATTGTGCCAAATTCTGTTGGGATTTTTACCTACTTAAAGGCAAACATTATGAGGTGGAAAAAAAGAGATGTTCAAGGTACTTTTTTGTGAGCCTTAGAAATCAGTCTACTTATCTTTGGGCCACAACAGGCTCCCACTTTAAATTTCAGAACTCAGGGTGCTGGAAAGGACTTCAAAAAACAGAAGGAGCCCTTTTAAAATGGCAAAGCTTAAAGATCAGGACTGTGTAATGGGAGCTTGGACGGGGGGAAAAAATCAGAGGTCATGCTTGCTGACTTAGCATGTCAGCCTTTCATCTTTAAAAAATCTTAAGCCTCATATCTTGCTTTTCCAAACCCTCACTACAAGCCTAGTGAATCTGAAAGCTTCCTATGAGCTGTGTGATTTTCGGTGAGTCCTACTAAAAGATATTATTTTATCATGCCCAGATGGAATACTTGCTGATGGACTGACAAGGCTGCTTGAATATAGTTTTGCAAATGTTAGTTTTTGCATTTGAGGAATGACTGGTGGATAGTATGATGCTGTAAAAAATAGCACACTTTTTTTACTATGAAACGACGAAAGCCAGCCTAGGAGACGCTGATCAGCGCTCCTATATCATTAAATATCTTTTCATCAACACACCAAATTACTAGGAGGACTAGAGGGAGAATCAAAATATTATCCCTTCGTCATCACCCAAAAGATGAGGCTGGCTAGAATAAGGCTGCTCTGCTCTCTTGATTCCAGAGGTTGCGCAGGTCCGAGGAGACCCATTGGGGTGCACAGCCCTTACCCAGGGGTAAGGGCAAGAGTTTTCCCTTGCCCGTGGTTGAGCCTGCACCCAATGAATCTGCGTTGGATGCTGCGCAAGCCTCCTGGCTTGCCTGCTCCAGTGCAGGTTTGGAATGCGCCCTTTGACACTCTCTTTTGCACCTTTTCCGTCTCCACTATGTCCTTTTTGAGATGTGGCGACCAGAACTGGATGCAATACTCCAGGTGTGGCCTTACCATCGATTTGTACAACGGCATTATAATATTAGCTGTTTTGTTCTCAATACCTTTTCTAATGATCCCAAGCATAGAATTGGCCTTCTTCACTGCTGCCGCACACTGGGTCGACACTTTCATAGACCTGTCCACCACCACCCCAAGATCTCTCTCCTGATCTGTCACAGACAGCTCAGAACCCATCAGCCTATATCTAAAGTTTTGATTTTTTGCCCCAATGTGCATGACTTTACACTTACTGACATTGAAGTGCATCTGCCATTTTGCTGCCCATTCTGCCAGTTTGGAGAGATCCTTCTGGAGCTCCTCACAATCACTTCTGGTCTTCACCACTCGGAAAAGTTTGGCGTCTTAGCCACCTCACTGCTCAACTCTGTCTTCAGGTCATTTATGAAGAGGTTGAAAAGCACCAGTCCCAGGACAGATCCTTGGGGCACTTCATTTTCCACCTCTCTCCATTGTAAAAATTGCCCATTGACACCCACTCTCTATTGCCTGGTCTTCAATCAATTCCTAATCCATTAGGAACTAATCCATTAGAGGACCTGCTCTCTAATTCCCTGACTGTGGAGTTTTTTCAGTAGTCTTTGGTGAGGGACCGTGTCAAACGCCTTCTGAAAGTCCAGATATATAATGTCCACAGGTTCTCCCGCTTCCACATGCCTGTTCCTTTTCAAAGAATTCTAAAAGGTTCGTGAGGCAAGACTTACCCTTACAGAAGCCTTGCTGAGGGAGAATCAGCTGATTCTCCCTCAGCAAGGCTTGTTCATCTATGTGTTTTGAGATCCTATCTTGCTTCTATCTTGTTTTGAAAGGATCAACTTGCATATTGATCCTCCGAGTTACAGCAAATTAATCACTTTCAGAAACCCAGGAAAATGAGCAGTGTTTCCTTCTGCCCTCAGAGAGATACTGGGCTGATTCAGCTGTAGGTCCAGTGCTGTCTTGTTTCTGAAGGCTGGGAACACATAATTCAAATGAGTCTTGCTGGATCAGATCAACACTGATATAATACAGCACCTGGTTTCCCACAATGACCAACCAGATGACTCAGGCAAGCCCACCTGGCATGAAAGTGAGACCCCACTCCTACCATTTGGCCCAATAGCAACCATTCTACAGTTACACTGCTTCTCAACCTAGGACAGGGGTTGGCAATCTTTCTGAGCAAAGGGGCCAGATGTTCGGCAATTATGTCATCATGCCATTGCTGAAATCTGGGTTGCTGAGCTCTCAGAAGCAGTTGCATGGAGCTCAGCTTCAGCTGCTCAATTTATCACATGCCGGACAGGGTATGGTAGAGGTGCCTGCCCAGGATCACAGAGTGGAAGTCCTTATTTGTGGTAGATGGGTTTTTAAAACACATTTTAGGTTTATGTGACGGATTTTTAAATGGATCTGGAAACCACACGGTCTAAGCTTTGCGGGATAATTTTGGTTAAAAGAAAAAATAATCTAAGGGCACAGGTCCAAATTCTCCTGCACAGGCTCCACTGAACTGAATGGGAGCTGCACAAGAGCACAGCAGTATTCCGTTCATTCCAATGGGGCCTGTGCAAAACAACTTCCTGGCGCATTGTGGCTGAAATGAACACACTCGCATGTTGTAGCCAATTCCTCCATGTTGTGCCATCAGCCACTGCAGGCCTTTCCAGGGGTTTCGCTTTGGAATGCAGTGTGAGACAGGCGACAAGGTTCCCAGCATCCTATCAGCCCTCTGTGGTTTACCTGAGTTGGTTTTCCAGCAAGGGTTTTTTTGTCTGTATCAAGAGCTAGAAGGCTGATCCTCCCCTTGAGTGCAACAGAAACTCTCCCTCTGCAAGATTTGGTCTGCTTTCGTGACCCTGCTTTGCATGAATGGGGATCATTGCTAGAGGGGAAAGTAACTCACGTGCGACTCAGGTCTGTGCAATTTGCGACACTACCTGGCAGCCTCTCAGGGACTTGCCAAACACCCTGTTGTGCAGCTGTGCCTAGAACTGCACAAAACACAAGACTTGGGAAGCCCCAGCAGGCCTGAATGCTTGGAGGATGGCAAGTGGCAAGAATCCTTACAAGAATCTTGTAAGATAGCAGCATGTCTACGACCACCCAATGGCTATGTGGTCATAGGACGGGGCATACAGCTCAGTGGCACAGCCCTTGCTTGCGTGCAGAAGGTGCCCTGATCAACCAGTGGCATCTCCAGATCCAGCTGGGAAAACCCATTTTTGGGCTTGTTTGTTTTTTCCTGAAATGCTGCAGAGCTGCTGCCAGTCAGTGTCAACAGGACATAACTGAGTGAGATAGACCTGTAGTCTGACTCACCAGCTTCACAGGTTCATGTGGTGGAGCTGAAGTTCAAAAGAGGCCTTTTTGTTTCACATCACGTCCTCCAACTGTGCATATTTATCAAGGACTGTTCCCAATTCCCAGAGCTTTCTGTTCCTGTTCTTGATAAGTGGGGGCCGAACCCAGGGCTGACCCAAGAACACATGGTGCCTGAGGTGGCATCTCAAGTGGTGACACTTACCCAGTGACTCGTCAGCCTCTGCCCCCTGTCCACTCAGTTAGAAAAGGAAGAGAGGGATGGAGCGGGAGGGAATTGTGGAGGAGAAGGCTCTCCTCCCTCCACACTTCCTCTTCCTCTCCATCCCCCTTTTCAAGTCCAGGGAGTGGGGGGAGGAGGAAGAGCATTGGAACAAAAGTCCTAGGGAAGGGGTATGGGGCCCTTCCCCCCACACAATACCCTGATCATAATCATCCCTCAGAGCTGCTACTAGCCACAGAGGGGAAAGATCCCCAACAACTTTAGGAAGACTATTTAACTCAGGGAATTGGCATGGGGCAAATGGCAGGCACATTGATGGCACTGCAACAACAACAGGCTATTAAATGAATGCACCATACAGCAGGCAAAGCAAAGGCTTCCGGATTGGGCTGGGGAGTGAGAGAAGGCTCAGATTATGACCCAGGCAGCATGTTCCTTCAAACTCCTACATATGCCCCTACGTGTATCTGTGCCACCTTGGCAGGGAGGAAATACTCTTAGGCACACTTCACTCAAGGTGACTTGAGAGGTGAGATTCTAAGTGGGGGAAGTTACTGGAACACGCTCTTGCTGAAGGGCAACGAATGACTGTGTGTTCCAACTGTTTCCATCACACTTAATATTTTATGTCTCTCTTCACCCTGATGCTCTCAGAATAAAGAACATCGCAGAGCCAGGATGCTGCAAACGATGGATCATCTTTAAAAATAAAATTACTTTTCCTTGACCCTCACACCAAATTTACGTAAGCAAAGATGTGCACCATACTAGCAGTGTGTCCTACTTTGCATGGTTGTTGTGATAGCAACATATGTTGCAGTCCGCCTTCACCTCTAGGGGGAGGGGCTGAAAGAGACCAAGGTTAATAATTTTGGAACCACAGTAGCAGGGCAGTCTAATTAAAGGTGGGGGACTCAGGCTCCACATTTACCTGAAAGTAAGCCCCATTTACTATAACTGGACATATTTCTGAGTAGATATGTATAGAATTGTGCTCTCAGACACCTGGGATTTCCAGTGGGTGGCATATCTATCCCAGCTTTCTTTCATCATGGAACTCAAGGCAGAACACTTGGGCTTTCCAGCCAGCCAGCCTGGCACTGATCAGATCTAGACTTGCATAACTTCAGCCTTTCCTACCTCTTGGCTCTTTTACCCGCTATACTCCTGCATCTACCCTGCTCACTTCCTTCAAATCCCTTCTTACAACCCATTTTTCCCATGAAGTTTTTGAAAATGCCTTAGTCTTCTTTCCCTTCTGTAACTTGCCAAAATCAAGCAACTAAGCTTATGAAATTGCAGCAAACACACATCCTTCCCCCATTTTCCCCTACCCACCTGTCTACCATTTTCTCCCTTGTATCAATCCCTTAACTGGAAACCCTGCCCTCAGACCATGAAGATAAAACCTTTGGTTCTTTCAAGCATTACAAGAGAAGTGATTATTTTGATGATTATGAACAGTATGTATATACAAGAAAAAAGTTCACAAAGCCGTTTGCAGACTACATAGTTGAATGGCTTCCTGTCCCCAAAGGGCTCACAATCTGATCAAATAACTGGCAAATCTTATGCCTTGTAATTGTTTGGTAATGGAAAAAAGGCAATACTGTGGGTCTTGAACACACACTTCTTGCTGTTGTCATCAACGTTTTAAAACAAACAGCAACTGAAAATATGTATGCAGGAGATTGTGTAGGTGACAACAGAGTGTCCATTAGTCTCTGTTATTTACTTTGGACCAGAAACCTGTGTTAGGAAAAACTTTACAATCAAATATAGAACTTCAGAGTCTCCGGCAGGTTCAAGAGATTAACCACATTGTAATCCAGCTGCAGACTTCTTGTGTCCCCACCAGAAGCTCTGAGCTCTTTGGGTTTAACTCATAGAAGCATGACATTTGCAATTAAAGGAGCGGGTAGACTTAGTGGCTTGAAAAGGACAGCTCGGTCCTAACTGAGCAGCTTTAAGGCAGGTGAAGGTAAACAGCAGGGGAAGGCCATGCAAGGCCAGGCTTCTGAATGATGGGGGCTTGTGTGTGATAGAAAATGGTCCAGTGCAGTGCAATGAATAGTGTTGGACCAGGTGTGGGGCTGGAGACCTGCAGTCTAGCACGGAACTCCCTTGGTGACCCTGGGCCAGTCACTAGCCTATCTCACAGGATTGCTATGAGGGTAAAAGACACCATGTAGAACCATGACTTTTATCAGCACCTGTAGAACTATGGTCTGAATGAAGTGACCCCTATTTGGTTAAAGAAAGTGCCCCAAACTCTTCCAGAAGCATTTGTTATCTGAATCATTCTGAATTTGTTATTCTTCAGCAATGGCAAAGAGACGACAGGCAGGTCTTGCCAAAAAACTGAGGGGAGTCAGTGGTGTCACTAGGGTTTGCGTCACCCGGTATGGGATGCCAGTGCGTCACCCCCCATGCAGTGGGTGGGGCAACACCCCAGGTAGTGGGCGTAGTGATGTACCATCACTCCGCCTCCACTGTTTTTTTGGCTGTACCTTTTGATAGAACAAAGATAGAACACATTCGGCATGAACTTACACCTTGATTGATATATAACATGCTGGTATTATTCCTCCAAACTGTGATTTTAGTGATTTTGGTCACTAGTGGTGTCACCCCCCCCCCCAGGGTGTTACTAACACCTTATTGCAGCAGTTCTCAAACTTTTAGCACTGGGACCCACTTTTTACGAGGTCGCCCAGAAAGTAATGCACCACATTTTTTTTCTCAGCCTACAGTAATGGTACAAATGCGAAACTTTAGATATACATTATTTGAATTTTCAGGAGTGCGCACACAAATTTTTGGTTTCTTCAGACAGATAGCGTAGCTGCAGCGGTGTTTCAAAATGGCGTCTGTAAGTGATGTACATTACAAGCAGTGTGTCGTCATTGAATTTCTCACTGCAGAGAAAGAAACTGTTGGGAACATTCACAAACGTTTGTGTACAGTTTATGGAGAATCTGCAGTTGACAGAAGTACGGTTAGTCGCTGGGCACAGAGGGTGAGGCCATTAGAAGGCGGTTTGGCAGAGCTCCAAGATTTGCAGCGTTCGGGGCGGCCATCCACGGCTGTCACACCTGACAAGACGCAGCTTGCTGATGTGCTCATTCGCGAGGACCGACGTATAACGACTAGGCAGTTGGCGCTGAAGCTGTCAATCGGCAAAGGAAGTGTGGATGCAATCATCCGTGCTCTCGATTACTCAAAAGTGTGTGCACGATGGGTTCCGCGCTGTCTTACGGTGGACCACAAATCTCTCAGGAAAAACATTTCTTCTGAGTTGCTGAAATGTTTTGAAGATGAGGGGGAAGCTTCTTATCCAGGATTGTGACAGGTGATGAAAACTGGGTTCACCATTTTGAGCCCGAAACAAAACAGTTGATGGAATGGCGTCATCCTCAATCTCCACAGAAGAAAAAATTCAAAGCAACTGCTTCCGCGGTAAGGTCATGATCACTGTGTTTTGGGACTGTGAGGGCATCATACTTATTGATGTGATGCCAAGAGGCAGCGCCATTAATTCTGAAGCTTATGTGAAGACATTAACCAAACTCAAGAAGCACTTCCAGCGACTTCGGCGCCATAACAACCCAGGTGAATGTTTGATTCAACATGATAACGCTCGGCCTCACACAAGTTTGAGGACTTCGGAACACATCACTAAACAGGGTTGGACTGTGTTACCCCATCCACCCTACAGCCCTGACCTAGCTCCCTCAGACTTCCACTTGTTTGGACCATTAAAGGATGCCATTCGCGGAAGACATTTTGAGGATGACGAAGAGGTGATTCGCACAGTGCAGAAATGGCTTTGTGATCAGAACAAGGAGTGGTACCGAAAGGGCATACATGCCCTTCTGTCTCGCTGGAGGAATGCCATAGAACTGGACGGAGATTACGTGGAAAAATAGGGAGTGTAGAAGAAACATCATTCTTTCTTGTGTGTAAGTTTCATTGTGTTCAATAAATAATTGTTGAAGAAAAAAAATGTGGTGCATTACTTTCTGGGCAACCCTTGTAGAATGACAATCTGCCCAAGACCCATCAAAAGTGATGTCATGATGGAAGTGACATCATCAGGCAAATTAAAATAAATAAGTATAAATAATTAAAGTAAAACAAATAAATAAGCAGAAACCAGCCCTAGTCCACCAAGTGAATTTCCTCTATAGCCTGCCTGCAATAACACCCCCCTTCAAAACCAGTAAGGTTTTTCACCCTACCCAGTGCCCAGTTCAATTTAAGAGCTTCTGTTTAAACCAGATCACTGTCAGGATCCACCTGGTTTTGCAAGTCTCAAAAAGGTTCACCTTATCAGCTGAAGCCTCTGTTTTGATCCTTTTTAGTGTGTGTGTGTGGGGGGGGAGGCTGCCTTCTGGAGCACTTGTTTAGCTGCAAGTGCATAGGATCAGGACCATTCTGGTAGTCTTGCACACTCCTTCACCTGATCTTCCACACCAGCCAAGGCACGTTTGCTTACTCGTAAGTAAACTCGACCGTGGGGCTTAGTTTTGCTTTCCATAGGGCTCAATACATTCATCTGCTTGGAGGGAGGGACTTCCTTCTTAGGTGTTTTTGAGGGCTGCATTCATTGGATCAGGACCCTTCTGCTGTCGTTGGATTCCTCTCAGCCTGCCCTTTCCGATGGACTAAGGCAAGTTTGCCTACTGCGAGTAAATGTGCGATACGGCTCACTTTCACTTTCTATAGGGATCCATGAATTTTTGTTCTCCAGGTTTTTGGCCATAACTTTTGATAGAAAGGAGATGTTTCACTCAGGTTTTTTGCATGGCATTCCGCTCGAAATTCTGCATCCAACAGTATGTAATATTATGGTGTTACTCCTCACCACCACGATTTTAGTGCATCAGCCCCAGTGCTCGTCACCCCCCTGTGTGTGTCACCTGGTGTGGCCCGCACCCCCTGCACCCCTCTAGCGATGCCAGTACAGGAAAAACCTTCAAAGCATAAGAGTCCCAAATCCACTGAAACATTCGTTATATAGAGCAGTGGTCTTCAGTCTTTTTTGTGACAGGCCCCCAATAAATAAATAACTAGGTTGAGGATCCCACTGCAGATCCCGCCCAGTCCTTGCCCCCATTAAAGCCCATTCTCTGCCCATTACTTACTCAGTACAGAGTAGTAGTAGTAGTAGTAGTAGTAGTAGTAGTAGTAGTAGTAGTAGTAGTAGTAATAATAATAATAATAATAATAATAATAGAGTAATTAAGGAAGCCCAGAGCAGGTGGTTTTTGGTACTAAGGTATAGAAGCATGATGTCTGTACTAGACTGGAGTATATAAGCCAGGAAGCTTTTAATGGTGTTAACTCCCCCCCCTTTATGACCTCAGATCAGAGCTGAAGGAAGGGGCTCATGCACCCAGTGTCCCCCTCCTGATCCTGCTTTGATTTTGTCACATGGGAGGTGGGTGCCAAAATTTTCTGTGTCCCTGGGTACCAGACGCCTGAGGTAAGCCACTGGGGTGGCTTCTTCATCCATTCAGCATAAATGAAGTCAATTTAGGAATAAAAAATGGTGAACAAGATGCGTGCCACTTATCAGAAATCAAGGGGGGGCAGGAGGACTCTTCTCTTGCATGGCTGCTTTTAGTTTCTTTTTTAAAAGCTTTTAGTGATCTCAAGGAGAACATCAGGGCTTCCTGAAGATTTAAATCCCAAGGAGCCTCAGCTTGCTTGATTGGATTGCTTCCCGTTTCCCAAAAGGCCCATTTCAGAAAACATTGGCATCACCATCAGGGAAACTTCAAGTTGCCAGAATGGAGATTCTCCAGTGTTATAGCCAGCCTAGAAGGGGGGGGGGGGTTTAAGCCCATCCTGTCCAACATTACAGAGACATGCTTGTCACACCCCAACGCATGTTCCGAGGATAATCACTCCACTCTGCCCTCCATGTTCAGCCACTACAGCTTGTTAAAGACTCTACTCCACACGCTGTACTTCCACTTCTTTTCAGAATGTACTACTTCTTTTTCATCGCTTGAAAACCCAAGAGTGTGCGCTTTGGATTAAAGAAGCATTTGAAAAACACAAAATTCTACAATTTGAATTATTTTCTACATTTTGAAACAGACCTCAGAAGCTGCACTGCGTGATACCACGAGGGGTGCACAGCATGCTTGGATGTTTCATGCATGTGCACGTACGTCCCTTGACGTTTCATGTACAGGGATTCACATGCATGTGCAATTGAGACAGGTTCCATCCATTCCTGACTCAGAGCTTCTAGAGATCATAGCAAGAGAGCGGAAGTGTGAAAAATAACAACGCTCACGACTGAATCTCAAACAACATTCTAACAAGGAAGCTCAGATGGCAAAAACAAGGGCAGTCCCTGGAAAAGAGAGACAGAAGGACCAATTCCATCTGCTGTGAGGGGATATCTGTATTTGCCTGGAGGGGGTTTCAAGATGGTAGGGGACGTCAGGCACAGTAGGTCTACCTTTCGTGAACATCCTGTCATGCCAGTTCTTAGGCGGAGGCTCTCCCTTCCTTCCTTGATCCGGCCACCAAACCCGTGCTCAGTCTCTGTGCCTCAGCCTGACTGGGGTGGGTGCAGTCCTCTTGCCCTGCCCTGCCTGCCTTGTGGGGCTGTGGATGTTCCCACACCCCCTCTGCTTGGTTTCCTGTTCTTCTCCCTCTTGCTCTGGCTCCCACTCTCCTCACTCTTCTGGCTGTCTCCCCTCTGACCTCCCTTGGTGTCTCCCTGTCCCTCCTGCCACCATCTCTCCCCCTCTCACTGCTGATTCTCTCACCTCTGCTCTCTTGGCCTGCTTCTGCTCCACTCCTCTTTTTCCTCAACCTCATTCCTCCGTCTCTTCAGCACCGTTCTTTCTCTCTGCTGCTGCTTGGCTCCTTCTTTCATCTGCTCCTCTGCTGAGCTCTCTGACCTCCTTCATGCCTTTCTGCCCTCTTTCTCCCGCCACTGTGATTCTGTTCATGTGCCTCCTTCTCATTCCCTTGTCCCGATCTCCTCTCTCTTCCTTGCCACTCAACCCCATTCCTCCACCCCTTTTCCCCAGATGGAACCATCTCTGGCCAGGGAGCTGTTGGTGCTCCCACTTCTGAGGTCACTTGGCAAAGGTATCATTGCTGTGTTCTGGCATGTGGGGATGTGGCCCCAGCTGGACCCCAAAGCAGCTGCTGGGCACCTGTTACCAAAAGGGCTGCTTCATATAGGGGAATAATTACACTGCCCTTATTGGAAACTTCAGGACCATAGGCTGGATAACAAAACAGCGTAATGCAGAGAAATTCCCTTTTAGCTTAAGGAGGAGACTGAGAGAAAGATAACTTTTAATAAAAGATTATATTTTTATTACAAAATACACACAGGTAAACATAATGCACATGGAAAAATGATAAGTATATGTTTCTAGTACTTGCATCTGGTGTACCTAGCTTTATGGTGGTTGCATGTGAAAAGTATTTGGTGCATCCGAGAAGATTAGAAAAAGGGAAAGATTGTAGGGAAGGATTTTAGGGGTCCCTGATCTGCCAATCCCAGTTGCTAACTAAAGATGGGGAGAGAAGGGGAGGAAAAGGGGGGGAGAGAAGGGAAAGAGTTCCAGACGCGATATAGTTACCTGTCTTGTAGAGCAGTTGGATGGGGGGGGAAGAGTCCTGTGAGGAGGACCTTCTACCTTGGGGGGGGGAGAATCAGAGAGAGCGAGCATGTGCCAGCCTCTCTCTTAAAAAGGGTTTTTGCTGACCTGGAGCTGACCTGGATGACCTGGATGCGACCTAGAGCTGACCTGGATGTGCTTGCTTACTACACACAGTGGGGTACTTGGAATATGTAAAACAATGAAAGGATCAGGAAGTCAGTTATCAGCAATGGCTGGCTTCCTAGGTGGGGGAACCCCGGAAGGTAGTTCAATTTTGCATACGGTACTTAAGCAGTGATTGAGTTAAGACAATACAATGAATAGGAGATACTATGCCAGACTTCTTCCTATAATGTATGATCAGGGAGGTGGATTTAAGATGCATATAAACACAGGGAAGTGGAGGTGACTTGACCTGATTGTGACCTGTGTATTGAGGTTTAATGTGTTTGCATAACAGTGATTGGATTAGGAGACACTTTGGCATAAACAGTGGTTGGGTTAAACAATACAAGGAATGCAGTGACCACATGAAAGTGGTGGTTGTGTAATCCATGAGCTTGTAGCTTGACCAGGGTTTTTGGAAAAGTGTGCTGGGAGAAGGGTGGCCTGCATGATGTTTTACTAACATAACCAGATATAAAATCACAAAAAGGGGCTTTTCACGTAACACACCCACAAGCCCTCCCCCAAGAACCAGAGCCAGGATTTCTTCAGGCCATGTCCAAGTGGTGCCTGTTGGGACAGAAAGTCAGCATTAGCATGGTTCCAGTCCGTAAGATACTGGTTGGAGAAGGAAAGGGGTTGGAAGGCAAGGTTGCTTATGTATCCTTTTTCTTCCTTTTCCCCCACAAAATTTAGCTTGGTTTTTTGTTTGTTCTTTTTCACACCTTCTGTACTATTTTATTTTCAAATATGAAATGAAAATAAAGAATGGGGTGGGGGAAGGTTCTGAAGAAGACTCTGATCTCTTAAAAGCGCTGTACCAATACTAAGAATTCTGAACTACATCCCTTTCTCAAATGCATGATAGCCTGAGCTGCCTGAAACATTTCATCTGAAAAAAAATTAATTTGGACTTTTCTATTAATTTCTGCAACTCAGTGAAATGCAAATCAAAGCATTTGTGTTGCGGTTCAATCAAGGATGAAAATGATACCAGGCTTTTGCTTGGCATATGAGGGGCTCTTGCCCTCTGAGCAAACCTGATTATGGTTTTGTCACTGGGAGGGAGGGGAAAGAAATAAAGTGCCATGACATTTCTAAGGAAATGAAGCAGAAGCCATCCGAAGCCAAGACAGTTTCAGAAAAGCGCCTCCTAAATAAGCCGATACTGGAGCTGTTTTCTGAGGATGCTGTGCCATCTCAACAGCACATCCATTCTGCTTTGCACCTCAGGACAACCTGCAGTGGCCCCGGCAAGAAATGAAATTGCTTTGAGGCTTAATTAGGCTGTGTGTTCAGAAAATGCTTTATGCTCACAAATGCTTTGGTGTGAAATGTGGTGGTTTAAACCTGGGTGAGGGAGAGCGATTAAGCCCATGGGGTTTTTATGAAAACAGCTCCCATGAGAATACGTTTGTCTAAACCTTTTTGATAGCCTAAATGCATGCATCTGTGCACATGCGCGCACAGAGAAGAACAGCAAATGGGGCTTCATTGTGCTTCTAGAGCAGCAATTTTCAACCACCATGCCGTGGTACACTGGTGTGCCGTAAATGGTCTGCAGGTTTGCTGTGGAAGTTTGGGAAGGGTCATTTATTATTAGGGCCATTGGGGGTGTGAGCCCCCCAGCAGCATGCTGTGCCTTGTCAATTGACAAAAAACAGATGGTGCGCCTTGACAATTTTAGCACCTTCTCAGTGTGCTGTGCGATGAAAAAGGTTGAAAATTGCTGTTCTAGACAATGTCTGTCTGTATTTCCTAGAATCTCATAATAGATGCAGGGATGAGGTGCAGGAAGCATATCAGAACATCAGATTTAGGTGGGGCTGAGGAACAGATGGCCAGAAATAATCATCTTTTGGTAATATGCTTGTTCCAACTCTTTTATTTACAATATTAGAAAAACTGTCATTTAAAAGAACTGTAGGGATTAGCATTAATCTCCTAGGATCCATGTATGTATTTATTTGCAAATTTCCCTAGGCCTTCCACAGGGATTATTTTCCAAATGCCCTGAAAGCATGAGATAGCATGCTGTGTCACTCTGCCATCTTTCATGCTGTCGTCCCCCCCAACTTTTCAACATGCACAGACTGTAACAGTGTTCTTGGCATGACATTAGGGTGGGATCATTGGTTGGCAGCACACAGAAAGTCACCAGTTGAGTACTTGATGTCTCCGGTTCAAAGGAACAGGGATACAGCTAGGGAGGAAACCCCTAGCACAACACCTTGATGAGCTATTGCAAATCTAACCCTTTGATGGGCTGCATTGACCAAAGATCCAGCGCAGTAGAAGGGTAGCTGTTGGGTTTGAGATTTGTGATCAGATTTTCTATCTCTTTAAATTTCTGTGAGAAGCAGAGAAAATTCAAACTGAGAACAAGTTTAACCCCCCCCCCCCACACACACACACTTTCCTGATAAAAATCTTTCTCCTCCACAATGTTCTATTTGCCCTGATAGGGAATATTGACCTTTAATTGTCCCTAATGGGCCAAACGGCCACCAGGGGGCAGGGGCATGATTTTCATTAAGAAAAAGTGCTGTGATCCTAATCTCCATCTCCACCTCACTTTTGCTTTGCACCAATATTTAAAGAGGCAGAAGAACTTATCAGAGACCACTTTGGTGCTCTGGGGAGCTTCAAATGTCTATTGAGAGGTAAAGTTGACATGATGAGAAGTGAAAAATCTCCTACCATAAATTTTTTTTTTAATCAGCCACAATGAATCCCATTTGGATCCATGGTGCTGATATAAGGAGGAGTTTAACCCTTTGTCCAGTGGGTCTCTAATGGGTACCACTTTTCCAATTAAAACCACCTGTCTCCCAGTCTGCATTTTGAGGCCAAAGTGGCCTCGGCTTCATGGTCATGAAGCACACTGGTAGCCTTGGGAGAGTGATGCACAGGGACACTGCAACGATAAAGCCCAGTTCAGATGTGGATGAGCCTAAGGGCGCAATCCTAACCAGCTTTCCAGCACCCAGGTAAGGGTAGTGCAACTCCAAGGTAAGGGAAGAAACGTTGCCTTACCTTGAGGAGCCTCTGTGACTTCCTCCCATCTGCAGGATGCAACACATGCCCCACTGACACAGCTCCGCCAGTGGTAAAAAGTTGGTTAGGACTGCGCCCTGGGGCATAGAATGAAAAATTTCTCCTATGGGCTTTAAGACCACATTCAAGTTTAGCTCTTTCTCTGAACACTTCGCCCTTACGGGAGTGGGCTTTGGTAGAAGCTAGGTTTTAACTGAATTACCCAGGTTTAGGGTTTGGTTGAAGTTTTGGCTGGGAAAATTAGAGTGCAATCCAAAGGCGCTCTTGGGCTTGTGCCAGCCCAGGGATGTTGCCAAAGAGTCATTTGGCACTTCTGTGCCACCACAAGAGTCCAGATGCCAGTGCATGGATGTGTGCTGGCCTCTGCAGGCCAAATCTGGCCTCCATCGCGCAATGACAGGTATATCCACAGCGTCCAAGTCAGGCCGGCATGGGAGTTTGGGGAGGGTTGGGGGAGTGAGGAACGGGGATGTTCTGGGGTGGGGGGAGAACAGGTGGCAGGCAGGCTAGTGGGCAGACTGGGTCTGGGAGTGCAGTAGTGCCAGAATCTGGCACTTAATCCAGATCCTAACACCCCTCTGGAGCAACCCAGCCTAATGCTGGGCTCTTTGGATCTGCCCCACCTGTTTAGGTGGTGCAGATCCAAGTAGCCCAATTCTGCCTGCTGCCATGTTACTCGGGGTAAGGGGAATTACTTCCCCTTGCCCCGTGTGGTACCACAGCCAGCTCCAACCCTGCTCTGGATACAGTGTAGGCCAGCTGGCTGCCTGCTCCAGGGCAGGTTAGGATTGGGCTGTTAATCTTTTTGGTCTGTAATTTAGTGGAGTCCCCCCCCCCCCCCATTTTGCTCCTTTTGTCATCCTAGGTGATATTTTAGTCCTTTGACAATGCCTGCAAAGTCAAGGGTGAAACGTTAGGAGAAAGAGCTAAACTTAATGGATGTGGTCTTAAAGCCCGTAGGAGGGATTTTTCATTCCATGATACTTCCAACCTCAAAAGTTCCTAAGCCTAAGGCAGTCACAGCTTCGCACACTCACTCCTCCTCCTGCTCATGCACAGGCCTGGCCCAAGCTGAGCCAGCACCTGAAGCAACACCAAATTCTGCCCCTCATTTTGAACCACCATGCCAGCACACACATGCCCCACCTCCTTCACTGCTGCCTCCGCCTCCTCTTCTACCACCACCGTCTTATAATTTTCTAAGCCGATTTCATTTATGTTTGATATTTTCTGTTTTCTCATGAGTACAGCATTGCCTAGTTGTCTCGTCACTCATGTGAAAGCCTTCTGATGTCTTTGGACCTCTGAGGTAGGAAAGATAAGATTTTATATATATACACATAAAATGAGGCCTGTACCATCTGCCCCATTTCTTAATTCCAAAAAAGAAAAAGAACAGCCTTTGTAATTAATCAGCACAAAAAAGATCTGGAGTTATTTAAATGCATGCACACGCCTTTTGTTCTGGCTGGGATGAATCTATTAGGATTCTTTGCCCTTATTCGTCAGGGAGAAAATTGCTGTATTTCATGGGCCAGACCTCTCATCTGGTGCTAAGTAGCATCCCTTACGCTGATTTAACAGAAACTGTCCTATTTACAAAAAGTGGGTAACTGGCCTTTTGCATATATTTTCTTTAATGGTGGCTTTTACAATGCAAACTGCATTAAAAGAAAATTTTTCCCATCTGATCTAGCTACTCCCTAGCTTTTCTTCTCTTGTTGATATTAAACAGAGCCTTTAGAAAGTTTTATAACTATGAGGGACACAATTGACAGTCTAATCCTAATTCCCCACTTGGTGACGCAGTGGGGGTGGCAGGGCCTCCGCTGTATCCTGCAGGGGAGTTTTGGTTGCTGGAGCTCTCCTTGACCCTTGCCCTGGAGTAAGGGTCCAACTTGCCACTATGGGGCAACTTGGGCCTGCTCCATCATAATCACTGGTGCAAGTCCAAGTTCATTCATGAAGGTGGCTCAAGCCCAGGAAGGGGGTCAGGATTCAGTGTGTGCTGCCAATGAATCCACTTCCCTGGGCCTGATCCACCCTCCCCATTTCACCCCCTGTGCAGGCCTACCTACTCTAGCAAGTCATCATGGATCAGCCAGCATCCTGGCTTCCTGGGTATTATGGCTGCTTTGCAGCAACAAGAGCTGGTATGCATTCCACTGGTAGGGCAGCCCAATAAGATTGGGTTCTGCAGGACTCCACAGATCTAATTGCCTGATTGCCAATGGAGACCGATCCCTTTTTGCTGGGTCATGCAGATGCAGTAGCCATCATTCTTTTTTGTTCTTTTCATTTTTCATCTCCCCCCCCAATGACCAGTAAACAAACCATTTCAAAGCTCTCTTGCAATGCTGTGTTGCAAAGCTGACATATTACAGTTTGTACCCCTAAAACCCCAAATACACAAATTAAAATAAAAACTTGCACTAAGCTGGTCCAGTTCAATATAAAGTGGAGTTATTCTTAGATGTAACATATTGCACATAGACACAGTAGAAGTATTTCAAGAGGTTAAAGAAAATAACTAGTAGATATGGACACATGAAGCTACTTTGGAAATGGAAAAGGTGCAAAAGAGAGTGACTAAGATGATTACGGGGCTGGGGCACCTTCCTTATGAGGAAAGGCTACGGCGTTTGGGCCTCTTCAGCCTAGAAAAGAGATGCTTGAGGGGGGACATGATTGAGACATACAAAATTATGCAGGGGATGGACAGAGTGGATAGGGAGATGCTCTTTACACTCTCACATAATACCAGAACCAGGGGACATCCACTAAAATTGAGTGTTGGGCGGGTTAGGACAGACAAAAGAAAATATTTCTTTACTCAGCGCGTGGTCGGTCTGTGGAACTCCTTGCCACAGGATGTGGTGCTGGCGTCTAGCCTAGACACCTTTAAAAGGGGATTGGACGAGTTTCTGGAGGAAAAATCCATTGTGGGGTACAAGCCATGATGAGTATGCGCAACCTCCTGATTTTAGGAATGGGTTAAGTCAGAATGCCAGATGTAGGGGAGGGCACCAGGATGAGGTCTCTTGTTATCTGGTGTGCTCCCTGGGGCATTTGGTGGGCCGCTGTGAGATACAGGAAGCTGGACTAGATGGGCCTATGGCCTGATCCAGTGGGGCTGTTCTTATGTTCTTATGTTCTTATGTACTTTTATACTGGATCAGCCTATTGGTTTACCTACCCCAGAACTGAGTGGCAGGAGCTCTCCAAGGTCTCAGGCAGAGATCTAGCGTCACTGCCCAGCATTCAACCAGCTGTACAGGCTGCAGATCCAGCTCAGACTTTGAAAACCGTGCCCACGAGGGTCAGCCCTAAAAGCAAACAGAAAGCTCTGGATAGTCTTTGTCCCTCAGTGCACTGAAGTCATTTGGCCTTTGTCCACTGACCTGTTTTGAAGTCCACCCCCAGCCTCATTCAGATACCAGAATTGCTAAAATGGAGGATTGGCAACCATTGTGTCTGCTCTGTCATCATTCGAGAGAACAGGAAAGAGGTGGCCAAGCAAGCCATCCTTCCAGAATGTTCCGTGCCTGCCTGTTGCCCCCTTCCCTCTACTCTAAGTGCCTGATGCTTCTTGAGCCCCACTGGGGTTTGGACCTATGTGCCTGACAGGGTAGTGCGTACCAGCTTGTACTGGGAGAAGAGGGCCAAATGACAGAGCCAAAGCGCAGGGTGGCACCCAGGGCTCCACAATCCTCATGCGAGATTGCCAAAGGTAACCTCTTGGCAAGAGGAAGGACAGTGCTAGCTTTGCAGAAAGCTAAAGCAGTATGAGAAATAATCTGTTTCTAGTTTTTGCAAAAGCTCCCCGCACAATGAAACAAAGCTTAGCCCTTCCCCAAGTGGCACACACAGAGAACTTGGGGAAGGGGCAACGGACTTATGCTGGCAGAACCTGTGGCTCCTGTAACAGTCCGACTGCATTACTTTCCTAGGGGAAACTGTTCAGTTGAAAACCTCACTGTGCTCTGTCCGCTTCCTATTTCTCTCCTCAACACTGGAGGGGAGACTGTCACTTGTTGCTTGATGTTCCAGGTCTTAACACATTGGCTGGAAAGTCCCAGGCACTCAGCCAGCTCCCATTGAATAACAATGAATAAGAATGTAACTGATTACAGCTGAGAACAAACAAATTCTCAGAACCACTCAGAGTCCTGAACACCAGCTCATTACCAGTGACATTGAAACCTCCTTTGATGTCCACATGGCATGTCTCCCCTTTCAATTCAGAGTTTATTGGGGTGCAAGTTCTGTGATGTGGGCAAAACTTAGCAGCCAATTAGGGTGCAAAATCTACTTCCTAACCTACGAAGGAACCCAACTGCAAGTTACCAGTCAGATTTGACTACAGATTTTATGTGGATTGTTGCACCCTTTATTCATAACAAGTTATTGTTAACTTATATTGCATGGTACAAAGCATTTGCTAGTCTGTAGCCCACTCATCCTTGCAACCATCTTGCAAAGCAGGGTCTTATAATGGGCATTATGGATACAAGGAACTAAGGCAGGGGTGGCCAACTTTTCAGCTTTAGGGCTCCTGGACCTATAACCATTGTGTAGAGGAGGGAATTTCAGCAGGTGCAACTTGTCAAAGCAAAGCTCTACCGGTCCCGCCCCATTCCCTCCCCCTGCACACCTCCCCCCCTCCACCTCCCCTGCCCTGGAACTCTTCTTCCCTGTCTCCCCCCACACCCCCACCTACCTCTCTGCTGCTCGGTGCTCCACCGGTGCTAGCCCAGTGCTGGCCAGCACTGGGCTAGCACTGGCAGAGCACTGGTGCTAGGGTACACAAATGTGCCTTATGGCATGTTTGCGATAGTGCACACTGGTAGTGAGCTGGTGCTCACTGAACAGGATTGGGCCCTATGTGAGTTTAAAAGTGGACTACACATTATGTACATTTTTAAAAACTCTCAGAACAGGTAAAAACACAGAAGATAAACAAGATCAAAGGTATGGGCCTCACAGCACCACCACCAGCTGTTCTCAAGGTGCTTAGCTGCAAAGTGATGCTTTGGCAGAAGCAGTAATGCTTAAAGGGCAGCAATGGGAGGTCCCAATTTTCATGCAGATCACCCTTTCAGCAATGCTGAGGTGTCACTGCTGAAGGGGCAGGCTCTCCAGCACCATCCTTTCAGCTGTGCAATTTCTGCTGAGGCATTCCTTTGCAGAGCACATCTCAGCCACACAGCTGTGAAGTGACACCTTGGCAAAAGCAGCACTGCTAAAAGGGCAGCCCACATGATCTTTGGGCTCTCTCGTACCTTGAAATATGATCAAGGATTTGCATATTTTCTCTTCTGTTTTTGGAGCTAATGAGTTCCTACATCAGAAAAAAATGCTTACTTCTGGTCATCACTTAATGACATTGCTTAATGACATCACTTCCAGTCCTCAGCAGGTGCCATGAATGCTATTTGGCCCACTGTATGACACCCCAAGTTTGACACCCCTGAACTAGATCTAACTTCCAGAGGAAAGAAAAAGACTAGCACAAGGAGGGCAGCAGAAATCTTTCTTGAAACAGGAGTATATCCATGAAATTACTCTCTCATCCTACAATAACATCAATTTTCACGGCACCAGAGCAAACATATAAATGGAGTTTTCAGTCAGATTAAACACTTTTGCTCTAGCATTTAATGAAGAACAGGGTTGGTTTTATTGCTCTGCATACACCTTAGCTATGGATATTATTTCTTAAATAACCAATACCGAAAAATGTTCACCCGCATAGATTAAATTTAGAAGGAACTAAAATATGATATTGATTTTTTCATAAAGGTTCCTTAGAAGAGAATCCAAAGCAGCCGCTGTACAAAGCTAGGCTAAGATTGCTTGGTTGAAAAGCATATAGGATTTTACTCAAGCTGTGAAGAACTCATCCCCTTGAGGGCTGAATTAATTTTCGGCCAGAGGTTTTTAAAAGAAGAAAAAAGAAACAGAAAAAAAAGAATATGAAGCCTTCACTCAGGAAACTGAACCAGAATACTAAGCGAGAGTATCCAAAAAGGAACTCTGAGCATCTTTTGTGACCTCCAGACACCTATGGAAAGATTAGGCACTGGGGACAGCTCTATATTGATAGGGAGAAATGGTTAAATTATCTTTTCCAGTTTGAGAAAAATAACTGAAATTGGAGCCAAGAGAATGACTGTTGTTCCCCTCAAAAACAGGTCATTATGGCAAAGTGACCTAAAGAGATCATGTAGATCATAACTTTCCCAAATGGAAGATTCCAGGATCTTGTATAACCAAAGTTGTGGGCCAGGAATATTTTGGGATGCAGGGCAGTATGACTGCCTAATTAGAGCCCGGACCATGCACCAAACCTGTCATAATAGGCCCAATAAAGAAGTGGAAATGACATACAGTGCCACATGGGTAACTTGTTTATCTCACTTTATTTAATGTGGTTTTCTGGGAGTGGTTCTTTGAGAAACAGGCTGGGAAACTAGAGTGAACATTTCTATCCAAACTGAAACAATTGGCTTGTGTAATTCACTTACTATTGTAGAAATAAAGCCTCCAAACCCTTTTAAAAGGTCTGTGACTGTTTGGCATTGCGTCAGTGAAAAGAATCCGAAAATCTTTCCAACAATATGTGTTTAGTACTCCATCTGGTGGAAAATCAAACCGAGCTTCTGGCAACTGTCTGACTTTTTGTAGAGAGTCCCGCTCTATTTTTCTGTAGGTTCTGTGATGTCCTTCATAAAGTATGACATGTTCATCTCACAAGGGGGGATATGGGGGGGGGGGTCGCTTTTACAGTCTGAGCTATGCTATGAGCCATAGGAACAGGGTGAAGAATAGGACTCGTGTGCTGGGTTCACTTCTATAACTGTGTTAAGAACATAAGGACAGAAGAAGAGCCCTGCTGGATCAGGCCATAGGCCCATCTAGTCCAGCTTCCTGTATCTCACAGCAGCCCTTCTGCACTTCCTTCTCAGTCTCTTTCTGCACCTGGGGTGTGGATAAGACCCCACAGGGTCCTTAATTTCCACCAGGCTCCAGTGGCTGCCATTTCAACCCAGGCTTTCCTCCCCAGCTGTCAGGAAGGCAGAGGAGCCTTTCCCCAGGACCAGCCCCCCCTCTTCCTTTTCTGACCATCCAACTGAGGAGCTTTGAAAAACCCCAAAGTTTGCTGCTGGTCTTTTGAGGTCATTTGGGTTGATCCCAAGAAAGGGTGGCTCGAAATCTTTGTGTCGCAGAACTCAGCGTGTGGCTGGTCTGTGGAACTCCTTGCCACAGGATGTGGTGCTGGCGTCTAGCCTAGACGCCTTTAAAAGGGGATTGGACAAGTTTCTGGAGGAAAAATCCATTATGGGGTACAAGCCATGATGTGTATGCGCAACCTCCTGATTTTAGAAATGGGTTATGTCAGAATGCCAGATGCAGGGGAGGGCACCAGGATGCAGGTCTCTTGTCATCAGGCGTGCTCCCTGGGGCATTTGGTGGGCCGATGTGAGATTCAGGAAGCTGGACTAGGTGGGGCTGTGGCCTGATCCAGCAGGGAGGGGGCGCTTGCCCACCTCGCTGCCACCTGAGTGCTCCGCCCCCCCTCCAGCTACGCCACCGCTCCCAGGTAAGTGTGGACGGGATGGCAGCCCCTCCTGCGCAGGTCTCCTCCGAAGGAAGCCCCACTGCAGTCTATGGGGCTTACTCCCGGGTAAGCGTGGCGAGGACGGGGCCCTCTGCAAGCAAGCGGGGCAAACGTGCGAGCGTCCCCCCAGGCCTGGCCTGGCCCCGCCTCGGGCGCCTCAGAGGGAGACGCCCCTCCCCGCCAGTCATGACGTCAGGGCGCTGAGCAGAGCCGGCCCGGAAGCCCCGCCCCCGGCGCTGACGTCACGCCCGGAGTGGGGGAGGGGCGAGCGCTGAGGAGTCCCTCATCCGCCGAAATGGCCGCCACCGCCGCTCCTGCCTCGTCCTCCTCGTCGGGCGGCGGCGCCGCGGCGCCGGGCGGCTCGAACGCGGCGGGCCTGACGGCTTCCCTGACCGGCACCCTGAACAGGAAGAAGAAGCCCTTCCTCGGCATGCCCGCGCCGCTCGGCTACGTGCCCGGCCTGGGCCGCGGGTGAGCGAGCGGCCTGGCCCCCTGGAGCCCCGCCCACTCCCTCCCTCCCTCCCCTGGAGCCCCGCCCACTCCCTCCCGGGGCCTGTGGGACTCCCCGCCACTGCACGCGCCTGTGGGACTCCCCGCCACAGGACGTAGCCGGAGCAAGTAGCTCCCGTGGGCTTCCTCTCAGGGAATGCGCAGGGTCGCCGCCCCACGGGCCTTGCAGCCCAGCCCTTGTGGGGCTACTCACAAGTAAGCCCCGTTAAGGTCAGTTGGTCCTACTCCCAGGTAAGTGTGTGCAGGTGGAGCCTCCACAGGTGCGTGGAGGGAGCGCCAACACAGGTTCCTGGCCAGGAGGGGTGTGTGCAGCCCCCCAGCACAAACAGGGTGGTCCCTTTCCCCCACAAAATCGGCCACAGTGCCTCTGAGCGTGTGCAGAGTTTCCTCCTTCCTGAGATGGGGGAGAGAGAGTTAAAAGGCATCTGCAGCCCACACGCTTCTGGTTATTTTATCTTTTAAATTTATATATTCCCCAACTGTGGCTTTGTGGCTCACCAGGGTCCCAATCCAAGTTCTTCATGGGTCACGAAACGGACAATTGGACTTGCCTCGGGTGCCCAAAGCCCAGCCCGGGGGCCATTTGCAGCCTTCGGGGACTCCTGAGCCGGCCCACAGGGAGCCCCCGGTCTCTAGTGGGCCCTCCAGAGACTTGCTGGAGCCCGCGCTGGCCTGACACAGCTGCATGAGGGTGACTGTTCGACCTTTCGCCTGAGCTGTGGGATGAGGGCAGCTTGCTGTTTGACGTCTGTAATGCAGCAGCAAAGGAAAGGCTGGTCTTGCTTTGTGCAAGGCCTTTTATAGGCCTTGAGCTGCTGCAAGACCTTCATTCATTCATATGTTCCATCTGTAATATATTCATTGATGTGAGTTTATTTCAATTTTATTTCTGACCCCCGACACAGTGAGAGAGATGATGTGGCCCTCCTGCCAAAAAGTTTGGACACCCCTGGACTAGCCTATGACTAGACAAGACAATTAGACTGTGCATGTCAAGTTCAAACAATCTGCTACTTGGGGGGAGCACTGTGGGGGGACAGTTTATAGCCACGTTGGTCAACCTTTTTTTTAGGTGGGTCCTGTTGTTAAAAAGTTGGAAACTACTGGTCAGAGCTGTTTTTGAACTGAGATTCTCAAGTGGGAGTACTGTACAGCGATGTTTCTGAACCAGTGGTACAGGTACCACTAGAGGTACTCATAGGACCCCTGCCACTTAGCACCAAGACCAGGAACGTGACACAACAAACAGCGGTAGGAGGCTCCAAAGCATTGCTCCAAAGCACCCATCCACCCCGAGCCTCTTACTGGTGTTTGTCACATCGCATCTGGCTCCCAACCCAGAAGTAACTGGCAATGATGTTACCACTAGTTACTTCCTGTGGTACTTCAATTATATGGTACTATGTGAAGTGGTACAGCAGAGGACAAACATTGAGTAATACTTTTGTGCACTTATAACATCATAATATTCAAAAAGCAAAACAATAGTAGTAAAAACATTGCCAACAATAACGGTGTCCCTCCCTTAAGCCCGCCATCCAGGGTAGAGTACCTTTGCCTTCTGTCTGCAAGAAGTTTAAAAACAGCAACAGCGAATCTGGGAGCATAAGCAGAGTGCTTTTCTCCTGCACACACATGCACCCCAAACATGTTTTCAAGATATGTGCTGTAGTGAGACTTGTTCACTACACAATTTTTTATGTGTTAACAGCAGCCCCTTTGGAATAAAAAGGAATGGGGGAAGAACCATGTGAACCATCCCGAGTTCCTTGGAGAAAAGGTTGGAAATAAATGTACTGTAATAAAGAAACTTAAATGGCCAGGGAGAAGAAATTCTGGTCATAAGAACCTGAGAAGAAAACTCTTGGGTCAGACCAGAGGGTCATCTAATCCAGCGTCCCGTTTCCAATAGCGGCCACTGGGAATCCTACAGAAAGGCATACTTGTCTGCAGCTGGGGGGATACACCTATCCTTCATTAATTTGTTTGATACCTTTTTAAAGCTGTTCAAGCCATTTCTAAAATCAGGAGGTTGCACATGCACATCATGGCTTGTAACCCGTAATTGATATTTCCTCCAGAAACTTGTCCAATCCCCTTTTAAAGGCGTCCAGGCCAGACGCTGTCACCACATCCTGTGGCAAGGAGTTCCACAGACCAACCACACGCTGAGTAAAGAAATATTTTCTTTTGTCTGTCCTAACTCTCCCAACACTCAATTTGAGTGGATGTCCCCTGGTTCTGGTGTTATGTGAGAGTGTAAAGAGCATCTCCTTATCCACTCTGTCCATCCCCTGCATAATTTTGTATGTCTCAATCATGTCCCCCCTCAGGCGCCTCTTTTCTAGGCTGAAGAGGCCCAAATGCCGTAGCCTTTCCTCATAAGGAAGGTGCCCCAGCCCAGTAATCATCTTAGTCCCTCTCTTTTGCACCTTTTCCATTTCCACTATGTCTTTTTTGAGATGCTGCGACAAGAACTGGACACAATACTCCAGGTGTGGCCTTACCATAGATTTGTACAACGGCATTATAATATTAGCTGCTTTGTTCTCAATACCTTTTCTAATGATCCCAAGCATAGAATTGGCCTTCTTTATTGCCGCCGCACATTGAGTCGACACTTTCATTGACCTGTCCACCACCACCCCAAACCTGTCCACCACCACCCCAGTACTTCAGTCAATTAGGTACTTCACACAGTTACCGTAGAAAAAGTCACTGAACCAGAGGTTTTTTTGTGATTTTCAGCTGCTGTGCGCTAAACTCCTGTGGCATGCCTGCACACCTTTCTCAGCACATCAGTTGAAAATTGCTATGTCACAGTTTTTCTATACTGAACTGGCACTTTTTCTGTTTAGTGCAACAGGTTTTACCACCCGCTCAGATATTGGTCCTGCTCGAGATGCAAATGATCCTGTGGATGATCGTCATGCCCCACCAGGGAAGAGAACTGTTGGAGATCAAATGAAGAAAAACCAGGCAGCAGATGATGATGATGAAGATCTGAATGACACCAATTATGATGAGGTGATGCCTCTGTGGGTGGCCTTGTTCAATGTGGAGGATTAACACTATTCACCTGTCTTGTACTGTGGTGGACCACTGGATGTTCACCTCTAACTGGCAGTGGCTCTTCTACATCTCAGGCAAGGGTCATTCCCAGCCATGCTACCTTTTAATGAATTGCCAAGAGGCTGAACCTGCAACATGGGGCGTGCAAAGCATGTGTTTTGCCACTGAGCTATGGCCCCTTCCTTAGCAAAACTTGCTGTTGTATGTCTTATTGGTAGAGATGTTTGTTTCTAATGAGAAAGATAGGTTTACATCACAAGTCTTACTCAACAAAATGGGCTTACTTCCAAGTAAGGTAAATAGTATCATTTTCAAAGACCTCTACATTGGACTTCGCTTGATTGAAGGGAGGGTGTGGTAAGTAGAATTCAGGCTTCTTAAAATTAATTTAACTGTCATTTTGTCATTCTCAGTTCAATGGATATGCTGGAAGTCTGTTCTCTAGTGGACCATATGAAAAAGATGATGAGGAAGCAGATGCTATCTATGCTGCTCTTGATAAGAGGATGGATGAACGGAGGAAAGAGAGGAGGTAGGAGGTGATTTTCTTCTCCATCATGAAGAAGTGCCTTAAACACTGCTTGTATCTGATACCTACATGTGGGAATCTTTGTTTTCTGTGGTTTACTTACTTGATCTGATTGTGGGTGCCTGTAATATTTCAATTGCTTATTATTTTGCCCATTAGAAGTAGGAATGGATGCTTACATTGTTAATGCTCATACCTTTTATTTTCTAGAGAACAACGGGAAAAAGAGGAGATTGAAAAGTATCGAATGGAGCGACCGAAAATTCAGCAGCAGTTTTCTGATCTGAAAGTAAGGAAAGAACAGTATGTTTATGCTCAAAAGATGAAAGCCAAGATGTGGTTGGGGTCATTCAGTGAGATATTGGAAAGAATATGTTTGGTATTTATCTGTTATTTAACTGCATAGGATACTTTGGCCATCTGTTAGTACATAATGCAGTCTAGTGCATGGTCTTGGACCAACTTGTTTAAACTGAGTTCAAATATTGCATTAAACATGGGCTCTCTAGGGGGCCTTAGGAAAATCACTGGGAGCATCAGTTGCCTGTTTGCCAAGCCAGGCATTAATTAGGTTTTGTATGAATGTGAGAGATTGTAAAGCGTTTGTGTGTTGACAATGCTACATTAAAGTGTAATAAAAATACGTATGTGGTCACTTTGGGTTGCCTCCGGAGGAGAAAGTCAGGATAGAAATATTATAAACATGTTTAAGAGTATAAAAGACTTGAACTAGAAAGGGCCTGATCTCCACAGCTGCTGAAAATCAACAGAGAGACTTGTCATTGCCCTATGCTTCTTATTACGGGGAGGAAAGTATAGCAGTAGGACAGCGGACGTAAGAGAGGAACCAGTCATGGCCCATATGAAATCCATCCCCTTAGCTTGCCATCTTCCGAGGGCAGAGTATTTGGTCTTGTCCTGGCCTGCTGATGAGCCAGACAGCACCCAAGACAACATAAGTGGAGAGCCGTGCCATTGCCCTCTGCCTTGTGCTGGAGGGGAGAAGCAGGTTTTTTTTTTTTTTTTTTTTTTGCAAACAAACAAAATATTAATTGTAAATGAATAAATGATAATTTTTTCAAGACTCGGAAATCTAGGTGGGTCCTGATGGAGTTCCATTTCAAAATGTGGGACATGGAGATTTCAGTCTAGTATTTAATGTCTGTTCTTTGTAGAGAAAACTGGCCGAAGTCACCGAGGAGGAGTGGCTGAGCATTCCTGAAGTTGGTGATGCAAGGAACAAACGGCAGAGGAATCCCCGTTATGAGAAGCTCACTCCTGTTCCTGACAGTTTCTTTGCGAAGCACTTGCAGTCAGGGGAGAATCACACATCTGTGGATCCCCGACAAACGGTGAGAAGAAACAAGTCACAGCAGAGCTTTTGGTGAGAGCAGCTCCACCTACAGGAGTGGATCCAGAATTCTCTCTTGGGGTAACTGTGCCAGTGAGCATGTGGGAACTGGCTGCTCCAAGGCACTGTTGTACTGTTGGGTATATACTATACTGAATTTAGAAATCACAAGCACCCTAGATAGTGATTAGGCCATTGTCACATGGGCAGTCTGTGAAGAGAGAATGGCCACCTGTCAGACACTGTCTTCCCTTGCAATGAAAAATTAAAAATGCTGCACCTTAGCTACTCACTTAGACAAATGCGAGGTCGCCAGTGGTGACTCTGGTGATAAGGATCTTGCAGTTGGTGCCATGCAACCTTTTTCACACAGACCTCACCCTTCATAGTGACAGAAATTTTTGTTTGAAATTACTCAAAAGGTGTCTGAGAGTTGGACATTTAAATTATTTGGTTTGTTGTCTTTCCTGCAGCAATTTGGGGGGCTGAATACTCCCTACCCTGGGGGCTTGAACTCTCCTTATCCTGGAGGGATGACACCTGGACTGATGACACCTGGGACAGGTGAACTGGATATGAGGAAGATTGGACAAGCTAGGAACACCTTGATGGACATGCGACTTAGCCAGGTAAGAAGCATAGATTAAAAAGAAGCACTAGAAATTGCAGGCTATCTCTTTTGCCCTTAACTAGGTCTGTAAAATACCTTTTGGTCTAGAGTGCCATGTAACTTCCAAATTGGTCAACTGAAGAATGAAGCTCTTTCTGTTGCTGCACTTGACGCCAAGGCTGAAATCCTGTCCACACCTGGGAGTAAGCCCCACTGACTGTACTGGGATGTATTTCTGAGTAGGCATGCATAGGATTGGGCTCAAAGTTTCATAATTGGCAGGATTCCTGTCCTCAAGCCCTGATACAGGTCTTCAGAAGGTGTAATGATTTGTGTTTATTTAAAGCATTTTTTATACTGGCTGTTTTGCCTTGAGGATAATCCACGATGCCTTACAAATGGGTTTAAAGATGATCAAACAGAACACAACCAAGAGCAACAACAGCACTAACAACAGCACTCAAGGGAGGGCACCAGGATGAGGTCTCTTGTTATCTGGTGTGCTCCCTGGGGCATTTGGTGGGCCGCTGTGAGATACAGGAAGCTGGACTAGATGGGCCTATGGCCTGATCCAGTGGGGCTGTTCTTATGTTCTTAATTAAAAGGCAGCATGAAAGTCCACAGCTGAAAATGTCAGCAGCTACAGAGAAACATCACCCTCCTCTAAAAGCTGAACAAAAAAACCAGGTCTTTGCATATCTCCTGAAGGCAGAGTAGGATGTTAGCTGCGCTTCTGTATGGAGGACATTGCACAGTATCAGTGCCACCATGGATAAAGCCGTACTTATAGTGAATGCCCAGTATGCCTCTGAAGGGAAGGGCACCCGGAGCAAAGCCTGAGATGAAGACTGAAGGCACATATGGAAGGAGATTGTCTATTTTATCCAAGACCCAAAATGTTTAAGGCTTTAGAAGTCATAAGCAGTATTTTGAATTGGGCCTGTAAACAAATTGGTAAGCAATGCAATTCATGTAGAATTGTGGGATTGAGGTGATACGCTCCTACTTAGCAGCCTTGGTTAAAAGCTTGGCTGCTGCATCTTGCATCAGTTGACATTTCATGGGCAGTCCCATGTAGAGAGCTTTACAGTAACCAAACCTACAGGTGACCAGATCCTGTGGGTTGGATCTTTCTGGGAAAAAGTGCAGTTGACAATTCTTTGTCACAAAGGCTATACTTGGGCCATCTGGTTCAGGGTCTCATTTCAGATATTGATCTTACAGTCTGAGCTTCTTCCACAAGAGCAAATCAGTTCTGGTTGTGTTCTTAGACCTGTTCGGAACTTGGATGTGTAGGTTTGTGAAGCTGCAGTATTGCAACTGAATTATTTTTTCCATTGTTGGGTTACCTCCCCAGGTGTCTGATTCTGTGAGTGGCCAAACTGTGGTTGATCCCAAGGGCTACCTTACCGACTTGAATTCAATGATTCCTACGCATGGTGGAGATATCAAGTAAGGTGGCGGGGGATTGCACTGATATGAGCTGTTAGATTCTTATACCAGAAGAGGCAGTTTCTTACTTGGTGTGTGTGAATGTGGGGCAAAGAGCCAGCCTTCCTTCTGAAATAGAGTGCAGCAGAAATCCCAGAAATGGAAGGAACGAAATGGAACACCATCCATTCTCCGTTCTTAAAGTAGGAATCCACCCAATCCATCCAGCTGTTTTTCCAAAGGAACTGTGTTTTCATAGCTCCTGTTTTGACCAGCACCAGCTTTGCCCAAAGCAGGCTATCTAGTTTTCCAGAGGGTAGGTGTCATCTCAGATGGACAGTTAAAAGATGGACCTTTTCAAAACTAGAGTTTTTGCAAGTGAATTGCCATGGTATCATATTAAAAAGGGGGGCAGAAATTAGGATTTAAGGGGCCAAAGTCACTGTAATTTGGCCCATTCATTACCCCCCCCCCCCAAAAAAAAAAAAGCAAAACTTGAAATAGGAGTTGAGACTTTTTTTTTAGGTCGGGGACTTGCCTTTGTGAATCAGTGTAATTGAAACCTTTTATCATTTTAATTGTGTTTATAATATTTATTACTGCTATGTTTTAAACTTTGGAAGCTGCCTTGATTGCCCTTACGGGGAAAAAGGCAGGGTATAAATTATTTAAATAAATAGATAAGGTATAAGAAAGGTGTGCAATGTACTGCTGGTGCCAGCTATCTATGGTGGCACTCAGAATTTTTCTGGAGGCATAGTTCTCAAAAGTTTATCCCCTAGTACAAACGTAAATATGTTAGTGATGCCTTCTCCTGGGATGCAGTGGGTTGAGGCCAGAGGCTCTAAAACAGCAGCTTTCCAATTTGGTGGGTCAGCCAAATTCTCTGCATCCACAAACATGCTCCTCTTTTCTCCACTAAGCCTTCATTTTGTCCCTTACAGACCATTTTTCTTCTGCATCTTTCCCACTGTCTCATCCTATGGCATTTAATGCAGGCTGCCCTTTTCCTGGGTCGTCTTATTTGTCCTTGTTCTTGCTTTTCTGCCCCACTCCTGTCACTGCCTCCACCACAACCACATTTGTTGGAACTTAACCACTTCTTATGCTTTGTTTGGACTGTTGTTGTATGAAGTTTTTGTTGCCCATTGTTAACCAAGCACGTTCTGTGTATACACACCTGGTGTCTTAAAGTGTATGAAGTTATCCCCTGTTCATTTTATCCCTTGCCAGTGATATCAAGAAAGCACGTTTGCTTCTGAAGTCTGTGCGAGAGACTAATCCTCACCACCCACCAGCTTGGATTGCTTCTGCACGCTTAGAAGAAGTGACTGGCAAACTGCAGGTAGCTCGAAACCTCATCATGAAAGGGACAGAAATGTGCCCCAAGGTGAGAATTTAATAATAATAATAATAATAATAATAATAACAACAACAGGTATTTATATACCGCCTTTCTTGGTCTTTATTCAAGACTTTATTCAAGGCGGTTTACATAGGCAGGCTTATTTAAATCCCTTATTAAATAGGGATTTTTACAATTGAAAGAAGGTTCTTTCTTTCAAGAACCACTACATTCAGGTGTTTCATTCCGATCTGGCTTCACATTCTGGCCTCCATCCTCCCACGCTCAGAGCAGATGGAATAGCTCGGCTTCAGCTTGTCAGCTGCTTCAAGGTCGCACGGTGCCGGTGGCCTCGAACTGGCGACCTTGTGGATGTTATCTTCAGGCAGACGGAGGCTCTACCCTCTAGACCAGACCTCCTGAATTTAGATAATAGATATTTTACTGTGCTTCTCCATTCTCTGTATTTTATATGTGTATTTTATATCAGCTATTCATACAAGAGAAATATCATTGGTAACTGCACTGTAAATAATGCCTGTTGGGGTCAGCCGCTTCCCTCCCACCTCGACTTACCTGGAGAGGCCGGTGGAGGGTTTGCAGACTGGCAGCAAAAACCTCAGGAGGAGGAGAGGCTGCCTGGACCCTGGACCCTCTGGTTCCCCAGCTGAGGCTCCTGAGGCACTCCCCTCCACCCTTTGTTATGCCACCTCTCCCTTGCCAGGAAGGCCTGGAAGGCAGGGAACAAAGCTCCATGGATGACAACCGCTCCGCCCCCACCTGAAGCCTGACAATGCCTAAAAACAATAATAGTAATAAAAATAGACAAAAAATAAAGGCTAAATTGGTTGCAATTAAAATACTTTCTGTCACAGATTAAGAACCTGGAAGAATAGAAAGGTCTTTGCCTGGCACCCAAAGGCCCTCCCTGATTTTCATTGGGCCTCCTGAGATGGGTAGAATTCCATAATCTGGGTGCTTATTACTTAAGAACATAAGAACAGCCCCACTGGATCAGGCCATAGGCCCATCTAGTCCAGCTTCCTGTATCTCACAGCGGCCCACCAAATGCACACAAATGAACAAGAGACGTGCATCCTGGTGCCCTCCCTGGCATTTGGCATTCTGTCATAGCCCATTTCTAAAATCAGGAGGTTGCACATACGCATCATGGCTTGTAACCCATAATGGATTTTTCCTCCAGAAACTTGTCCAATCCCCTTTTAAAGGCATCTAGCCAGATGCCATCACCACATCCTGTGGCAAGGAGTTCCACAGACCGACCACACGCTGAGTAAAGAAATATTTTCTTTTGTCTGTCCTAACCCTCCCAACACTCAATTTGAGTGGATGTCCCCTGGTTCTGGTGTTGTGTGAGAGTGTAATAATCTTAGTCCCTCTGTTTTGCACCTTTTCCATCTCCACTATGTCCTTTTGGAGATGTGGCGACCAGAACTGGACACAATACTCCAGGTGTGGCCTTACCACAGATTTGTACAATGGCATTATAATATTAGCTGTTTTGTTCTCAATACCTTTTGTAATGGTCCCAAGCATAGAACTGGCCTTCTTTACTGCCGCCGCACATTGGATTGACAATTTCATTGACCTGTCCACCACCACCCCATGATCTCTCTCCTGATCTGTCACAGACAGCTCAAAACCCATTAGTCTATATGTGAAGTTTTGATTTTTTGTCCCAATGTGCATGACTTTACATTTACTTACATTGAAGCGCATCTGCCATTTTGCTGCCCGTTCTGCCAGTTTGGAGAGATCTTTCTGGAGCTCCTCACAATCACTTCTGGTCTTCACCACTCAGAAAAGTTTGGTATCGTCTGCAAACGTAGACACCTCACTGCTCACCCCTGTCTCCAGGTCATTTATGAAGAGGTTGAAAAGCACTGGTCCCAGGACAGATCCTTGGGGCACACCGCTTTTCACCTCTCTCCATTGTGAAAATTGCCCATTGACACCCACTCTGTTTCCTGGTCTTCAACCAGTTCTCAATTCATGAGAGAACCTACCCTCTAATTCCCTGACTGTGGAGTTTTTTCAGTAGCCTTTGGTGAGGGACCATGTCGAATGCCTTCTGAAAGTCCAGATATATAGTGTCCACAGGTTCTCCTGCATCCACAGGCCTGTTGACCTTTTCAAAGAATTCTAAAAGGTTTGTGAGGCAAGACTTACCCTTACAGAAGCCAGACTGATTCTCTCTCAGCAAGGCTTGTTTGTCTATGTGGTTTGAGATTCTATCTTTGATGAGGCATCTTACTTGGTATAGATATTAGGCTGACTGGCCTATAGTTTCCCGGGTCTCCCCCCCCTTCCCTTTTTAAGGATCGGCGTGACATTTGCTATCCTCCAGTTTCTGGCTCCATGCCGTTTTGAGGGACAAGTTGCATATTTTAGTCAAGAGATCAGCAACTTCATTCTTCAATTCCTTAATAACCCTTGGGTGGATGCCATCAGGGCCCGGTGACTTATTGATCTTTAATTTATCAATGAGGTCTGAAATATCTTCTCTTTTAACCTCTATCTGACTTAACTCCTCGGTCAGGAGGGGCCGTTCGTGCAGCGGTATCTGCCCGAGGTCTTCTGCCGTGAAGACAGATGCAAAGAACTCATTTAATTTCTCTGCCATTTCTAAGTCTCCTTTTATCTCCCCTTTCCCTCCCTCACCATCCAGAGGGCCAACCGCTTCTCTGGCGGGTTTCCTGCTTCTAACATATTTGAAGAAGCTTTTATTATTCCCCTTAATGTTGCCGGCCATGCGTTCCTCATAGTCTCGCTTGGCCTCCCGTATCACCTTCTTACATTTCTTTTGCCACAGTTTATGTTCCTTTTTATTCTCCTCATTAGGGCAAGACCTCCATTTATGGAAGGAAGCTTCCTTGCCCTTTACGGCCTCTCTAACTTGGCTTGTTAGCCATGCGGGTGCCCTCCTGGACTTCATCGAGCCCTTCTTCCTTTGCGGTATACACTTCCGCTGGGCCTCTGTTACTGTTGTTTTAAGCAGCCTCCATGCACTCTGGAGAGATTGGACTCTTTTTACCTTCCTTTTCAACCTCCTTCTAACCAGCCTCCTCATTTGAGGGAAGTCCGCACATCGGGTTTTTGTGAGAGATTTGACCGGTATTCTTCTCCCAACATGCATGTCGAAACGGATCACAGCATGATCACTGTTCCCCAATGGCTCACTAACATTGACATCTCTAACTAGGTCCTGAGTACCTGAGCACTATATTAAATCCAGAGTCATCTGTCCTCTGTTGGGCTCCATGACTAGCTGCTCCTAAGGCACAGTCATTTAGCATGTCAAGGAATCCAGTCTCCTTTTCATGACCAGAACACAAATTGACCCAGTCAATGTAAGGATAATTGAAGTCCCCCATGATTACATGATTACTTAGTTCCCCAAGACTTGCATCCATGTGATGAGTGTCTGGGATGTTGTTGCTCCTGGTCTTCTGTAGCCAGGAGCAGCAGCTGGGATGAAGAGCTGCTGTCCTCTTACTTGCTCTGAGGCAGGTGTTGCATGCCAGAAGCAACGGGACAGACACTCTCCATCTTCCTGCTTCCAGGCTCCTCTCCTCTCCCTTCTTGCACTCTCTCTCTTCAGCTCTGCTGTTGGCCCTCTTCTGTCCCCTCTTCATGCCTTCTGCACTGTTGTTAACAATTGGAATGACTTTCCAATGAAAAAAGTGGAAGAGTTTAACTGGTATTTCTATACTGCCTGTCTTGGTCATTAGATTGCTCCTTTAACTTAATCCAAGGTGG
Organism: Tiliqua scincoides; assembly: GCF_035046505.1. NCBI lineage: Eukaryota > Metazoa > Chordata > Lepidosauria > Squamata > Scincidae > Tiliqua > Tiliqua scincoides. The sequence goes on along the minus strand of NC_089824.1, from coordinate 219,605,798 downwards.
TTCACAAAGGCAGGTTTTCTTTAAATGCCCCCTCCCCGAGGGTTTTGTTTTTTACAATAACAAAGTTCTATCAAGAACAAACAACTTTCCTGATGAATCTTTTCACAGTCTGGTAACCATTCTGGCCACAATTGCCTCCCATGCGAAATGATAACTCCTTCCATCTCACAGAAGGACAGCAGAACCAACTTCTTTGTCTCTCATCCAACAGCAGCTCAGCTCAACCTGTCAGTTACTTCTCAAGGTCTCGCTGCTCATGGAAGCTACTGGTGATCTTGAACTGATGACCTTTAGATGTTATCTTCGGGCTTAATGGTGGCTCTACCATCTAGGCCAGGCCTCTTGAATTTGAGGTTTTGGGATACAGGGTAAAAGCTGACTCACTAAGCATGTCTAGGGTTGTCCTGTAAATGTAGGGGATGCACACATATGGTAGATGGTCGTAGAATGATGAGTGGCGTGAAGAAGACTGCCTCTCCTTCTACCATAATACTAGATCTTGCAATTGCCCAGTGAAACTGATCAGCAGCACAGACAACAAAAAGTACTTTTTCGCACAGTGAAGTTAAAATTCAATCAGTGGAATTCATTGCCAGACAGGTCTTTAAAGAAGATTAGACAGATTCACAGAGGATGGATCTGTTGGTGGGGATCAGTCACGATAGCTAAGTGGATCTCCAGTTTTGGGGCCCTATGCCCCTTCATGCCAGTTGCTGAGATATGAAGAGGGCTGCCTCCAGTCCCTGCTCTTCGGTTTTTTATAGATCAGGGGTGCTCACACTTTTTTGGCTCGAGAGCTACTTTGAAACCCAGCAAGGCCCGGAGATGTACCAGAGTTTTTTTACAACGTTCGCACCATCATAACATATAACATTTATGTGTACAATGTATGTTGGTGTACCTTGAGCCCCACTGAGTATAACAGGACTTACTCCTGAGTAGACATGCCTAGGATTAGGCTGTGAGGCTGCAATCCTAGCCACACTTACCTGGGAGTAAGCCCCATTGAGTACAATGGGCCTTACTCCCGGCGTTTCCTCCCAGAGGCACCTGAAAGGGGGGGGGGTCGGCACTCCGCGATCTACTCATTTTGCCTCGCGATCTACCGGTAGATCGCGATCCACCTATTGAGCACCCCTGTTATAGATTTAGCTGGCTTTGGGAAATGGGATGCTGGACTGGTCTGATCCAGCAGGGCTGCTCTTAGGCTATGTGCTTGTGACTACCTGGGCTCACCTCGTCAAAGCCTCCTCCCTACACTCTACTCCTGAAAAACCTTTCTTTTTCTTCATTGCATGTTTTTTGCTGATTCAACCTTCCTTGTTGCTCCTTCATCAAGTCCCATCCTGTCCCTTAATCCTGCCTTGACCAACAGACATGACAGCTCTTCTGTCACTTTTTGTGTTCTTCCTACTGCACCTTTCACTTCTGTTTCTCCTCGTCTTCCACAGAGTGAAGATGTTTGGTTGGAAGCTGCCCGCTTGCAGCCTGGGGATACTGCCAAAGCTGTGGTAGCCCAGGCTGTCCGCCACCTCCCACAATCAGTCCGGATTTATATTCGAGCTGCAGAATTGGAGACCGATATCCGAGCAAAGAAGCGTGTCCTTCGAAAAGGTGAGAGCGTTCCCATGATGGTATAACGGGTTTAAATTGTTATGAGTAATATACAACCTATACGGACCCTTGTAATTACACTTGTTAAACACTTGGATCCTGTGTCAAAGGCGCTAAATACAGGCTGCTGTGGTTGTAGACCATGCAAAAGACCATGTAGGCGTTTGCAAAAATTTGACTGACATGGGCATCCCAGATCAATGCTCCCTAGCACCCTTGTCTCTCCTCCAAGTGGGTTTGAGTCCTTGGGTCATATTGGACTTCTGATGCACATCTCCAGAGTCAGGTTTGGAGCTAGGCAAGGGACATGGGATCATCTGGGCCATGCTCAGTTTCACGTTTGCCAGATGGAGGGGGACCACTTCCTGTAACAACTGTGGGGAGGAAATTTTGTAGACTCCTCTGGTTGTGAAGAGGTACAATATGAAAAGAGAGTTCATGCGAAGTCAAACTTAGTCTTCAGTTTTGAAGTAAGCCCGCATGTGTTGTGGTGTCACCAGCGGTGTTGTGCTAAATGCATATTTGATCAGGTAATCCTGATGTTGGGCTCCCCTGCCTTCAGCTTCATTAGATGTCACAATTTTGTTTTTGAGAGTCATGATTACCTGCGAGGAAATGGGAAGAAGAGATGAATAATGCTAGACCACCTTGGTTTGAATATTTTCAAATCTATGTTATGATGAAATATTGAAAGAAATAGAGAGGGAATTAACTGATTTTGAAATGATTGTGGAGGATGATGGGGACATTTAATAAGATTCTCAGGATTTTTATATGCACTTGGGAAAGAAAATTGGATATGACCAATGGGAAAAAGTTATTCATATACACTGATGGGAATATTTTCATAGAGTGGTTCACTGTTGGTTATTGTATGTTAATATGCAGGCAAATTGCTTTAACGTAATGACAAAATGGGGATTTTTTTTGCATCACCTAAATATGAGGTTAAACTCATAGTTCCAATTTCTTTTATTATTTATACTTCTACCTCATCTTTTTTCACCCAAAGCAGTTTAAAACACTTAAGAAAAAAAAAGTGAAATTAGACTTAACAGAATTGCAGAAATCACATAATAATAGTCCCAAAGTAGCACCAAGAAACCAAGGCAAACAAAGCCTCATAAGCCAGGAAGAATAAATGGGTTTTTAGCTGCCATTTAAATGCTGGCAGACAGATGGGAACTGTTGATCTCCAAAGGGGCTTATCAAACAAAACTGCTGCTGCCGCCTGAACACACAAGGGGTTGAATTGTCTTATATGTGCAAAGACAGACCCTCAGGTACCTTTTGTCCCAATCTCTCAATCTTTTGTTTATTTTCTTCTGATGTAATTTTCACCTCCATCAGTTGTCCAGTAAGATCATCTAATCGTTTAGTTAAAGCATCCACACTAACTTGAGTTTGTACAGATTGGTTTGTTAGTTGCTGTACCATTGCCAACAGTTTTTGTATGTTGTCTTGCACAGTCTGTTTCCAGTCTTTCCCTTTCAGTTCCTCTTGCACTAATTTTCCAAGTCCCGTCTCTGACGCTGGCGAGCCTCGGACTTTCACTGTTTTGCCTGCCATCTTCGTTCTTCCTTCCTTCTGCTCTCAGTGTTCTTTAAGGCCACTAGATGTCCTCAGCGTATTATCTTCCTTGCTTCAATTATAAACACAAATCCAGTTCTTGCAATGTCTTTTAAAATCCACTAGATGTCACTGGTACACTGTTTTATTTTTATTTCTCTTATCTTGTTTATACTTATAGCCTTGGCAACGCCATTCCTCCGTCCGCAGGAATGTCAAAGCATCCAGCCGCTCCTTCAGGCACTCTCAAACGATAGTAACAAACCAAGGCAATGAATGCTCCAATACACAAACTTTTCAAGAACAGTTAATTTGTAATCCACCGAAATTCAAAGTTGTAAAGTTGTAATTATATTTTCATATATCCATAGCAAATTTGGTAAATCTCCTCTACGATTTCTCTCACACTGATAAACAGCTGGGGGGGGAACCTTCCCCCCCTCTTCTCACGGCAAGAAAACAAATCAGGCAAACAAATTATTCAGTCCACGCCAGGCATACATAAATGGAATAACACTTACTTAAGTCTTTCAATGTCTTTCCCTGCTGGGGCCTTCAGCTTGATTTCAAAATGAATTCTTCACCAAGACAGCGGAATCTCCTGGGAAAGTCCCTTGCCGGGCTTTTATCTCCTCAGGAATCGTGCCATCACATGGAGGAGTTTGTTTCTCCTGACAAACAATCCTTGGATCTCCTCAGATCCGCAGTTTTTGGGGAAAAAACAGAGTGCCTTTCAAGAGCCCGAGAGAGGCACGTCTGTTCGGCTGCTGGCTGGCCCCTCCCCCCCGAACTTGCTTAACCTGAGGTACAGTTGGTGTTGATGCCAATGGATTCCTTGACTTCAGGCAACCAAAACGGTGTCCCTTGGTTCTGGGAATGGTGTGATTGACTGCAGGCCTACTCCCGAATCCTGGTTGTCGGAGGTCTACCCTGCCTCCTTAGCACCTGTCATTACCACCTTTGTATCCTGAGAATTATATCTTTAACTCTGTATTTACTAGAATGGTAAATGCTAGTTTGTAAAGGCACCAGTGACTATGTGTTTGTGTTGGCTGGACGTGATGCTGTATGTGACAAAAAGAAAGTTCCACAGCATATGAGGCATTTGTCTAGACTTGTGGAAATTGAATGCTCTCATTGAAGGAACACCCTGGTGCCTGCTGAGCAGCGCTACCGACCATCAGGGCCTGTCATTACGCATTTAGAAAGCACTGAGAGGGACTCCCTGCTGTGGCTATAAACGTGATGGAGGATGGTTAACATCCAACTAGTCAGGCTGTTGCCGCAGTAAATTTTCAGGAAGTGTCCTTGACTGCCTTGAAGCTGCAGGATAACAAAATCATTATCTTTTGTGGGCTGTTCAGATTATAATTAAAGGCATAGCATCTACTTGACACTTAAAGAGTGGTGCTGAAAGTAATTGCAGGCGTTTTGCTTGCCATGACGTTAAGGAGTCGCTTTCTTACGGCCATCTGTCATTTTTCTCTTATTTGCAAAACGTTTTCCCTCTTTTCTGCCATTTCAGTGAAAGACCAATATAAGCACATTGAAAGTTTCCCAGTTGAAAAGCATCGCTGGTATTGATATGATTATGCTTACTTTAAGGTGTTCAGGAACTAGTGACCTGAGTCCAGATCCTGGTCTTATGGAGTGCCGTTTTCTCCTCCAGTGCCTGTCCCCTCTCTCCTCAGTGGGCTGAAGGGCCTGTGGAAGAGAGAGGTTAAAGGCAGGCAGCAAAGAACAAGGGTGTGCACAACTGGATCATGTCTCATTTTGCACAGGGTGGCTTTGGCAGTAGCATAGCTGCGGAGGAGCAGTGAGGTAAGTATTGCAGATGCCACAACGTGCTGTGTAAGCTGTCCCTCCTACTTGCCATCAGAGCCAATTGGAGCATTGCTCTCACTGCCCAGAATGGCTCCAGTGGTGAGTGGGAGGGGCTGCTTACGCAGTGCGTTGCAGAGCCTGAAGTACTTACTGCACTCCCCATAGCTATGCTACTAGGCTGTGGCATTTGACTCAAAATCAACATGTAGTTCTCCTGCGATGCTTTTGACCTGGCTAGTGTTGTCACCCCAACCAAACTGAATGTGGCACAAAGACCTCAGAGAGCATTTGAACCTTTACCGAGCCCCCGGTTTTGGCTGCCTCTTGGTGTGGTGCAGCCAACTACCTTTGCTGACAGATGTTGGGACTTGAGTCTGCAGTGGGCCTTCACCTTGTGACCTGGGGTGCATTAGGAGGGGAATCAGCTGGTTTGCATTCTCTCAGCTACGGCTAAAGGAGGGAAATGGTAGAGAACTGTCTTTGTACCAGTAGGCCAAAGTGGACAGGTGATACTCCCTGGTGCTTATAAAATTTTCTGGGACAGGCTCTCTCACTGATTTGACAAACTAGGAGGCCTGCTCTCTCAGCTTGAGATGTAACAAGAGTTAAAATGCCCCTAATTTAAGCTGGAGATTTTCCCAAACTTTTTTTCCTTATTTTTCCCCACTGTTTGCATGAACCCATTAGAAACTGATTTGGAGATGGTTCGGCTTGAATCAAGAATTCAAATCCATGCAGCACCATTAAGTTCACTGTGTGTGATGTAGGCTAATCACTATTGCTCAGGTTAAGCCAGTAGTTCTCAAACTTGGGCAGCGCCCCAGCCAGAGAGCTCTGGCCTCTGCCCCCAGAGGGGGGTGCCTCTGCTGGGGAGGGGGGCAGGCAGTGACGCGATTACCTGGATCTCGTTGCTTTGGAGGGGCACAGGGATTTACTGAGACCACAGCCTGCAGCAGCCTTCCGTGGGTGCGGCAAGCCCTGTGCCAGCCTCCGTAGGGCTCCTCAACGTGCGGAGAATGTACAAATAACAATCACGACCCACTTCTGGTTTGCGACCATGAAACCGGAAGTGGGTCATGTCTCTGCATGTTGGGCAGCCCTGGGGAGGCTGGCACAGAGCTCCCTGCACCCCCAGGAGGCTGCTGCAGGCTGTGGTAAGTCTCAGCAAGCCTCTGCGCCATCCAAAGCAACGCGATCCTGATGATTTCATCTCTGCTTTCCTCCCTCTGCCACAAGGACTTACAGCAGGGCTCAAACTCCCTGGGAGTTTGAGAACTGCTGGCTTAAGCCATTTCTGCCCATTGTTGCATATACGTAACAGGGCTCAAATGTGTACACCTGTGGGCTGGGCAGACGTGGGTTAACTAATTCATAGAACTCATTGGAGGAAGGATGGGATATAACATAAGTAACAGTTCTTTTTTAATAGCAACTAGCACCTTTATTTCTTCCCCGCCTACCACCATTGGTGATATTAACCATGCATCCAAGCCTTGCATGCGGCATCGCATTTGATGTGATTCCTCAGGCTATGTAGCAACATGTTGTGGCAGCTGTTTTAAACAGCAACTCTTCATTTCTTGATCCTCTCTCCCCTGACATTATCTTGTGCCAAGTCCTTCCCTCCCGTCCCACACTCCAGATCTTGAAGTGCCAGTGTTGCAGTGGGGAAAACCTGCAGGGTGATGCCAACATGTCATGCATTTTACAATACAGTTTTAAACAGTGCTGAAGAGTTAGAGGTGATATGAGGCAGATGTATAACAAGTGGCCTCATTCCAGGTTTTAAAAGTATATGGCAAATATAACTTGAAAAATACGTTGATTGTTGTTCAAATAGTCTGAAGTTTTGCAGCAATTAAAGGGTATTGGTAAGAAATATCTTTGTCTATAAAACGATGACTGCTTTCAAGGTGCAGTGAAAGAGGACTTATTTGCTAGAATTTGGACAGGAGGTTTTGATTGATCTGATAAGCTGATAAATAACCAGGCAAGACAGTGCTTAAAGTCTGATCTGTTAAATGGAGAAACTGCATTGGGTTACTGAAGAAGAGCTATAATTGGACTCAGCATCTCTTATTTTATTAAAACCAGGCATTTAGCATTTCAAAAAATCTTTTTCACAACCATCTGTAGGGGGAGAGTGGGAGGAGGTGATCTTTTGCTTACATTTTGGAAGTGTCCACTAAATCCCAGCAAGTTTTTATAAATTGTAAAATAGCTAGCCATGTTGGCGGTGAGTGGGTGGGAGAACCCAAACAGGAAAAGAAAAATAATGACTTTAGAGGACAGACCAAGATGGTGTGAGCTTTTGAATTCTGCAGGACTGTTCCTTAGGCAGGATGGTAAACAAAACAAAAATAAATAATTTTTAAACAAGTCTTTTATTAAACAAGTCTTATTTTAAGATGTAATGGAGGAGGTCTCTTTGGGGTAATTGAATTAAGACTTCTTTTGCACAAAGCTCAACTTGGATTTCACAGAGGCCTGGTATGGTCAGGGAACAGTTGTTTGGATTTACATCACATCTTTTTACAATATATTCAAAGTATCTTGCAAGAAGTTATACAACAAAATGCGATAAATTGAATGAATGCATACCAAAATCATTTCAAAATAAAATGACCAAAACAGTAGCATCAAGCATTTCAAAAATCTCACAGCAGCCAAGATTTTAATCTTGGTTAAAACTGTGACATTGTCTTCTTTGTAAACAAAGGTTTGGCTGCCGGTCATATCTGTCCCTTGCATCAGGTGAAGCTCGTGGGTCTCTTATCAAGCATAAAGTAATAGTAGTCCTAGAAAGAGAACCTTTAGTTTGCTTTAGTGACCATAACATTATTCTATCCTAGGTCAAGGCCTTTTCTAAGGCCCTTTTTGTTTTCCTTTTTTCTAGCGCTAGAGCACGTTCCAAACTCTGTCCGCTTGTGGAAGGCAGCTGTGGAGCTGGAAGAGCCGGAAGATGCCAGGATAATGCTCAGCCGAGCTGTGGAATGCTGCCCCACTAGCGTGGAAGTAAGTTGACAGAACCTTTCTGTTCGCTGCTGCAGCTCTCATGTGGGAAGGATTATGTGTATCCTGCTGTCTGCATAGTTTTCACCAAATCGCCAAAATACTGTACTAGGACAGTCTGTGACATGGCAAGAAGAAGAGAACTCATTTCCTGACTCCCCTCTAATACTGACATCCTTTTGTGCCTAGAAGGAAAGGGGGAACCATCAATCATGATTGTTAAGACAGTTTAATTGTAGATGTTCATGAATCTGGTGCAGACATCACTCTGGAGGTCTGTTAACCATGGTTGAGAGAGCAGGAACAGGTATTTCCTTCCTCCCACCCCCTTCTCCTTGTGGCTCCCTTTTCCTTCTGGTGCAAGCTGCTCCCACCCTTTCCCTGAAGCCCTGGCTTTCATTAAAAGCTGCATTAGCATCATGATTAGCTGCAAATAACCCTGCCCAGGCTCTGACATTGCTTAGCAAACCTCAGTTATGTGAGGGAGTGCAGTGAACGTGAGAAAAGTCTTTTTGTTCAAGTTCTGATACTTGAATGTTTGATTTGTTTGTATCCTGTCTTCTGAGAGAGAAAGAGCCTTAAGGCAGTTTTACAATAAAAATATATGACATTTTTATGTCATCCTTGATCCAAAGAAGTTCAAGATGACATGGAATTTTGGTGGGGATTGGGGTTGATTAGTTGGTGTATTGATTATTTTTCTTGGTAGAACTTTTATCTGATTATTATTTTATAGTTTATAGCTTTTGGGGTTCTGTTGTAATCTGTCTTGATTTTTTCTTTAAAAGAAAAAGATAATTTGGGAAACTGACTTGGGATACGTTTGTATGGTAGTATGTTACCTTAATGAGAACCTCTTCTTATCCTGCAGCTGTGGCTTGCCCTGGCAAGGCTGGAAACCTATGAGAATGCCCGCAAAGTCTTAAACAAGGCCCGTGAGAATATTCCGACGGACAGGCACATCTGGATCACAGCTGCCAAACTGGAGGAAGCCAATGGGAACACTCAGATGGTCGAGAAGATCATTGACAGAGCAATCACCTCATTAAGGGCCAATGGGGTAGAAATAAACCGGGAGCAGTGGATCCAGGTGCCTATTTAGATCTTCTGCATGGAAATCCTACTTAAATAGGACCTTGTTCTTAATTGTTATGTTGTGCTGAAGATGGAAGTTATGATATAGTCCAGAGTAATTTAAACAAATATAGAAAAGTTTGCTTTAGGATATATCAGATGGGTCCCTGTGGGTTACATGGTCCACCTCAATGAAGCAGGAAATGTGTTTAGTATTTATAAATGCTACAGGTAAAATGGCTACTCTTCTGAAATTTATGAGTATTGGACCGGGCAGGAAAGAAAAGATAGCAGAGATTTACAGTGAGTACTAGTGGAAGAATGTGGAGAATCTGCTGGCTATGGAAGGAGAGCTAATTTATAATATATTTTATGTTTTTAAAATGCCCAAGGATATAATCCTAGACACATTAATGTGGAAGTAGATTCTGCTGAACTGAGTGGAACTTACTTCAGAGTAGACATGCATTGGATTGGGCTGTTTCGTGCAGCCTATAATTTAGTGTGTGAAATAGCATTGCCACAGAATGTGGTGGTGTCCATTGGTTTAGGTTGCTTTCATAGGGGATTAGACCATTGTTTCTCAACCAGTGGTACAGGTACCACCAGTAGTACTTGAGATGGTGTCTGGTGGTACTTTGGGAACCCCTGGACCCTGCTGCCCAGCAGTGAGACCAGAATTGTCATGCAAGAGTGGTAGAAGGCTTGGCTCATCAGGCAGAACTCCAAAGCATGCTTTTCTCATCCACGCTATGCCTCTTACTGGTGTTTGTCATGTCACATCTGGTTTCCCAGTCCAGAAGAATGGTTGCCTTCATACACTGCTTTTGAGTTTCTGATGGGCATGGAAACAAGATCCAGGAATAGATGAATCCTTGGTCTGATATAATAGGATGGTGCTTGTGTTCTTTTCACCATTGCACATGGTGAAAAATATAAAACTAAGTTAAAATGTGCATATCTGTGTCATTGATTTACTGATGGACAACAGTTGTGTGGAGCCTTCCCGCTTTCTCCTTCCATTTGTGTTTTTCATCTTCTGATTCTTCTCAGTTCTCTCCTAATTTTTCTTTCCTTTTTTCTTGCAGTAGGCACTTCGGGGTGGTGGTGGATGGGTTGGAATAGGGCCATCTTATCCAGTACACTCTACTCCAAAGGGCAGCTGCTCCTCAAGGTCTCAGGCTCAGAGATCTTTCCCCATTCTGTCACCCATCTAGTCTTTCTTGCCCTGGAAAGATGGTTCTATCATTTTTCTTTAGAAAATTGGTGACCCTTTTTTTGCCAAATGAGTTTTAACTTTTTAGTAATTTAAATATTAAATCATGTATTTGACCATAACATGGCATGTGAATTTTAAGAAAAATAATAAATGGGATAGAGCCTGGGACCTTAGCCACATGAGCGACCCCTGAATGAAGGCCCCCTTGCCCTTGGTGAAAGCTGAGATTTCAGGTTCCTGGAGCCATTCCATGTGTGGAAGTAGTTTCCCGATCCTTACTTGAGTGTCCTGTAGTTCCCATGCTCAACACAAATTATTGTGATTATATTGCCTCTAGGATGCAGAGGAGTGTGATAAAGCGGGGAGTGTGGCCACCTGCCAGGCAATCATGAGAGCGGTGATTGGAATTGGGATTGAGGAAGAGGACCGGAAGCACACCTGGATGGAAGATGCTGATAGTGTAAGTTGGTACTGAGCACAAAGTGAAGGTGGCTTAATACGTGGTACTGATGGGGGAAATATGGCTTCTTGGAGGTTAGAGATTGACTTCCAGGACTGAAGACTGGCACAGTTTTTGGTGTCTTTAATCCTTGTGGTCTGCATCTGAGCCTGCAGTAAGCCTTGGGGCTAACCTGTATCACAGCCTCTGGTATCACTCTCTGAATTATTAATATGGATTAGAACCTTGGATTAAAATAAACATACATCGATAAGGTGGGAAAGATCAACCCATTTCTAAATTGCCATGGTTTTGTAATTAAGCGTAGCACAGGAGCAAACAAACCTGCAGAAACTGCTCTTGTGTGTACATGCAGTTGTGATGCTAACTGTATAAATAGCATCCCATTTTTGGTTTGCGTCAAAGATTCTCTCCTAATGTTGCCTTTTGCTTCCTCACAGTGTGTTGCTCACAATGCTCTGGAGTGTGCCCGGGCAATCTATGCTTACGCCTTACAAGTTTTTCCCAGCAAGAAAAGTGTCTGGTTGCGAGCAGCCTACTTTGAAAAGAATCATGGAACCAGGTAGAATTCACTGTGCAACTTTACGGATTGTGTGTGAAACTAGCAATTTTTTTATTACCAAGGGGTGTGTTTATAGTTCCACCTGTTGTAGCTTGAGGGAAGAACCTGTAGTGGATGAGGTGTGCTTTGGCAGTGAGGTTTATGCAGGGTGCTTGCTTGTGCTCTGTGATATAGTCCCAAGTCTCTTGAGTTGAACCATTAAATAGAACACTGTCTTGGACTATTTCTTCCTATTGGCCTGTCTTCAACCAACCTGGTTGTATCCTCCCTGGCAGTAATGGGGGAGTGTCTGCATGGCAAGTGAAAGCTCCCTCTCTCTGCTGCTGAGAGTAGCAAAAAAAGAGTTGCTCTGGGAGTTGCAAAAATCAGGACTAGATTTTTGGGGAAAGGAAGGAGTCTCTGTTTTCTTACAATTCCTAGACAGAAGGAAAAAAAACCATCTCTTATTCACAGACCGGTTGGAGAAAGGGGGTGTGTCAGCAGAACTGAGTGTGTTTGCTCCATTTGTGTGTGATTGTGCAGGCTGTGTGTCTTCCTATCAGCTGCTGTGTGGTTTGTCCACCAAGACACACTGTGCGGCCTCAGCTAGCACCAAGGCAGTAAGGCTGCTTTCAGGATATGTGTGTAGGTTTCATTGTTAGTATACAGGTATTGAGAACAAAACGGCTAATACTATAATGCCGTTGTACAAATGGATGGTAAGGCCACACCTGGAGTATTGTGTCCAGTTCTGGTCGCCGCATCTCAAAAAAGACATAGTGGAAATGGAAAAGGTGCAAAAGAGAGCGACTAAGATGATTACGGGGCTGGGGCACCTTCCTTATGAGGAAAGGCTATGGCGTTTGGGCCTCTTCAGCCTAGAAAAGAGACGCCTGAGGGGGGACATGATTGAGACATACAAAATTATGCAGGGGATGGACAGAGTGGATAGGGAGATGCTCTTTACACTCTCACATAATACCAGAACCAGGGGACATCCACTAAAATTGAGTGTTGGGCGGGTTAGGACAGACAAAATAAAATATTTCTTTACTCAGCGTGTGGTCGGTCTGTGGAACTCCTTGCTACAGGATGTGGTGATGGCATCTGGCCTGGGCGCCTTTAAAAGGGGATTGGACAAGTTTCTGGAGGAAAAATCCATTACGAGTTACAAGCCATGATGTGTATGTGCAACCTCCTGATTTTAGAAATGGGCTATGTCAGAATGCCAGATGCAAGGAAGGGCACCAGGATGAGGTCTCTTGTTATCTGGTGTGCTCCCTGGGGCATTTGGTGGGCTGCTGTGAGATACAGGAAGCTGGACTAGATGGGCCTGTGGCCTGATCCAGTGGGGCTGTTCTTATGTTCTTGTACGTCCTCTCCCTTTGACCCTAATATTTTCAGGCAAGCATTATTCCCCCTCCCACTTCCGTTCCCAGTGTTAGCACTGGGGGGGGACGGACGACGACCAAAAAGCAAAGCAGGTGGGTGAAACTCCTTCCTAGAATGCCAAACATAACTCAGTAGCTATAGTTAGTGAATGGAATCATGTGACTTTCTGTGAAAATTGGGCTCTGGGTAGCAAAGTTTTCATACTACGAAAGGGAAACCTCCAAATTCTTTATCCATTTCCTCTGTGTTGTCTTCCTAAGGCTGATGTGGGGCGGGGGGGGGGGAACTCCTAAAGAATTTCTGAGCTGCTTTGGAGAGTTGAGCTGGCACAAAACCCTGGGCGGGGGGTGGGGGGGAATCATGCTCGTTAGTAACTTTTTTTTAACCTTGATGATGAGAAACAGGTTCTGGTTGGAGTTTGCTGGGACACAAATGAAGCCCCATGTCTGGGTGAATGCCAAAATGAGGAACCTGTCTATGGCAAGAGAGTTGGATTGTTAGGGAGGAGGGGAAAACCATGTCTGTCTTTTGAACAGCTGCTGGCAAGAGTTGGGGAACATTGGGACTAAACTTTATTGTGCAGGGACTGAGGCTTATGGCAGAACACTGCCATCCGTTTGGTAAGCCTTTCCCCTTAACTCTCTCTGTGTGTGTGAGTGTGTGTGTGAAGGTGGCAGGTTGCAATTGTTGAGCAGAAAGAGAATGGCACTCTTCAGTGCTACGATCCATTTTTGGGATATTCCCCCTGAAATAAATAATGACTTACAAATTACTGGAGTTTAGGATAGGGGGTGTTTGGAGTGTGTTTTGAGGAAACCTTGGTGCATGAGAATATGGTATCTGGGAGACAGTTTGGCGTGGGGGACAGTGTGTGGTGGTTTGGGGAATGGAGGGAGGGTGTTGGGGAAGACAGATCAGTGCTTGAACATAAGAACAGCCCTGCTGGATCAGGCCAAAGGCCCATCTAGTCTAGCTTCCTTTATCTCACAGTGGCACACGGTGGCTTGGCTAGTAAAGAGGATATTTGTGGGTCCCAGAACAATCTACTTTGAGTGGCCACAGGATTCCTGTGGATTGAGGGCGTTTATGTGTGAAATCAAACATTTCATGTATGACTGAAGGCTGCTTGCAACATATCATTTTTAAAATTATGCATATGTCCTTCCCACATAATGAATACAGTATGTTCATTATAGTTAATGAAAAATGAGAAGAATCTTTGAAATACCCTTTGGCTAGTCTCCTGGAATGATACATGGGAATTTGAGTAGTGATGGGGGAGGTCACTTTGCTCCATGGTCTGAAAGCTCCCTTGTGGTTCATGTGAAAATCATCTTCCAGGATATGCAAGATGTACAGTGGTTCCTATTTGTGTTTCTGCACCTAACAAATCACTTTGTGCAGTCCTTTCCATAAACTGGTTTCCATGTTTGGGGGTGACCAGCAAAGTGGGTAGTGGCATAGAATTTCCTACATCTCCTTCATGAAGTAATTGATCAGAGGTTATGGTAGGGACTTTGCAGTGGGAACAGCATTCAACTGGTCCAGAAGCCCAGTTTTCCTTGTCACTGGCACTCTTCTCTTCTTGCAGGGAATCCTTGGAGGCTCTCCTGCAAAGGGCTGTGGCTCACTGCCCCAAAGCCGAAGTTCTTTGGCTCATGGGAGCCAAATCGAAATGGCTTGCTGGAGATGTACCTGCTGCAAGAAGCATTTTAGCTTTGGCTTTCCAGGTGAGCAAGCATCTTGCAAGATAAGATGCTACAAGATTCCTTGGACAATCTGATCTTTCTCAACAGCAACAAAATGTAGTGGGACCCCCTAAGCTGAATCTTCCTAATCATTACAACCCACAATTTAATCTTGTGTATAAATGCTTCTATTTATCCTCATATTTTTCTTCATGTAACATTTTTGCTCCCAAAAGCTTCTTGGAAAAATCAATGCATAGTCATTCTGAGTATCTGTTTTCCTGTTTCAGAAACGTTAATCAAGAACCTCTTGATAGGGAGAGCAGTTTTAGGATACTTGTCAAAGATCAAAGTTTTTTATGAAGACTGGTCTTTGGGTAACAATCACCTGAGCTCCTCAAATACCATTAGTCTGAGGGGATCTTCCAAGATACTGGATAAGCATAGTCTGGAATGAAAACAATGGCTTTTTCATCCCTTTCACATATGACCAAGGTGCTTGGATAGAGCCAACAGTTTGCTTTGACGGTTGCAAGAGAGGAAGTGAGAGCAGGTGAAACAAGAGGGCTTGCAAAACATTTTATTCTGTTTGTGTGCCCATTGTCAATTTTGCAACTCTGAATATGATGCACTTAGACAGAAGGCAAATAATTTTAACAAGTCATAACAATTGGCCAAACTGTCCTAGTAGTGATTCAGAAAATTCTCCTGGGGTCAGTATGAATACCAGAGTGGAGTAGGGACAAACGGAGCCTCCACTCCTGTGTCAAGTGGTCAGAGCAGATTGTGCTGTCTGGAATGTTCTCAGTGAGTATGCAGTGCTGCCTGGAATGGAGCAGAACCAGAAAGGGTGTCTTGTGGCAGACAATTGATTTAAGCAATTTAAAATGCACCGGCCCTAAACTTGGTGCTGCTTTCATGTGCATATTTCTTCTTGGGCTCTCTAGGCCAACCCCAACAGTGAAGAGATTTGGCTGGCTGCCGTGAAGCTGGAATCTGAAAACAATGAATATGAAAGGGCAAGGAGGTTGTTGGCCAAGGCTCGTAGCAGTGCCCCAACAGCCAGGGTAAGTTGCTTGTAGATCTGGGAATTCTTTCACATTGAAACTCCTGCCACCCAGACTCCAGTGAGCATAGGAGCCTCCTTTATGCCGAGACCCAGTGGTCTATGCAGTTTAGTTCTCAGCCTAGCAGCAGTTCTCCAAGGTCTCAGTCAAGGGGTCTTTCCCAGCCCCATACTCAAAAGTTCCTTGAATTGGGGGTATTGTGCATTATACCTGCAAATAACATCCTCCATCGTGGAGCTGTGGATCTTCACCCTTTACCAGTCATTAGAGTTTTGCTTTGATTGGTGGAAGGGAGAGCAGACACCATAAATACTCCTTTGCCTAAGGGTTAGGTAGGAGCTGCTACTGAATTAGGTGCACAGCTTGGATAGACATAGGGGGAAAAGTAAGAAAGCACACACTTACCCTGGTATTACACTGATTTTGTACGTAGCCTGTTTTTGCCCAGTCTGCAGGTGTATACATTTGATCCCTGTTGCATATATGTAACGTTGGACAGAAATGGCTTAAACAGTGATTTGGATGTTGTGGGGAAGGAAATGGGGCAGCTGAAAGCATGTTTCAGCTCCTGATGAGCACAGAACCAACCACTGCCATTGCCAAACAGAATATTTTCTGCAGAACTTCAGAGCATTCAGTGAGGAAGTGAATCAAGCTCTTCAGAAACTCCAGAGATTTGATTGCTTGCCTTGAAAATGTATTTCTTTGCCGTAAGGTGAATGTGTTGTTGTCAGTTTTCATGTTTGCAACAAGGATTTATGTAATCCTTATTGACAAGAGAAGGTCGCAGCAGGTTGATATTCTGTAAGCAGTGAGGTATTATTGTGATGATGTCTCATGTGGTCAGATCTGTATTCAATCACTTGTTGTTTATTTAAACCATTTATACCCTGCCTCGTAATCCCCTTTGTGAAGCAGATTATTTTTGAGCATTTTTCATAAAGGAGCAAAATGCCTCTCTGCCCACTGTTCTGTATGCTGAAATGTTCCTACCTCACCTCTCTGAAGTATATTTAAAATTAAATAATTTAAAGCATTTAAATCCACTCCTATCAACAGCAAGACTGTATTATGAGGCACACAAAAGTTTAACAGGAAAGGTCTTGTGAGCTGAGCATTCTTGGCTTGGAATTCACATGGTCCTTGGGATAAACACGTCCCTTGTGTCTTTACAGGTCTTCATGAAGTCTGTCAAACTGGAGTGGGTGCTCGGGAACATTGCGGCGGCTCAGGAACTCTGTGAGGAAGCCCTCAAGCACTATGAGGACTTCCCCAAGCTGTGGATGATGAAAGGGCAGATAGAGGAGCAGGAGGAGCTGATAGAAAAAGCCAGAGAAGCCTACAATCAAGGGGTAGGGAGAGAACCCTTCACTTATCAGCATTTGGCAAATGCTCGACAAAATTGGGGAGCAGCATTTTTGGTGATGGGAGGGCAGAACTCACTACCACTCCTACTGCTGGCCACCAGTAATCAGCCTCTGGTGGTTTTACCCAGAAGACCTCTGGAACAACACGATAAGATGATGTGTGTCTTTAGAGGCTTCTGGGTAAAACACAATATTTTCTTTGACCCAGAAGGAGCACTGCTGATGCTGCTGGTGGAGTTGATCCCTTATCAACGCAAATGGATGTGCCCACAGACTCCTTCCCTCCTCCCATTTCTGGCAGGGGTTCTCCAATGATAACAGTAATCTCAACCCCATTCCTGTCATTGTCTTCCCCCCCTTCTTTTTTTGAGGCCACCTCAGAGCAACTTCAGTACCTTGTAAATGTCTCTGCAGTCCATTGTTACTATAGAGAACAGAAGAGAGCTGTGAAGGTCAGACTATTGGCTCAAGCTGTGTCATCGGCCTTGCAGAGAAGTGCCAAAAACATACTAGCTGCATCAACAATTTTTATGGCATTAGAAGTTTAGCTTGTACAGTTCTCTTCTACAAAGATGAATGACGTTTTCTGGACAAGTGACTGGGGCAGCCAAACTACCTGATGATCAACTATGCGTCTTTGTACTTGGACTCCAGTGGGGAAAAAATGACCAAGGAACGTGCATGTTTTGTCTGTCCTTCCTTCCCTGGTGGCCAGGAGATGTATTTCATTTAAGAATATTTATTCATATCTTGCCTTTCAGTGCAGCAAGCAACAACATAATTTAAAAGCAACCATATGATATGTTTAAGCGAGTCTAAAACCAACACCAGGGTCAGGTGGCAGTATAAAAATGTCAAAAAACACAAATTGGGTGAAGCAGTAATTAAAAGCTAGCTAAATCTTTGCCTGGTTTCTAAAGCACATTGGGAAGGGGACCAATTGGATCTCCCAGGGCAGAGAGAGCCGAAGACTCGGGGCTGTTGCTAGGAAAGATCTCTACCACCCAAATCTCTAATGGTGACAGGATATGGGACACAGCCTCCCCGGTAACCTGAAGAGACAGGCAGGCTCATGTGGGAGGAGACAGGCCTTCATGCCACCTGGTCCCAAACCATTCTGGTCTTCAAGGAGAGCAACCAGCACTTTGAATTGGCAAGGAAACAAAGTGGGAACCCGTTCAGCTAATGCAGTAATGAATGATGATCATGCTCGCAGTGGAAGGAATTCTGTGCCTGCAATCTTGATGAAGTTTTGCAGCTATGCACTTGCCCTCCCCCCCCCCAACCCCATAACTTTAGTAAGCTTTTGTTTTCTCACAGTTGAAGAAATGCCCCAGTTCCATACCCCTTTGGCTGTTGCTGTCCAGGCTGGAAGAAAAGGTTGGCCAGCTCACCCGAGCCAGAGCCATCTTGGAGAAGTCTCGTTTGAAGAACCCCAAAAACCAAGACCTCTGGTGAGCTGAGAATTTTACAGACTTTCAGAACCTTTTGGTGCTTGTTTTGGTGGGCTCTCACTGCTGCTTTTGAGCCATCTTCAGTGTGGTGTTCTCTCTTTCAGGCTGGAGTCAGTGAGGTTAGAATACAGAGCAGGACTGAAGAACATTGCAAACACCCTGATGGCCAAAGCACTGCAAGAGTGTCCCAATTCTGGTAAGAGATGTGGTGTTCCTTTTGCCTGCATAATTGAGCTTCAGTTCTAACTGCTTCATTTTTAGAAAAGTAAAAGTTCCTCCTCACATCTTTGGTCAGATGGCAGCCTGTATCTTAGGAAAGTAGGATATGCCTGCAATTCCCACTGTGCAAGTTCTGCTCACAGGATGCCTGCCTGCCGTAGATATACCCAAAAGCCAGTAATTCCTTCTGTTCTGTATGATGTGAACGAACCCTAATTTATTCCCAAAATTAAGTAGACTTTTGGCAATCCAGAATTGCGAACTTTGGACATTAGCCGAGAGTGTTACGGTGATGTGTCAGAAATAGGAAGTATGAACCACATCAAATGGTACAGCAAGTGGGCAGGCTGCGGTGATCTTATGGAGTGTGAATTGTACACAGACCAGAACATTTGGCTTGTTGTGAGGCAGAATTGTACGTCCAGGTAGCAAACCCGAACACATAGAAATATAGCTTCTCAGCGAAGGAATTAGAAGTCCTTCTTGGGGATATCCTTCAGAACAGGTGCATTGTGCAAACACTGTGTGGTCCCCTGCATAGCTAATATTTCCTAATCTTAAAATCACTGTGTGTCCTTGTGGTGAATCCCTTGGATTTTTTCCAAATCCACCAAATGTTTCTTCCTTGTATACCTGGTATGCATATACTTGAGTTGAACAAGGTGTGCTTTTATGGTCCACAAAGATCTTATGCTGCAATATATTTGTTTGTTCTTTAGAAGCTTGGAGATCTTTTGATGCACAGGTGAAGAAGGCTTTGTGCTTTTTCCTAGCAGATTTTCTTTCTGGCCTCTGAAAGTCTGTGGGCAGCTATGGAATCCCCCCCCCCCCGTCTGATTTGAGAACTGCCCGCTCCCTGGTGCTTCAGCGTGGGCATTAATTTTTCTTTTTCGGTTGGCATTTTTACCTTGGTATTTGTTCTCCCCCACTGTGTATTCCCAGCTGTGCTGCTATTTTTACTGTTAACAATTTTATTGTTTACTGTTGCTTTTTTACCATGTTTTAACATTTCTGCTGCCTTTTTACTTATTTTTTTACTTTGTTCCTGCTGTTAATGGTGTGTGCTGTGTTGTGGTTCTTTATTACTTGATTGCCCCCCCCCCATGCCATGCTCTCTCTCTTTATATATTGCTTTAATATCTTCTGGTGTTCCTTGACAGGCTGTTTTATATGTAGTTTTATTGTGTATGGGCAATTGTTCCCCCTCTTCCCTGCCCCACAAAGGCAGTTCTGCATAATAATAGGATGGGATGGATGTATTCAGGGCCCCCAAGGGGGGGGGGGAGTTTATTTATTCATTTTATAATATTTTTATCCCACCATTCCCTCACTGGCATGGGTGCTCAAGCAGGTAACATAAAATATACCCAGCCAGCTGCCACGTAATATAGAAAAGGTGGCAGAGGCAACAGTTGCTACCAAATGATGTTTATTACGGGGAGGGGAGTTACACAGAGGGTAGGGGAAGGGGTGAAGGCATAGCAACTTGCCGACAGGTGCAGAGTACCTTCCTTCCTTCCTTCCTTCCTGCTGTTCCTTAGATCAGCAGTTTTCAAACTCTCAGGGAGAGTTTGAGCTGCTCTAAATTCTTGCAGGGGTGGGGGGGAGGCAATGGCACAATCCCCGGAATTGTGCCGCTCAGGGGGGCCGCAGGGACTTGGGTCCGCTTACCAGAGCCTCCTGCAGCCTCCTGGGGGTGAGGGGAGCCCTGCACGACCTTCTGCAGGGCTCCCCGCAGCTTAAGAAGTGAAAGTGGAGTGGTCGTGCTCCACTTCCGCTTTAGCGGAGTCAGAGCGCGATCGCTTCGCTTTCGCTTTCAAAGCTGCGGGGACCCTGCAGAAGGTGGTGCAGGGCTCCCTGCACCCCCGGGAGGCTGCAGGAGGCTCGGGTAAGTGTAACCAAGCCCCTGTGGCCCCCCCCCCCCCGAGCGGTGCGATCCTGGGGATCGAACCGCTGCCTCCTCCCTGCCTCCAGGCTGCCCCCACCCCTTAAGGTGAAAGTGGCCAGGGCCCAGAGGCTGGAGTGTCTTGATGCCCCAGTCTGAAAAGCCCTGCCTTAGATTGATCCCTGTTTGCAGCCTGGACACAATGACTGCAGCCAGCCCAAGGGGGTTGGTATCCAAGTAGAGGCTGGTGTCAGGGTGGGGGAGTTGGTATTATTCCCAATCCCAAGAGTCTGCCCAAGGGCCCCCCCGGTGATTTTCCTTCCTGCTTCTCTGCCCATTCCCAAGCTTCCCTTTCCACCGCCCTCCTCCTCCAGCCTTCTCCCTCCTCCCCTGGCTTCTTTTTGGGTTCTGTCTTCTTGCCCTCACCCATTCCTTTGCTTGACTGCTATGCTCTAGTTCTCTTTGCCCCTTGTCTTTCCACAGCTCCTTTCTTCCCAGTGTTTCTTCTCTTGGCCATGAGATCACCTCTTGAAGATGAAGCTTCTGGTGCCACAGCTATAGCATGCAGAAGTGCCTGGACTGAAAGAGAAGGGTTGTTTCCTAGGAAGAAATTTGGCTTGGCAGTGATGATGCCTGCTGTTTTATATGCATTGCTAACGCAGTCCTTGATCAAGGCTGACCTTCATGATTTTTTTACTTTTAGGGATCTTGTGGTCTGAAGCTATCTTCTTAGAGGCCAGACCCCAGCGGAAGACCAAGAGTGTGGATGCTCTGAAGAAGTGTGAGCATGATCCCCACGTCCTCCTGGCTGTGGCCAAGTGAGTAACAGTACTTCCATGTCCAAAAGAAGCTGTATAATTCCCACAAGGCAGGCTGCAAAGTTTGATGCATTGTCCTGAGTCCTGAATCTTGAGCTGTTCAGTTTTTGTTCTGTAAGAAAAGATTGATCCTCTGGTCCTTTTAGTTCAGTGTGCTAAATGCTGAGAGATTAGGAGTGTGGTAAAGTTTATACCAGCAGCAGTTGAGATTTGTGTAGTCTGCACAGCCTACCCACCTTACCACTTACCCCGATGAATCTGTGTCCATCTGCCTCTCTTCTTTTCCATGCTATTGTCCCAAGACAAAATGTTTCCCACTCCTAAGGCTTGGGGCAGATTATAAAAGCACATACACCATTAAGAGTCATCTTTAATACAGATGAAGGTATTTCAGAACAATTTTCAATAATCAAATCTCATATTATATATGTGGGAGTCTGCCAGGTAGTGCTATGTCATTTGCTGATTTTCATCTTCACTCATAATGCAGTTTCGTAACCCTTCACGATAGGATCAGGA
Source organism: Tiliqua scincoides (assembly GCF_035046505.1). NCBI lineage: Eukaryota > Metazoa > Chordata > Lepidosauria > Squamata > Scincidae > Tiliqua > Tiliqua scincoides. Next base: position 219,584,076 of record NC_089824.1, on the reverse strand, counting down.
TGTTGGCCTGTTGACTTGTCCAGTATTAGCAGGTACTGCAGTCGTTTTGAAACTGTGTTCTGAGGATTCCTGGGGTTCTTTGGAAGCTGGCTTATTAGAGTTCTCTCAGACAGAATCGGAAATGGTGGTCAAGTGGCCACCCCACTTCATTTATTCCCATTCTCTGCTTCCTGTTCTTTAACTAGCTAGCACTCCGTTAAAAGTCTTGCCCTTTTGTCTCATGGTTGCGAAGGTTACTCAAGCACCTGTGGTGAGGGGCTTTGTCAAAACCTTTTAGCAAAGCCAAGTGTACAGTGTCAGCTGAAGGGCCTCTATCCATGTGCCTGCTGACACTCTCAAAGAACTCTAGAAGATTAGTGAGCCAGAACTTGCCTTTACAGAAGTCATGCTGTTTTTCTTTCAGCCAGGCTCTCTCTTCTAGAATTATCCTAGGTTTGTCCTTAATTAACAGGCTACCAGAACAGATGTTAAGCTGACTGGCTTGCAATTCCCTAGATCGCTGAGGATCTTTTTTTAAACATCAGTGTTAATGTTGGCTGCCTTCCAGTTCTCTGGCACAGAGCTGATTTTAAAGACAGGTTACTGTACATATTTTTGTGAGAAGATCTGCAGTTTCACATCTGAGTTCCTTGAGGACTCTGAGGTGGATGCTATCTGGACACCAAGGTAGACACAACCTGTTTTAACTTCTGCAGCTCATCTTACAAAGGGCAAAAGTGCTGGTTCCAGCAGTTGCTTCCCTTACATTTGGAGAGCTGAGACATCAACGACTTCCTGTCATGACAGCTATTCAGATTGCTCACTATCTTAACAGAAAGGCCAACTCCAGTAGTAGAGCCCATCTTCTCACTCTCAACCATTCACTTCCCCAGGTTGTTTTGGAGCGAGCGGAAAATAACCAAAGCACGGGAGTGGTTTCATCGGACAGTGAAAATAGATTCTGACCTGGGAGATGCCTGGGCTTTTTTCTACAAATTTGAACTTCAGCATGGCACGGAGGTAACTTGAAAGGGGGCCGAGGAATCTGCTGACTTAATGGAACTATCAAAGGAGGCCTCACTGATTTGGGAAACTTTAGTGGCAGCAGGGATATGCTACTTTCTTGACCTACTTCCCTGGAACCCTTTTAAAGCTCCTGTCACTGCTGTCTCCTTTTCTTCACCAAGAAGGAACCTTGTGCTTGAGCAGTTGCTGCCATCCCCATAGCATATTGAAGCCTCTGCCATTCAGCTGGTCAGCAGTTCTCCGATTTCTGGCAGAAGCTTTTTCTTACTATTTGAGGTCTGTGTACCATAGATGGCAACTAGACTTTGATTCATGCAAATCTTGCTTTATAACACTCAGTTGAGGCCCTCCACAAGTTCTTTGGTGGAGGGTTGGTGGGACCCCAGGGTTACAGTATGCCAGTGAGCCACATTGGATGTGCCAGCTTGGCAAGTGGGTGGGCACAGGTGGTATCAGGAAAGGGTGAGTTGGCCTTTTCCTTCCTGGCCTGAAAAGGGGGAAATGTGAAGTGGGATGGGGGGACGGCGTAGTGTGGGGAGGGCTTTTGAAGGAGCTTGTGCTTTTCTTAGTCTTGATAGGAATGCTTCTAGAACCATGGGGTTGCAGTAATCCCTGTGCCATTCCCTCCTCTTCACGTAGGAGCAGCAGGAGGAGGTGAGGAAGCGCTGTGAAAATGCAGAGCCCCGCCACGGAGAGCTATGGTGCGAGGTCTCGAAGGACATCAGCAATTGGCAGCGGAAGATCGGTGAAATCCTCGTGCTGGTGGCAGCCAAGATCAAGAACACTTTCTAGTTCACAGGCTGGGCTGAGCTTCGTTTTGGGTAGTGCAATGGGACCCAACCCCCAAGCTTGCGGCTCACGTATTGGCATGTGTCTCCTTAGACTGGAGCTTATGTAAAGGAGTTTGAAGGAAAGAGAGAAGGAGATGAGGGTCTCTGGTCAGATGTGAGGGGGGGGGTCCCACCTTCCCTATTGTCTCTGTGTATTGTGCTGGTTGATAGAGCGTTTGTGTGAGAGCTACTCTCTGCGCCTACTTTTATTTAGCAGTCCTGGAGCAAGAACTCGAGAAGGTTCATTTGCAGATATTTTTTTTACCCTTATGCCTGAACTCCTGGGGTTGCTTTTACTCCAGATTCCCTGTAAATCATTTGGCAAAAGGGGGAGCCTGGTCTGTCAATCTTCGGCTTGTCTGCTTCAGCAAAACTGTTCTTGCCATTTAATATCCTGTGTGCTGTTGCAGTCTCTTTCTGTACTAAAAGTGATTTTAGGCCAATCAAACCATTGTGGTGTTCTGTGGAGAGTCCCCAGAATTAGAATTTAGCAAGGTGCTGTGTGTCGCAAAGGAAATCAGAAGGGAAGTGTGGGGGAACTGTTACAGAGTACAACTTGGGTTTCTTGTGGACAAAACCAGTTTTGGCAGTGTAGATATCATACAGCGCTCCCCCCCCCCCCCGGTCAAAATATCTTGATGGAGTTTATTAACCTTTTGGACTGATTTGAAATTAAGGACAAGATAATATTTTTGCATGTTTTTTGTCCAGAATTTGAAAAATATAGAATGCTTGTCTTCTTTCTAAGAGAAAATATTTCTTACAAAATATTGGAGAACAGTGACCAAATAGAGCTTAGAAAGGGGGTTTAGTTGTTGGGGTCATGGTGGAAGAGCTTAAATGGAAACTGTTTTCCATGCTTAAGAAGAGAATTGGCTGCAGCATGGAAGGACTTGAATGGACACACAAAATCTGTGAGTTGAAGGCACCATCTGGCAGGGAACTTTGGTGTAGTCTCAGTTGAACCAAATAGGTGTGAACGTGTATTTGCAAACCTTTGTTTCACATCAGTGGGGTTGGCACAAATGTTTTTGGCAACTTGTGTGTGAGTGCGCACGTGTGTTGGGTGAAAAATTTTATCTGTACAGATGGTTTTAAAAAAAGCATTTCCTGTTTTTACTTTTCTGAATGAAAAGCAGAGTCCTTCCCACCTCAAGATGGCAAACCCTCCAACTCTTAGATGAACCAATCCAGCAGATCCCCATACCTTTTATTACAAAATCTTTGTGTATTTGTGTGCAGAGGGGTATTCCCATGTATTTCTACACAGCATTTTAGTTGACACGGCTCTCCAGCAGTGAAGATTGTGTACATATTATGAAGCTGTAAAATACAATCCTGTTTCTTGTGTTATTTTTTTGTTTTTTGCACACGTGCTGACTTGTGCTCAGAGACTTTGCATAGTTATTGGGAATATGATTGAAAACCTGATGGGGAAGCCCAGACGGGCAGAACATTTTGCCACAGTGAGCATCTTAAAATCGGAGGCTTCAGGCTTGCAATAGACCACAATAAGATCATCAAACTTGCAGTAGACCAGTGTTCTTCAACCTGTGGGTTGTGACTCTAGTGGAGTTTTGAAGCCTCATTTTGGGGGTCACAGCAAACTTTCAAAGCCTGTGCTCAATCCAGTCCAATAATGGTACTGCTTTATCAAACAGAGTTCTTGACATAATCCTGCACAGCTTCTTCTTGGTGTCTTGCCCTGCAGCTCCTAAGGTTGCTACCTCACAGGGCTGTTGTGAAGATGCAAGAGGTAGGGGGAAATGGGACAGGCAGGGAATGGGAAAAGATCAAGTCCTAGGAGAGGGCGGGATTGGTGGTGGGTCCCCAGTCTCACACTTCAGTGAGTGATTGGGGTCGCAGTGCGAAAAAGGTTGAAGACCACTGCAGTAGACATAGACCAGAGAGGCGTGGCCAGTTTTCAGCTCACTTGCTGTCATGCAAAAGAGATCCCAAATCCTCCTGTTTGGTAGCATTACTGTGGCCAGTTTCTTTAGCAACTGGACTTGTTGGATTAGCACTTGGCCTCCATCAAACAACACTGACGTAGTAGGATTTCTTCTAAATAATTTTACTATAAACTTTACAACATATATTCTGCAGGAGCTTTGCTCATCATTGGGACTTTCCAGATGGTCTTCAGGGAATGCTTCTCATGTACCTCCACCCTCCCCAAGAATCTGCTCAGCCGCTCTTTTTCCTCAGAGCAACTGTCTCTTACACCCTACATTCTTTTCCAGCTGCCTCTTTTAGCTGCTCTTTCTGAACATCCCGGCTACCTTTCCAGTTGCTTTTCCCCGGCTGCCATTCCACCACACAAAATTATTCTTTTCTAGATTGTCTCCCTGTTCCTCTCACCCAGTGGTTCTCGAACTTTTCCGGCCCGCAGCTCCCCTGATCCTTGTGGCCATTGGCCGCAGCTTCCCCTTACATCACCTCATCTCAGTTACCCCCAAAATGGGGATGAAGGTGTTATAATTATTACACTAGAAACAAAACAGCTGCCAGCACTCTGAGGCTGCAGTCCTAACCACACTTACCTGAGAGTAAGCCCCATTGAACACAATGGGACTTACTTCTGAGTAGACCTGGTTAGGATTGTGCCCTGAGTTTGCTAGCAGCACACCTGGAGGGTCCTGGAAAGGGGGGAGAGAAGTGATGAATTTGCTGGGGGAGGGGAAGACTTTGCTTTGTGTGTATCTGCTAATTGCAAACTGATGTGAAACTGAGACCCAGAGGCTGTTTGGCTGCAATCCTAACCTCACTTTCCTGGGCGTAAGTCCCAATGAACACAATAGGACTTACTTCTGAGTAGACCTAGCTAGGCTTGTGCCTTTTGTCTTATAATAGCAGCCAACATTGGAAGCCCCCCACCAAAAGGAGGCAAGAGGAAAAAGGGGGATGATTGAAAAGGAAGGTATTTTTTAAAATCAATTTTTGGAGATGAAGCTTGACTAACCAAGAGCGGCTTTTTTTTCTTGTTTGAAGGGGGAGGAAATAGAGGAAGGTGAAGATCCTTGGTTAAGCTGACACAGACCTCACGCCTATGTAGGTCTACTCAGAACCCATTTGAGTCAAGGGGGCTTACTCGCAGGAAAGTGTGAATAGGATTGCAGCCACACAGATCAAGATTACAACTCACCCCAAAGTAGACGGGGGGCTGCTCACACACATACACCCCAACATGCAGGTGCCACCCCTTTCCCCCCAGGCAAGACGGAGGGATGCAGGCTGGAGCATTTGGACACCCCCCCCTCTAAGAGCAGGCTGGGCTCCCTCCTTCCCAAGCAGAGGAAAGCGCTGTGCTGCCTGTACTTACTCTTCCTTCAGTTTGAAGCCTGCCAGGAGTGCACCCTGTGCTGATGAGATGCGGCACCTCCGCTGCTGCCCAGTCAGCCTTCTCTCCACCTCCCCCCACCATGTTTCACACTGCCCCACCCACCACAGCCACAGAAAAGCAGCAAATAGGGAGGCAGCACGTGCAGCTGAGCTGAGTAGCTATGGCTACCACACGACGCCCCTGGGGGCCGGCCACGAGGGAGCCCCGATGCACAGATTGAATAGCTCAGCTTTCGCCCTTTACTCACTGCAACATCAAGGTTGTTCCCCACTGTCCCCTGCCACCCTAGTGGACAATGCAGAATGAACCTGCTTGCTTTGCTTTCGCCGTGCCCCTAGGCACAATTTGCCTTTCACAGTTTGTGTGTATGTGTGGCAGAAATTCCTGCTGAAATAATGGTGCAAGTGTAGGGACATCATCGAGGTAGAGGGAGGTGCTGCTCTAATGGGTAAATACTATAATGAGGGGCCTGGACAGGGGAAATGGACAGACACCAGAGACCACGTAAATGCTACAAATATAATTTATCATCAAATTAAACAGAAGAGGCAGTTCCAACAGTCTTAACTGCCTTCCCTAAACCTTCATAGAATCTCTCCCTGCGGTAGGTAACTAATCTTCCTTTTTATCACCTCTCCTCAACTGCCCTTTCCCCAACTCTTCCACTGCTCTTCAGCAACATCTCTCCTCAGCTGCTCTTTTTTCTCTGCTTCCTTGGCTCGCTTAGCCTGGATGCCAAAGAGCCAAGTGTTTGCCTGGGCCATGTGCAGCCCAGCAAAGGTCTTGAAGTTCTTCTCACCCTTAAACACAGGCCTCTCTCATGTAGACGTTCTTAATAGGCATAACAACTCCTGAGAGCTGATTGGCCATCTTGAGTTCTTCTGCCCAACTGTTCCCTTTCTTGTGAGCAGAAGGCTTCCGAGGAAAGAGGATGAGCTTTTACTGATATTCCTTCAGCTGCTGCACGTTGGCCTGCAAGGCTTCTGTAGCCCTGTTGCAGTGCCTGGGCTTCACCAAGGTGCCAATTGTCCAGGCAGAATTCTTGTTGATGCTGGCCATTCTCGGCTTCTCCAGGCTGAATCCTCGACTGGCATGGCCTTTTGTGAGATATCAGATAATTGGTTGGATGGGCCAGGGCGCAATTCACAAGGCTTTGCCTGTTGGGCCTTCCTCCTGTGGATCTTCCTGGTTCCTTCCTTGAACTACACGGCCACTTGTCTTTGTGGAAATGGGCTTTAAGAGCATGGCCATTACGGCTGAGCTCCATAGCTGCTTTCAGCCCTCCCAGAAAATGCCCAACTGGAAAATTCACTGACAGTAGTTGAGGGGAACAGTTGAGCGAGGGCAGCTGAGGAGAGAAGTTGCTGCAGAAAAGTCGAGAAGAGGTGGAGAAAAGGCAGTCGCTTGCTGAGCAGCAAGCTTACACAGTGTGTTGCTATATTTACTGTACTTAGCACAATTCTTCTGACTGGAGATGCCAGGGATTGAACCCAGGGCTATCTACATGCAAATTATGTGCTCCCATCTGGCTCACTGGCGTGCTTAGGGCAGGCCTCTCTTGAATCAACCTTCCAGACCACTTGTGAGACTCAAAACACTTCTCTGAGGAGCAACTTGGACCACAAATGTCATGGACAAATAACTTCTGGCCCTGCTTTTTAATTGTTTTGGTGCAGAGTTGCTGCCACCTGGCTCATTCCTACAACAGGGAGAAGAGCCTGCCTATGCCTCACCATGCATCATGTCCAAAGCTGCTGCCTCTTAAGATAAAGTACTGAGAACCTGGAACCAAGGAGAATTAACACACCACGACCAAAACAGTGTTGGCAGGACACAGCAGCTCCCACGAAAGAACTTGTGTTCCAGTGCACTTCAGCAATCTCTCTTTAATGAGTTGTGCTAGAGGTGACTCCAAAACATGTCATTGGTCTGGGGCTGCTTGCTTTTTTCATTCTGTAATGAAATGAGGGTATATGAGGATCCCTGAGCCAGATTGGGATGGGGGCAGGGGGCATTTAGCTGTAAGGCATGTTTGTGCACATGCAGCCCTAAAGTGCATTGCTGGTGCACACACTGTTTTCCCTGCAATAGACAAGTGCGTTTAAGATCAGGGGCCAAAAACATTCCTAGCCCTTATGAGTGTGTGGAAAAGTTGGTAAATGAGCAGGGAGCATTTGGTAAAATGGCCGGTGCCAGAGCAGGCTAATTTTGAATTTACAAGATTGCCAAGTGAGACCAGCATGCCCTGTAAGAATTGTGCCTGTTGTGCAGAGCCCTTTCATAGCTGCGCAGCAGTGGGATAGGCCCTCCAGACTTTGGACAATCGCATCACTATGTCATTGCTGCTTTCTGAGGAGCCAAGGTTCGAGCCGTGTGGAGCTCAGCTGCAAGGTGTGTGGCTGTGCCTCTTAGGAGAATTGGGCTAGATGGGTTAGACTAGAACCTCGGTGTTGATTCTGTGGTTCTTGCATGGCTGCTCTCAAGTGTTTCTTCTTGAGACCCACAGGAAAGACAGTTTTCATGGGAGGCATTGACGTGTAGTGCAGTTTGAGTATCACCCCCCTCTTTTCCAAGGATGGAGCTTCATTTGACTCTGCAAATGAACTTGTTGATCATTTGGAGGAGGTCTGGCTCAGTTGGTAGAGCTGCCACCTTGTATGCCTGAAGTTCTGAGGCTGCCAGTTCAAAACAACCGGAAGTACCCGAGCACTGAGGACACGCTGATATACTGATGAGCTGACCCTCGGTGGCAGAGAGGAGTCGCCCTCAAGTGGAGTGTGCGAGGTGAAGGGCCAGAGGGAGGCCAGACCGGGAGGGAATCCAGCTGGAATGAGGGGTTCTGTGAAAGACTAGAACTAGTCAATTGTAAAAATCCCTATGGGGGTTTGGAACAGCCTGCCTGTGTAAACCGCCTTGGATTAAAGTCTGAGGAGAAATCTGATGACCAAAGAAAGGTGGTATATAAATACCTGTATAAATAAATAGATAAAATCTCTCAGCTCTAATTTTTGGGAGGAGGATTTTATGTAGCTCCAGCCTCCTCTGCTGGTTGAGTACAGGAAGGGCAGCCTCTGACAATGGGACTGCTTCAAGAAAACAAGCTGTTGGACACTATGAGAACCCATCATCAAATTCAGAGGACTCTCATTTTATTTGGGGGTTTGGAGGGGCTTGTAGGCTGCCCACTGGGGAAGAAGGTCTTAGTTCTCTTTTCAGATGGCATCATCACAGGGGATTAACCCATTATTTGCAAGTGGAAGTAGGAAAGGGTGGCAGAATACTCTGCCAGACCACTAGGATTTTCCACTGTTGTACATGGCATCAGGCACAGGGCAGATGCTGCTTTTCCTGGCATGGAAATATGTGATGCAGGAAGCTTCACTAGACAGATTGTCTGCTTCTTCTCCTACACTGTTCAAGGAAGGCACGTGCAGTGGGTGGGGAGGCTTTGCCTCAACTCCCACTGCGCATCCCTGGTTCAAGGCACAGGAGCCTTGGCAGAAAAAGAAAGTGGCAACTGCATTAGGGACTTCAAAATTATGTCATTTTATATAATAGCTACAGATAAAACAATCTGAATTTACATCAAAGCAGGGTTCCTTCAGAAAACATGGGTAGTTTCCACCCCTTTAAGACAGGGGCAGAAATCTTTCCCCATCACTGCATGCCCCTTTCTTGCAAAGCACCTGCTGGTCTGCCTCTGCCATTTGTTTGCTAAGGGCACAAAGTGGAATTAGCCACTAGACACTCATTTTAGTCCCATGGGTTTTGCATGATTTAAGTGCATGCTTAATTCTCCCACTAAAATTAATAACACACAAGCACTTGGCTTCAGCTGACTTGTGCCACAGATTCTTCCTATAAACACAATGGCTCTTTGTGTGTTTATATATATTTTTTTTACATTTCTGTCTCATCTTCTCTCCAAGGAGCTCAGGGCACTGCACATAACTCCTCCCCTCTTTGATCCTCACTACGATCCTGCAAGGTGGGTTATGCTGAGTGACTGGCCCAAGGTCACCTGGTAAGCTTCAGGGATTTGAACCCAGGTTTTGCTGGTTCAAGCTCAGCACCCTAACCCAGAAATTTTCAACCAGTGTACCGTGGCACATTGGTGTCTTGCAAAAGGTCCGCAGGTGTGCTGCAGGAGTTTGGAGCACAGCAACTGGAAATTGCTGAAAAACTCTTCTGGGTTCTGTGGCTGTGTTTCTAGGGCAACTATAGGAAGAGGGACAGATAGTTTGTTACTACAAACAGTTGACATAGAAATAGAGCCACAGAAGCTGAAAGTGACATCACAAGAAAAGACCATAGAGGTTGATGTGCCACGTGAAGGAAAATGTTGAAAAGTGCTGCTGTAACCCCTACACTTTTCAAATTGCTTCTCTTCTTGTTGCTAATCTCCCATCTCTTCCTAAACGAGGGCGTGAGCTGTCTATTGCAGCACTAGGCACAAGGGGGCAGCAGCCAGCTGTATGATACTTTTCCAAGGCCTCTATCTATGGAACTGCAAGTTCCATTTTGAATTTTACATACATAAGTGCAGTTTGCAGCTGAATGCTTTTCTGCAGCTGCTCCTAATAACCTTTTTCCCTCCCAGACTCTACCATTGTCTTTCCATCAGCACCAGCCTGGGGGCTGCAAGCTCTGCGGGCCGGACTACCTGAAGGGAAAGAGCCTTGCTTGACCATGTTGGTGGTGCCTGTGGTCCATGTTGCCCTGGAAGTGGTTAGTGGCCTTTGCTGTCGTTAGCCAGGGCTTTGGCAGAAGAGGCATTGCCCATGGGATTTCCTTTTTAAAAATTTGATTAACTGTGGTATGGCTGCAGCCCCTCAAGGATTCCTGAGTTATGTTTTGTTGCCAAGTTCTTCTTTAAATAGTGATCACGCCTGGTTAAGATCCCCCTCTCACATATATTTGGAAGGGGGAAGAGAGAGAGAGAGAGAGCATGCATGTGCACGCAGATGGAACTGCAACTATGAGGACTGCTTAACCCATTTTTGTCTGGCCCTGTTGTGTATATGCAACGTTAGGCAGAAATGGCTTAACCAGTAAGCCTACAGGTGCTAAAAGGTGGAGGGGTTCAGCCAGGAAAGAAAGTTGGCCACACTAGGAAGAAATCTGGTCCACATCCAGAATCTTCTTGGGGGTTGATCCCTTTGTTTGACTAGTCCTGCTCCTTTGCCTTCAACAGCAGCCTGATCTGCAGAAAAGTTTCTAGGTGAAGTGTGTCCAAACCTGGAGGGACAAGGTTAGGAAATCCTTGCTGTTGAAGGACAGGGGTATGGTCAGTACAAAAGAGGGCCACTTCTCTCTACGATTCCTGCATGCCCACTGAAATACACTGGAAGCAGGAGAGCGAGGTGGGCTTTGTAGGCTTTCACTGCAGCACCACTCCACTGGGAATCATGGCCAATCTGCACCAAGGAAGGCTTTCAATTGAATACTGGTAGGTCAGGCTGTGTCTCACCTCTCTTTTTCTATCTCTGTGCTTAGAAGGGACCAGAACTAGTCCACTCTTCAGGGGCAATGTTAGATGATACAGGGAAGATACCTTTTTGCTTGAATCTGCACTGCATTCCCCAGAAACTGCTAAGTTTAGCAGAACAAGAAGAGGGGCTACGTAAAGCCTTTTCCTGCCCACCATTTTTCTGTTCAGAACTGCGTTTCCTGGACTCCTCCTTGCAGGGGGAAAGACATGACAACCTGGACCATTCCCCTGAGGCTGACAGAGCAGCTTGGTGTGCGTGATTCTGAGTAAGAGAAAAGCCAGTGGTGCAGCCCTCCCCTCTGTGGCTGTTCTCCTGTTCCAGCCTCTGCCTCCATTTCTGTGGTTCAGTGTGGAAAGATGTCACGGCCCACCGTGCATCTCCTGCGCGTCAGCTCGTGTGGCTCTGTGAGGGTGGGGGGCTGGCCTTTGCGGAGAGAGAACAAATGTGACTGACCATCTATGGAGGGATGAGCGCATGGAAATGAAGTGTGGAAGGAAGGAAAGGGGGAAGGAAGAGGTTGGGGGGAAGTAGGAGGGGAGCCAGCCGGGAATTGGAGCAAAACAACTGGAAAAGGAAACTGGCTGGGAGAGGTGCACAAAAATAGCTGCGCAGAGCGACTGAGCAGAGGATGATGTTTCCTCCCCGAACAGCCACTTGCGGGCAGGCCCAGTTCCTGAGGAAGGCCCAGGAAGGCCCTTCAAGGCTTCTGTGTCCACCTGGCATTTTCTGCACACCACAAAAGCCCCTTTCAAGTCCAGCCACTTTTGCAGCATTGTGTGCGCTTCTCGAAACGGAGAGTGAGCAGGATGGGAAAGTGCATGAAACAGCAACCGAAATGATCTGACCAGGGAGGGGGGATTCTGCCTGCTCACTGTATTCCTTCTTGGGGTTTTTGCAAACCTGGCAGTGGGGTGCTCCTGATTTTATTTACAGCAGCTATTTTCAGCAATTTCCTTCTCATGCAGGTGCTAGATTATCGGCTTGCTCTGAATGGGGTTGCACTCCCTCTGAAGGAGCAGGTCCGCAGCTTGGGGGTCCACCTGGACTCGCAGCTGCTCCTGGATTCCCAGGTGGCGGCTGTGGCTAGGAGGGCCTTCGCTCAACTTTGGCTGTTGCGCCAGCTGCGTCCGTACTTGGATCGTGCAGACCTGGCCACGGTGATCCATGCTACGGTGACATCGAGGTTAGATTATTGTAACGCGCTTTATGTGGGGCTGCCCCTGAAGACTGTTTGGAAACTGCAATTAGTACAGAATGCGGCGGCCTGTGTGGTCACTGGAGCTAGGCGGTTTGATTCTGTCAGTCCGCTTCTCCGGGGGCTACATTGGCTACCCATTCATTTCCGGGCCCAATTCAAGGTGCTGGTTTTGACCTTTAAAGCCCTATACTGCTCTGGGCCAGGCTATCTTAGAGATCGCCTACTTCCGTACAATCCGGCTCGTCCTCTTAGGTCATCAGAGAAGGCCTTTTTACAAGTGCCGCCGCCTAAAGAGGTACGTGGGGCGGCTGCAAGAAATAGGGCCTTCTCAGTAGTGGCACCAACATTGTGGAACTCCCTTCCCCTTGCCTTGAGAATGGCTCCCTCTCTGGAGACTTTTCGACGAGACCTGAAGACCTTGTTGTTTAATCAAGCCTTCTGACTTCATGGCCTTTTTAACATCTTTTATACATCTTTTAGTTGCTTTTTACAGGCTTGATTCCTCTGCTGATTTACTGCTGTTTTATGCTCTTTTATTCTGATTTTTATCTGACTACTGTTTTTATGGGTTCTGCTAATGTGTTTTTTAATGTGTTCTTATCTGTTTGTGAAATTATGTTTTAATCTGTTTTATATGTTGTTAGCCGCCCTGGGTCCCTTTGGGGAGAAGGGCGGGATAGAAATAAAGTTTTATTATTATTATTATTATTATTATTATTATTATTATTATTATTATTTTATTCTCATGCCACACTCACCTCTCTGGTCTTTGCCTCTTGTGATGTCACTTCCGGCTTCCAGGAGACTTTTCCGTGAGTTCTGCTGCTCTGTTTCTCGGCTGTCTGTAGTAACAAATTGTCTGTCCCTCTTGCTCTGTGGCTCTGCAAGATAATTTGTTACTACAGATAGTTGCCTGGGAAACAGAGCTGCAGAACCGGGAAAGTTTTCCAACGATTTTCAACCACTGTGCTCCAAACTCCTGTGGCACACCTACAAACCATTCATGGCACACTGATTGAAAATTGTTATTTTACAGGGACCGCACCAACGAAGGAATGCCTTTGTTCAAACTGTCCCTGCAAATAAAGCTGCACTTCCAAGTTTGCAAAAGCCATGTGAGGAGCATGTGCAGGGGCTCTCTATCCCCCAGCATACCATAGCAGAGACCGAAGCAGCAATGGGCAGCGGCCCAGATCATGCTGCCCCAAGTCTGTATGAATGCATGTGTGTACACGTATATGCCTGTGTGAACACTGTCTGATGACCTTCCAGATAAGATGCTCTCTTACATGGCTGCTTGGGCCTGCCCAGCCCCCGTCTGTCTGGTTCTACAAACACCCTGGGTAGTGAGTGTGCTAAATACTCCAGCCTGTTTTTGGAGCTGGTCACTGGCAGCCCATCTGTTATCCCTTCCCTGGCTCCAGACAGACAAGAGGAATTCCGTTCAGGATGGGACCGGGTGGGACAGGCTGAATGGGGGCAGGGGGGGCAGGTCTGTGAACAACAGAACAAAGGAAAGGCAGAGAGAATCTCTTGGGCAACAGCTGAGAAGAAAAAAAAAGCATGGTTTGGATCAGGGCCGATTGCCCACAACTTGTAAGCAATTGTCCACTACTCCCCCCACTGCACTGTGTTCTTTACATGTACGTCGAACTTTGACTATGGAATTGGGGCTCCATACTGAAATGGATAACTTAACTGGTTTATTAAGCAGGCTTCAGTACAATCCCTGTCTTGGGGGGGGGGAGGCTCTGGAGACTGGACTGGGCTTCAGGGGACTATGCACAGTTGGGCCACATGAGATGCAACGTGAGAATTTCATCACTGAAACTCTTGCGTCTTCAAAAAGTTGTATCAGGGCTGTGGCGATGGAGAGGGTTACACACATGCGTGCAGGTAAAGATACAATCAGTTGATTGATAAAAGGTTTGCACAAAGGTGCATAACCTAAAGATGACCCTTCACCTGCTTCTATCTGGCTTTACAGGTTGCAAGGTCAGATGCAAGATTCAGGTGGCCAAATCAAATGCTTGTTCTCCTCCCAGGCTTCTGATTGGCTGCCTGTCTTTCACTTTCTCACATGTATGTTCACCTGCCTACCTATTTATTCTGTGCCTTAAGTTTTTTTCAAGCAGAACCATTTTACAAGCTGTTCAGGGATCAGAGGAAGTGGAGTCTTAATGCCTTCACAGATACTAGCCAATCAGCACCATGTACAAATGGCTTCTGCCGCAAACTGAGTTTTTCAGAATTTAACTCTGTGGGTGACAAGGCATGTTTGAGCTGAACGCGATGTTGCTCCCTGAACAAGAAACATTTACAGGCTGTCTTTACAGTGCATTTCCACATGGTTTTAAGAATACTCTATTCATACTGATGTGGCACTGCCGTGGGAGTTGATCTCCAAAGCTCAGCATTATTGACAATGCTGAAAACATCTATATGAAGTTCCTGGGAGAGATCATAACCGCTTCCTGGTTGTGATCACGAAAGCAGAAGTGGTTTGCCTTCGCCCCCTTCCCTTAAAGACTTACTTTGGGGGCAAATCTCCTGAGAAGTTTGAGAACCACTGTTCTAGATAACAGGAGTGACCAAGAATGCCTTTTATCAGCTATAGTTGTGATACATACTTCTCAATGGCAGTGCTGTAGTTAGAGGGAGTGCAAAGCACTAAGTTTTGCAGGGAGCCTCACCGTAGTGTGCAAGCACCAGCAGCCCCTACGCCTCCCCTTTGGAGCCATTCTGGGTGGGAAGTAGCATTTGCCTCCCTGCATTCACCTTTGTTCTGCTCCCCAGGCCTGGAATGTCTGCAAAGGAGAGGGGAGGGGAGGGGCCGATTGCACGCTGTGGTGAGGCTCCCTGCAAAACTTAGTGCTTTGCACCCCTCTAGCTACGCCATTGCTCATAGGGCCAGGCAATAGCTTAGCCAGAGCGGAGGTGAATCAATAAGTACAGCAGGCACCGCAGTGTACTGTGTAAGCAGCCACTCCCACTTGCTGTTGGCGCCATTCGGGGCAGCGCATGGTTGCATCTCTTGTTTCACCCCAAGGCTGGCTTTTTCAAAACTCGGTCATAGCAGTTATTGTACAGTCCCCTTGCAGTAGGCACACCTCGGTAGTGTCACCTCCCTTCCACAGACGGCTCCTGGGGTTCTTGGGGTCTTCATCTGCTTTCCCGATCCCCCTCCTGGTCCCTTCTGCCATCATGTTGCACCTTCTCCTGCTCCAAGCAGAGACGGCCTGTCTGTTTCCCAGCGGAGGCTGCTTTTCAAGCTGAGGATTCAGAGCCTTTTGTCGGCATCTGAGCAATATTTTATTCTGACAATTAGCAAAACAAACACAGGCTGCTGGAGTCTGTTTGCGATTAGCCGCCTTCACGATCCCCCAGCACTGCTCTTGGGCGCGTGTGGCACAAGGCCAAGCAGAGGGGACACAGTTGTTCAACAAGCCTTCCAGAAGGCCTTTCTCCTTTCAACAGCAGCTTCTGGCTCCGTGTACACAGACTGGAAGCAGTCCGTCCTAGATCTCCTGCAGCGCGACCAGGGCGCCGATGTGTCGTCGGACCATTCCCTGAAGTGCCTCACAAGCTGTGAGACGCTGCCCACCCCTGCAAGGCGTCAGCTCTGTGGAAACAGAAGAGAGAAAACACAAATGCAGAGTGGACCAGTGCTCTTACGCTGTGATGTCACACACCAAATGTGCCACAGTCAGCCTGAGCATGCAGAGGGCTCAAGTGCAATCTTTGGCAACATCTCCAGTGAAAATGACCAGGTGGCAGGTGATGGAAAAGGCTCTGTACCAAAGGCCCTGAAGAACTGCTGCCAGAGTGGACACTGCCCCCAGCTTCTTCCCCAACACACCTTCACCCCCCCCCCATCGCTTCCTGGTCTCCATAAATATGCTTCAGCACTTCACTGAGGAAACAAGCACATTTGCTTTCAGTTAGGGGAGGAAGGGTTTTGCAGCATGGAAGTGCAATTGTCCCAAATGAGCAGGCTCTTTCCGCAGGGCAGCAGCATAGCTACAGGGCTTGCAAAGCACTAAGTTTTGCAGGGAGCCACCCCATGGCATGCAAGTGACCCCTCCCCTTCAGAGCCATTCTGGGCAGGGGGTGCAAAATGAGGTACACGCTCATTAATCCCACAAAGAAGGAAGTGGATCTCCTGACACTCAGCCCCAGTAGCATAGCTACGGGGGGGCAGCATGATAAGTACTGCAGGTGCTACGATGTGCCATGTAAGTGGTTCCTTCCACTCACCATCAGACCCATTCTAGGCAGCAATGGCAATGCTGCTCAGAATGCCTCTGAAGGCAAGTGGGAGGGGCCGCTTACTTGGTGCATCGGGGTGCCAGCAGTATTTAATCGTGCTCCCCCCATAGCTATGCTACTGCTCAATCCCACTGCTCAGATAAATGTACAAGGCCTTGAGATGCAGGACCATCTGGGAGCTGCAAAGAACCATTGACCAGCCTACTGGCTTTAAAAAGGCCCCCTCTGCATCCTGAGTTGCGGCCTACTGCCTTCTTAGCCTAAGACAGGGGTGCCAAAACCCGGGCCCTGGGGCCACTTGTGGCCCTCGAGGCCTCTCAATGCGGCCCTTAGGGAGCCCCCAGTCTCCAATGAGCCTCTGGCCCTCCAGAGTTTTGTTGGAGCCCACACTGGCCTGACGCAACTGCTCTCAGCATGAGGGCGACTGTTTGACCTCACACATGAGCTGTGGGATGAGGGCTTCCTCCACTGCTTGTTGTTTCACATCTGTGATGCAGTAGCGGCAGCAAAGGAAAGGCCAGCCTTGCTTTGTGCAAGGCCTTTTATTGGCCTTGAGCTATTGCAAGACCTTCATTCATTCATATAAGTTCATCTTTAATATATTCATTTATGTAAACTTATGTAAATTTATTCAAATTTTAAATGTAAATTAATTCGTTTTTCCCCCGGCCACCGACACACTGTCAGAGAGACGATGTGGCGCTTCTGCCAAAAAAACTTTGGACACCCCTGGCCTAAGACAAAGCGCTCGCCAGCTTGAGTTCTCCCGTGTAAGAGCAGTTGATCTGATATTGCAGTTATAATGCCCCAAACACATGTCTTAATCCTGTAGCTCTACATTTCCCTCCAAACCAAAAGCACATTTTCATGTTTAGAGGTCATAAATATGTACAGTTTTATTGCCACACATCTTTTCCTCCTTGGCACAGAACTATTATTTTCAGAACGGCAAAGATGCAGAACTCTCGAAATACCTTGTGTTCCCTTTTCCAAATAACTTGGGCCATGATCTTTCTTCCTCAGCAGGAGACTCACAGCCCTTTGATCCCTGACAGCATCTCCAAGTAGAGCTGGGAAAGGCACACACTCCATTTCAAACCCCAGGTTGCTGCTACCTGTCAGCCTAGGAAATTCTGGGCTAGACCAGAATTGCTCAAACAAGACAGAAGGGAACTTCACCGTGGTTTAAAAGTTCCATCACTGTGGAGCAGCCACAGATCTACTTGTAATCTGTGCTGATGTTCAACAGCATCTAATACTTTGGAGGACTTTAGAAATTGCAATGAAATGCAACTGCATTTGCACTTTCCGACTCAAGTGGGAATTGTTCACTCCAGCAGTAGAGTCATCCAGATTCACAAGATCTGAATTGTGGTGGAGAAAATGGATGCAGCAGTGCAGCCAGTGTGGAGGAGTGGTCTGTGGCTGGAGAAAATTCACGCTAGAGGAGAAATCAGTCACAGGAGAGGAGCCCTGATGGCCACATGAATTGCCATTGTTGGACAAGGCAAATAGTGGTGGGGAGAAGGCTATTTGCTTCATGCCCTGATTGCGGGCTTCTGGGAAGCTTCCAGTGGTTGGAAACAGGATGGTGGACATGATGGTCCTTTTGCCCTGATCTGGCACAGGCCGCTTGTGGGCTGAAGACAGCAACTCACAAAGCACATAAGAGCAGTCTGGTGCAGAAGTCAGGAAGACATGGCACATGATCACCTGTGGAGACAGGCTATCCACAGGTGATAGATGAATGGTGTGAACATGGTGGTCCTGGAAATCCCTGTTCCCTGCCACCATGTGGTAATGTTAGGCTTTGAGGATGCATTGGGAAGACCAGTTCTTCCAGCTCTTGCCAACACTTGGTGAAAGACGAATTGTGTGCAGGTTCATAGGCCGGGAGCCATCACTCACTGTGCCTTTACTCTCATTCACATAACAGGCAAGCAAATGGTCAACCTCACAGGGTTGTGATGAGGATGAAAATGGTGGAAGGAGAATGGACCACATACACCACCCTCAGCTCCTTAGTGGAAAGTTCTAAATGGAATTTGAAGAAGAAGAAAGGACTTCTGAGCAATTTGTGATCTTTCTGCTTTATACAGTTAGACCTGCTTCAAACAGAACTGGTAGATCTACCTCTGGGGCGCACTGCTTCAGCCTGCAGGTTGGGATGTACATGATTGAATCCTGCTCTACACACACACACACACACACACACACACACACACATCCCTGCATATGGAATCCTAACATGTCCAGACAAAAGATTATAGCCTACTATTCTCCCTGTGATACTATGTTTCAATGGACAGTCCCTGTGATACTATGTTTCAATGGACAGGGAATGGTGTGTGTGTGTGTGTGTGTGTGTGTGTGTGTGTGTGTGTGTGTGTGTGTGTGTGTGTAAACATTCATCATTTCAGGACCACCACCACCCCTGCCTCAAAGCCCAAAACAATTTCCCAGATCAGTAAGAACTAGACCTTTTACACAATGGATGCTTTCAATGCATTTAAAATGTATTTATTGTATTTGGACTTGAAGGAACTGTTATTGCCTGCCTGTGTGCTTGCTTCTGTGTCCCTACAATGCTTGCTCAACATGTGTAGTGCTGGTAGCTCACATTTCCCTTCCTTTAATCATCCACTGTTGCTTCCAGGCTTGGAACTGCCACAACCCTACTACTCACAGACCATGCAGAGGGGAGTTTTGCACAAAGCCAAGAGAAAGAGCTGGAGGGAGTTTGTTCAGTCTAAGAAGGCTCAGGCCGAGCTCAACTGTCCTGGTTGCAGATTCCGCATCAAGCATATTGGAGAGATTAAGGTAGATCTTTCAGTGGTTGTAGGGGTGTAAGAACCAGGGTTGGGAACTTGAGTCAGTGACTCAGACTCAAGTCGCAAACATGCGGCGGCAGTGAAGAAGGCCAATTCTATGCTTGGGATCATTAGGAAGGGTATTGAGAACAAAACGGCTAGTATTATAATGCTGTTGTACAAATCTATGGTAAGGCCACACCTGGAGTATTGTGTCCAGTTCTGGTCGCCGCATTGTCAAAAAAGACATAGTGGAAATGGAAAAGGTGCAAAAGAGAGCGACTAAGATGATTACGGGGCTGGGGCACCTTCCTTATGAGGAAAGGCTATGGCGTTTGGGCCTCTTCAGCCTAGAAAAGAGACGCCTGAGGGGGGACATGACTGAGACATACAAAATTATGCAGGGGATGGACAGAGTGGCTAGGGAGATGCTCTTTACACTCTCACATAATACCAGAACCAGGGGACATCCACTAAAATTGAGTGTTGGGCGGGTTAGGACAGACAAAAGAAAATATTTCTTTACTCAGCGTGTGGTCGGTCTGTGGAACTCCATGCCACAGGATGTGGTGCTGGCGTCTAGCCTAGACGCCTTTAAAAGGGGATTGGACAAGTTTTTTCTGGAAGAAAAATCCATTATGGGGTACAAGACATGATGTGTATGTGCAACCTCCTGATTTTAGAAATGAGCTATGTCAGAATGCCAGATGCAAGGGAGGACACCAGGATGAGGTCTCTTGTTATGTGGCGTGCTCCCTGGGGCATTTGGTGGGCCGCTGTGAGATACAGGAAGCTGGACTAGATGGGCCTATGGCCTGATCCAGTGGGGCTGCTCTTATGTTCTTATGACTTGTGAGTTGTGCGTGCATGATATTCTGAAAAACACTCGAGTCAGGGGCCCCCGACTCGGCAGTTGTCCCCATGTGTGCAGGCTTGAGTCTTGCTTACTGTTTTCATGGTGTGTAAAACTTTGTGGAGCCAGCATTCAGACCCAGCGAGCAGCAGGGAAGTTCCAGCCAGGAGGCAGGAAAACATTAATGCTTTTCTCTTGCAAGGAATGGGGGAGGCGGGACTGGGCTCTCTTTTCCTGTCTCTGATAGGAAGGAAGGTATGGGTGATCATAAGACAAAGGATGGGCATTCTGATATTTTCATTGGCTGAGGGAGGGCAGGAGGAGTCGTCAAGGGGGTTCTTGCCTCGCAATTGGCTTGAGAAGCCTAGGGAGAGGGAAGGGGAAGGGAGTTCAAAGTGATCGTGCTTTGTACCGTATGGCTGGTGGGAAGGAGGGAGCCTCATGGAATGACTGGCTGCAGTGGGACTACTTCTGAGTAGGCATGCAAAGGATTGGGTTGTCCTGGTAAACCTTGTAGTTGCTGTGCGTGACCCTCCCACTTCTGTCCAGGCTCTCTTGAAAACCCTCCCAAACCTCTCACCCTCTTTACAGATGGGATGGGGCAGCAGGGGAGTAATAGAGAACTCCCATACACACACCCTCCTTGTGGCAGCAGTCCCGTTTTTTCCATGGCTGACTTTTAAAGGGTGCAACTCAACTTGAATCCTTTAGAGTCACTAAAGTGCCCCCGATATGACTCTTTTTTGAGTCAAGTCGCAGGGGGGCGGTGACTTTTGACTCAAGTCAAGTCACGCTGGACTTTCCCAACCCTAGTAAGAAACCTTGTGGAAGTAGGACCCACTGGCTGGAGAAGTTGGCCATCAGGAAGTTGCAGGCCACTGCACCAATCCTATAGCCCTTTGCAAAAGTCAGCAGGAGACCCCACCCCAACTGTCCCTTTTGGAAGAGTGAGAAGATGGTGTGGAGCACCTGGGTCAAGGCTTACGGGGCGAGAGCAGGTGCCAGTGTGCTCATTCACCCCAGTCCTTGAAAGGAAAAAGAATTCAACTTGCAAAATGGAAGCCAGGCATCTTTTTCTTGAAATCCACCGTATTAATTCTGCTCAAGCTTTACCAGTGAAAATGCATAAGGCAATGCTAATGGAGAAATGTAGCACCAATAACTGTCGCCAGCCTTTCTGGAGAAGAAAAGGTCTTCCAACCAGTATGGCTGGGGAACTTTAGATCTATTCCAAAGTTAGAAAATATTCTTAGGAGACATAGAGTAAGGCTGCAGTCCTAACCACACTTCCCTGAGAGTAAACCTCATTGAACAAAATGGGACTTACTTTTGAGTAGACTTAGTTAGGATTGTGCCTAAAACAATCTGGCATATATTTTCCAGCAAATGCCAGAAATTTGATGCATGTTTGCATTTACATGCAAATGCTCACAATCTCAGGGCAAAACTAGAATTATGTGGAATGCAAAACACGGACCCTGATGTGGTTTGAAATAGCACTCTGGGAGGGATGCACAACAAAACTGCAGGGGAGGCAGTGAAGTCTTTGCACTTGGTTCCCTCTATAGTTCTGATCCCTATCATGATTTCCCCACGTGCTATTTCTCTGAAAAAAAAAACAAAAGCACCTTCCATTGTGAATGTCTGAAAGTAGTTATGCGGGAGCATAACTAGAGAGGGTGTAAAGCACTCGGTTTTGCAGGCGTCTGAATGCACCATGCAAGGGACCCCTCCCCTTCAGAGCCATTCCCAGTGGTGAGAGCAAAACAGGGAAATGCCTCCATTTTGTTCTCGCAGCCAGGTATCGCTCCAAAGGGGAGGGAGAAGGGCCCCTTGCATGGCACGTTCAGGCACCTGCAAAATTTAGTGCTTTGCACCTCCTCTAGCTATGCTACTGGTTGCATGTCTATAATGCTGGCAACCTTCAGTCTCGAAAGACTCTGGTATCGCGCTCTGAATGGTGGTTCTGGAACAGCATCTAGTGTGGCTGAAAAGGCCGATTCGGGAGTGACAATCCCTTCCATACTGGGAGCAAGTGCAGTCTGTCCCTGGTCTGACTCCCTGGCTATGGGACTTCCTTCTTTGCCTCTTAGCCTCAGTCTGTTGGCCAAGTGTCTCTTCAAACTGGGAAAGGCCATGCTGCACAGCCTGCCTCCAAGCGGGCCGCTCAGAGGCCAGCGTTTCCCACTTGTTGAGGTCCACTCCTAAGGCCTTCAGATCCCTCTTGCAGATGTCCTTGTATCGCAGCTGTGGTCTACTTGTAGGGCGCTTTCCTTGCACGAGTTCTCCATAGAGGAGATCCTTTGGGATCCGGCTATCATCCATTCTCACGACATGACCGAGCCAATGCAGGCGTCTCTGTTTCAGCAGTGTATACATGCTAGGGATTCCAGCATGTTCCAGGACTGTGTTGTTTGGAACTTTATCCTGCCAGGTGTTAAAATAGTATTTGTATCCCACTTTTCCCTTCCCCATTGGGAGGTGCCCAAAACTGCTCTTAGCAAAATAATGCAATAGTAATTAAACAACTTACAGCCCAATCCTAGGCATATCTACTCAGAAGTAAGTCCCATTTGAGTCCATGGGGCTTACTCCCAGGAATGTGTGGATAGGATTGGGCTGTTATGATGCAATCCTATCCACAATTACCTGGGAATAAACCCCATTGACTATGATGGGATTTACTTCTGAGTAGCCATGCATAGGCTTGGGCTGTAAAACAATCCGAACAGTGGAACAAGCACACAGAGCAACAAAAACAATCCTCAAGACAGCAGGGATCATAAACAGTAAATTCAAACAGAAAAGTACTCATCCCCCAAGCACAAAACAAACAAATAAATGGGTTTTCAGTTGTCTGTGCTTCTAGCATTTGCCCCATTCAATGGCGTCACATTCAGTGGCCAGTCAACACTTACCTGGGTGTTTCTATTTTCAGATCTTCTCAAAATGTGTCTGGAATTGCCAATATTTTTCATAGGAGAATTTCAAAATTCACCACATTTAGAGCCCAATCTGATTCTACTTTCCAGCACCAATGAAGTCATGTCAACAGGGCATCCACTGTGTCCTGCAGTGGGGGTGCAATCAAGGAGGGCTCCTCCAGGTAATTTATTCTCTTACCTTGGGGCTGCACTGTGGCTGCATCAGTGCTGGAAAGTTGGATTGGATTGACCCCTTTCTCTAACTGCATACAGATTTTCACGTTGACCTGAAAATGTTCACCTGACCAATTTTTTTTTTCCATCTATGCCATACATTTAGCAAAATATATCCAGATGGTCCAGCCGGCCCATTCCTCTGGGACCAGCTGTCTCTTTCTTATGGATAGAGACTCTGTATTGGTCATAATTGCACCAAAGGCAGGAAACTAACCAGGTGCATCGTTCCCAAACATCATACCTCAACCCTGAAAATCTCCGTCTGTTCTATTCCTGCCTGCTGTGGTATTAAGACACATGAAGAGTTTCTAATCCCATTTCAAAAACAGGAAAGTAATCTTTCTTACACTCTGCCAAAAATCTTAATTTGTCGCAGGCAAAATGCCACTGTCCTGATTCCATGGTGTCCACACAAGACTGATTATTAAGGCCTTTTATGAGCACCCCATGGGGTACAACAGGTTTCCGCTGACCAGTAGCCATCCTTAGGGGTTGCTTCAGTGCAGGCTTCTCCCTGAAATGTCCAGACAGCCAGAACATCAGGAGTCAGAGAGCCAACAAAGAAAAACACTCTCCTCAAGGAGGCTTGCCTGGTGCCGAACTACAGGTCTTTCTACCACTGGCCAAGGGAATTTTTATTTGCTTTGGCCTTTTGGAACAATCCTTTAGATCTGTTTGAATGTGTTCAATATTTTCCTGCCTTTATTCTGCCTTTTTTGTAATTTTTTTTTTCTTACTTTTGCAAGCATTTCCCCCCCTGGTAATTGTAAGTCACCCTGGACATTTCTGAAATGGGAGGGTGGGATTGTGAAGATGTCAACTAACGAGCTAGATGGTTTCAAATGCCAAGAATCTGTCACTTTGGCAGGCAGCACACTGGCGTGCTAACATGGTGCAGTGCACACGTTGGCGGAGGGTTTCATTTAAATAAGATGCATGGAGCATTGCATGCATTCAGTCTTGGTGCCATCATATTTAATGAGCCCTTGATGAGGAGCCTGCCCCATACCAGGAGGTGATTAAAAAGATGACGTCCTCCTCTTCGCAAGGCTGAATGATGAGTGCTGATATGGGAGTGGGCTGGGAATTGGCTGGTGCAACTGGTTTCCACTCCGTTGATTGCTTTCGAAGAGGCTTGCACAGCGTATAACCCGCCAAGCCGCCCTGGCAACTGGCCGCGCCTCCCTGGGGAGGCCCCCCACGTACTCTGAGAAACACCATTCTCAGCAAGCAGGCATCTTGAGTCCAAATGGCTTTGCCATTCGGGGATGCTGGGAGCCACCAGCTGCCATCAAAACGACAGGCGTTACAAAAGCAGTCGAAACCATGTTTCTCCCACCCCCCCAAGTCGAATTCACATCCCTCTGTGCATAACACACACACACACACACACACACACACACACACACACACACACACACACACCAATGCTGCATGTTGTTAGCACATTTTGCTGACATAACTCATGGAGGCAGTGGGACTGCACATGTGTGCAACGGGGCCAATGCGCAGAAGGGGGGCAGGGAAGAAGCAACGTCAGGCTTTGAAACCGCCTTTGTATTTTTCATCACATGCTCTCGTGGCTTCATCAGAACGTACGGCCATAGAACCTTTGAAGCTCAGGGTAGAAGGAGGGAGACATCTGGAAAAATTTGGATTAATGAAAACATAATCCTCAAGATGAGTCCTGCCTCCTTGCCATTTGTATGTTCCACAGGCTTCTTCCAACTTGCGCTACTCCTTGATTTGTCTCTAGAAGGGTTGCCCTCTCTTCCCTCAGATAAGCATTCTGATCAATAGTATTTACATCAGTCACTTACTGGCAGTGGCATAGCCGGGGGGGTCAGCGCAGTAAGTACGGCGGTAAGATGCCATGTAAGCAGCCCCTCACACTCACCATCAGATCCATTCTGGGCATAGATGATGCTCTCTATGCCCAGAATGATGCTGACAGCAAATGGGAGGGGGCCCTTACACAGCATGTTCGGGCATCCGCAGTACTTACCATGTCGACCCCCCTCTGGCTTCGCTACTACTTACTGGTCATTATAACTCTTAACTCCTCAAGAAGTAGAACACAACTAGCAGACTGCAAGCCAAACCAGGACAGCAGGCAGCTAACTGTCATCTCACCACCCAAAGACTATCTTGTAAGTTAAAACAAAGACTTGAGTCCTGGCCAAACACAGTAAAACTAGTCACACTTTATCCTGTATATCTGGGCAGATATTTGTGTACATGTCCTTGGGGATGTCCTCCTGGACTCGCAGCTGCTCCTGGATTCCCAGGTGGCGGCTGTGGCTAGGGGGACCTTCGTTCAGCTTCGGCTGGTGCGCCAGCTGCGACCGTACTTGGATCGTGCAGACCTGGCCACGGTGACATCGAGGTTAGATTACTGTAACGCGCTCTATGTGGGGCTGCCCCTGAAGATGGTTCGGAAACTACAATTAGTACAGAATGCGGCGGCCCGTGTGGTCACCGGAGCCAGGCAGTTTGACTCTGTCAGCCCGCTTCTCCGGGGGCTGCATTGGCTGCCCATTCGTTTCCGGGCCCAATTCAAGGTGCTGGTTTTGACCTTTAAAGCCCTATACTGCTCTGGGCCAGGATATCTTAGAGACCGCCTACTCCCATACAATCCGGCTTGTCCTCTCAGATCATCAGAGAAGGCCTTTTTGCAAGTGCCGCCACCCAAGGAGGTCCGGGGGGCGGCTGCAAGAAATAGGGCCTTCTCGGTAGTGGCACCAACATTATGGAACTCCCTTCCCCTTGACTTGAGAATGGCTCCCTCTCTTGAGAGTTTTCGGCGAGACCTGAAAACACTGTTGTTTAAACAAGCCTTCTGATTTCTGGCCTTCTTAACTTTTTTATATATCTTTTAGTTTTACAGGCTTGATTCCTTGGTGATCTGCTCTTTTACTCTTTTAATCTGACTACTGTTTTTATGGCCTCTGTAGTGTGTTTTTAAATGTTTTTATCTGCTTGTATTAATGTTTTTAAAATCTGTTTTTTAATATGTTGTTAGCCGCCCTGGGTCCCGTTAGGGAGAAGGGCGGGATAAAAATAAAGTTTATTATTATTATTATTATTATTATTATTATTATTATTATTATTATTATTATGTGCACATTTTCATGCAAATTGTAGGTGAACAAATGACTGGGTTTTTTTCCCTATATGATAAGCCATGGGGGGGCGGCAGACATACCAAGAGTGGAATAGGGGATAGATATTATGTAGGCAACCTTCAGTCTTGAGAGACTACGGTATCGCGCTCTGATTGGTGGTTCTGGAACAGCGTCTAGTGTGGCTGAAAAGGCCAATTCGGGAGTGACAATCCCTTCCACACTGGGAGCAAGTGCAGTCTGTCCCTGGTCTGTCTCCCTGGCTACGGGCCTTCCTTCTTTGCCTCTTTTCCTCAGACTGTTGGCCAAGTGTCTCTTCAAACTGGGAAAGGCCATGCTGCACAGCCTGCCTCCAAGCGGGCCGCTCAGAGGCCAGGGTTTCCCACTTGTTGAGGTCCACTCCTAAGGCCTTCAGATCCCTCTTGCAGATGTCCTTGTATCGCAGCTGTGGTCTACCTGTAGGGCGCTTTCCTTGCACGAGTTCTCCATAGAGGAGATCCTTTGGGATCCGGCCATCATCCATGCTCACAACATGACCGACCCAACACAGGTGTCTCTGTTTCAGCAGTGCATACATGCTATACACACAAAAAATATACAAATTAAAAAATATACATTACAGATAAACAGAAAGACTGGATCCCTCAAAATATAGAATATAGATTGTGTGCACTATTGTGCCTCCCCCCCTTTTCTGGCTTTAAAGCACTACAGATACCTGCAAAATGTAAATGCCAAAAAGGATAGTGCCCTCAGCACGCATGCTGTGGCCAAGGCCTCATCGATCACCTGACTTCCTACAGCACCCTTTGGCTACCAACAGGCAATCATTTTGAAAAGAATTGAATGTGGAACAATGCGCTGCCCATCGCCGTAGATGTGTTTCTTTTGTCCCTTTGTTGCGTCTGATCAAACAAGGCCTGGACACGTTCAAAAATCCTGCAAGACCCCTCTGCAAAAATCCAAAAATGGATGTGATAGTGCAGCAAGCATGTGCACACCAGGAACACTGTGGGGCATCTCTCACACCACATGTGCAACTGTGCACAACATGCTATCAGAAGAAAGGGATGACAACAATGCAACAAACATCAACTTCTCTCTTCCTTTCCCCAGGCATGTCTTCCCTTGATGCCACCTGCTGACAGCATCTCCAGGATATGTATGTGGACACAAACACACAGGGAGACGGCTTGCATCCCAGCTGCAAGGGCTCCCTTCGGAAATCCCAGGAGGCACAACCTCTTTTGCCTTGTGCAGTGGCGTAGCCAGAGGGGGTGCAAAACACGAAGTTTTGCAGGGACCTGAATGCGCCATGCAAGCGGCCCCTCCCCTTTGGAGCCATTCTGGTCCGTGGGAACCCCCCTCCTCTTTGCACTCCCTCTAGCTACGCCACTGCCCTTGTGAACTATCCACATTTATGTGGCGAGGGAGGGGATTGTCTTTACGGTCTCGACCTGGGATCTAAATTAATACCCCCATTTCCTCTGTAGGTGAAAAATCACTTCCCTTTAAAGCAGGTGTTTTAGAGTGGGGGGGATTCGGGGAGCAGGAAAGAGCATTACACGGAGGGGGGATTTTGTTGTTTTGTGTTTTCTATTTACAAACCGCAGCTTTTTCCTGGTGCTGATGGTGGGAAAAACAACAGGATGTGGAAGGCAGCCCTCTCCTGAGGTGCTGGACAATACCACCCACACAATAAAGCACAAATGATTTACATTTTCTTCTCCCTCTGCTCTACTTTTTTTCTCCTCGGGCTCAAGAAAACAAAAACAGCACCTCCTGAGGTGCACCTGGCAGTGTCCCCCACGTCTAGCAATGGTGTCCAACGGAAGTGTGTGCAGGGAATTTTTTGTTTTTTGTTCCCCAGATGTGGTGTATCCTTTTTCTCACTGAAAGACAGAGAGAAAAGTGAAGAAAAAAAAAACACAAAGCAAGGTTAGCAGATTTCCTTTGTAATAAACAACGTCCAGAGTGGGGAGAGGAGAAGAGGTGTTGAGAGAGAGGGAGAGAGACAAGAAGTCAGGACAGGTTCCTGTTTAGAGCCGAGACGAGCCTGCTCCCCCCGAAATTAGGTCCTGCTCATTTTAACGTTGCTTGTTCCCTGGATAATCTCTGAATCTTTGCCAGAGACTCACCAAATAGTTGAGACGTTGCATTGACGTTCTGTGCAATTTCAATATTTAATGTCAAATAATTTTTTTAAACCCTGGATCTGCATATTTGACAGATAGCTGCCTGGATTTCCTGGTTGTGGGCTTCCCAAAAGCATCTGGTTGGCCAGGATGGCCAGAACCTGACTATGTGGACTCACCTTGGAAGTGCTGGCAGCTGGGCTCCAAGTTGCTGAGATTCTTGAGGGAAAGCCAAGGTGGCACTCCATGATGGTGGGCTGGGCACTCTCACAGCCACTGGGCCTGAGGTTTCAGGGGTTGGCCTGGCCAAGTGAGCACCTTGATGGGCTTGGTAGGTTGGTTGGCCAACCCCCTTCACCAATACTGCACTTGATCTAACCCAGCAGTGATGCTTTGATATTCTTATGATGTAAAAGATTGATTCTGGATAGACGCTCTTTGCAAGTACCTGGAGCCTCAGGCTGTGCAGCATGGCCTTTCCCAGTTTGAATTAACACTTTGCCAGCAGTCTGAGGCAAAGAGGCAAAGAAGGAAGGCCCACAGCCAGGGAGACAGACCAGGGGCAGGCTGCACTTGCTCCCGGTGTGGAAGGGATTGTCACTCCCGAATTGGCCTTTTCAGCCACACTAGACGCTGTTCCAGAACCACCATTCAGAGCGCGATACCATAGTCTTTCGAGACTGAAGGTTGCCAACAACAAAAAGATTGATTCATGACGCACCTGTCTATCAGCAGCTATGAACCATCAGAGCTAAAAATGGAACCTCCATGTAGAAAGGTAGGGATAATGGACGAGATGGACCCATGAATGGATCCAGCAAGGCTCTTAACATGCCCTGATGTTTGACAGCTGCTAATCTGATACTATCAAATTCTGCAGGTTATAATCTGTGGAACTCTTTACCACAGGATGTGGTGATGGCACCTAGCCTAGATGTCTTAAAAGAGGATTGGACATGCTTGGCAATCTTCAGTCTCGAAAGACTATGGTATAAGCCTACAGCACCCAGTATTCCCAGGCGGTCTCCCATCTAAGTACTAACCAGGCCTGACCCTGCTTAGCTTCCGAGATCATGGTATAAGCCTACAGCACCTGGTATTCCCAGGCGGTCTCCCATCCAAGTACTAACCAGGCCTGACCCTGCTTAGCTTCCAAAATCGGGCATGTGCAGGAATTGGACAATTTATGGTGGAAATGGGTTAATCATCACAGGTTATATTGTTCTCTTGTGTGCTCCTTGAGGCATCTGGTTGGCCTCTGTGAGATACAGGAAGCTGGATTAGATGGGCCCTTGGCCTGATCCGGTGGGGCTCTTTTGTATTGTTTCACACTTGACGTATCATGATGTTTTAAAATAGTAATTGTATTTCATACCTGATGCTGTTTTGTGTCTTGTGCTGGCTGTCATGCACTTGTTCTGGAAAGAGAGGTCCTTCTTCTATCAGGAAGTGACCTGGAGGCTCCCTGCAAAAGTTAGTGCTTTTCACCAGCCCTAATGATGACATTGCTTTCAAGCTCAATTCAAGGTACTGGTGCTTACTTTTCAAGTTCTGGAACTAACAGACTGCACAGACCCAAGGTGACCAGATGCAATGGAGAACACAGTGCCTATATCTTTAACTATTGTATAGAAGAGGGAATTTTGGCAGGTGCAGCTTTTTAAACCTTTCCAGGTTGAGCTGTACCTGCCAAAATTTTCTCTTCTATACAATGGTTAAAGATATAGCCTCTATCTCCTCCATTGTATCTGGTCACCCTGCACAGACTGACCCTCCTTGTGCAAACCCTGGGCTGGCTCAGATTTTTGGCCTTCATTATATGAGATAAAATAGCCAGCAGCTGGGAGCAGAGCCTTTTCTACAATTGCCCCAAGTCAATGGAGTGATTCACCTACAGAGGTCTGTAGTAGCTTCCTCCTTGCACCATGTAAGCATGGAAACTGTCATTAGATGCAGAATTAGAATCCTCAGAGTCTTGGCTTTTATTTCAAAAAACAAAGTTCCTAGTCCTTATGGCTACATAATGAAACCTGAAAACCTGATGAAGGGTGAAGTGATGGGTCACGAGAAGGGTTGATCTGTAGTAGTATAGATTTCATGCATCTTCAGCCAGAAGTAAGTTCCACTGAGTTCAGTAGGCTTTACTCCAAGGGCTTTAAAGTTGCAGCCCTTGTCAGGCCCTAGTCTTGGGCTCTTGTGCTTCAGCAATGTGCAGTGGATGGGGAGGCAGGTGAGGTGGATCCTCTGCACTGGAGTCCTTCAACGTGCAAGTACTCCCAACCTGCACGCTCTGTGCGCAGGTTGAGAGTGCTTGCGCACTTCCCATGGTGGTGGTGCTTTTCAAAGGACTCTGGTGAGGAGGCTCTGCCTCACCTGCCTTCCCACCCACTGCATGTCCCTGTTGTGCTTTGTGCTTAGAGGGTGACTTCTCTAGTTCTGAAAGAGTGGCATACACCTGTTCACCATATTTCCAGCCCCCACCCAAGGGAGGACGCTCTGCTTCTTCTCCATCTGAAAGCTGGATGGCAGCAGTGAGGTCTGCTAGTGAGGAGGCCTCCCAGCTGCACAGACCAAAGTCTGCCTCTCGCGCATGACCCGGCGCGGCCTGCAATCATCATGGCAGGGAGAAGCTTCAGCTTTCCATGCCAGGGCTGCACCGCCCCCACTCCACTGCCGTGGGCCGAGCTCCAGCTGCTTGCTGTTTTGCAAGGAATTCTGGGCTTCTGCTGGACAGAGATAAGCTCAAGAATTCACGGGGCCGTTCCAAATATCCTGCCAGCTTCCGCATGTTTCCTTGCTGCTGCTTCATTTCGTTTGTCTCATTTCCGCTGCATCACGCTGGGGAGAGCTTCCTGTTTTCTAGCCCGGGATCCCAGGGTAGCTGCAGCAGAGGACCCTCAGGAGAAAGGAGGAGGGGATGGGGGGGGCAACAGAAGACACTGGAACTGGAGAGAAAAGACACATTCTGGAAGGGACAGTCCTCCGAGAGGGGGACGCTTACTTTGCAGAATGTGTCTGCTTGGAGGATCACATGTTCCAAGATGGCCCCTTGCTTGAATTGGCTTCAACCTTGTCGGAGGGACTGGAATTCAATGTTGGAGCCCCTGCTTTGCATGCAGAAGGTGCCGGTTTCAGCTCCTGGCACAGGGCTGGCCTAGAGATGGGGCTGACTGAATTGGGGGAGGTGGGGAACTGATGAAGGCCACCCCTTCCACCCTGTTGTCCACCTGGCTACTACTGTGAGCTCCTGATCCTCTTCCTGTTTGCTGAGAGTCAGAAAGTAGAGGATCAGGGCAGCCACAGCCCCTCTCCAGCAGTGCTAGGGAGGGAAGCCACCACTGTGGCCACAACCTCCTCAGTTCTTTGCCCTCCTGGCTGCTTAGGAAAGCAGCTCACTGGGCAAGGAGAGAGGAAGGAAGGGGATGCATGTAGAGAAAAAAGGCATTCTGAAAGCACTGTGTGTGCTTTTAATCAAACCCTTTCCTTAAATAGATATAAGCATATATGAAACTGAGCACGTGCAGAGTGCTTTCTTTCCACCACAAAGCATGTGCAGCTTCTTCCCTACCTGCACAAGTTAGAATTATGAAATAGGGCTTCTTTCCAGGAGAAATGGCAGTGACCTTTCTGGGTCAGAATTACCTCCCTTGGTGCTATTCTAAGAGCCAAGTTCACTATTTCTTTGACAGGTTTACCTCTTATATGCCCATGGGGTGTACCATTAAGAAATTAGGTGAGGTACTCTGGACCCATCTCTACCTGACCCCGATCATTGCTGGTTTTTGCTCTTTTATAGATGTGGTAATATGTGAGATCTTAACCCTCAGGGGGCATCATGTTAGCTTTCAGCCATCCGAAACATGAGACCAGTGGTCCCCTCCCCATTGCTATTCCTTATGGAATTGAGAAGGAGTGGGGAGTCCTTAATCCTCTGCCAGCTACATCTGTCATCCCTGAGACTTCCCTAGATTCGCTTTCCCACACAGACCTGTGTTTGCAAGGTGACTATTAGCCTGGAACACAGCAACAGAAGTTTGAAAATTGGCAGGGAAAGGGTTAAGCACCCCCTTCTCTCCATTACAAGGCATCCCTCTCTAAAGATCATTTACAATTGGTAGAGGCAGTGGCATAGTATGAGTGGGACAGTACTACAGGCGCTGCAGCTCACTTCCATGTTTCCATCACTGCCCAGAATGGCTCAGGAGGTGAGTGGGAGCAGTTGCCAACATGCCGTGGTGTAGGCTCCATATGGCTCCGTTTTGCTCCCTCCGCCGGGAACGGCTCCAAAGGGAGGGGCCGCTGGCCCCCTGCGCTGAGCCTCTCTGCCACACTGGCTGCTCCGCCCCCTCCAGCTACACCACCGCCTACATGCAGTATGTACTGCGCCCCCCTGTAGCTACGCCACTGTATGGGAGGAATCACAGGGTTGCCACAGCATAGAACACAGTTTGCCCTCTGACTTAAATTTTGACATTCACTCGCACAAGCTGCAAAACTGTGTTCTCGTTGTGATGGACTCCACAGCCTTGCTCGGCTTCACCTAAATTACTCATTCCAGACCAAGATTTTCCTCCCAGGGTCCAGCTACATGTTCTTGTTTCCATGGTTGTTAATACAGTCATGTCCTGTTTCCCGTCTGGCCAGCATTTGTTTCCGTACAAAAGAGAGCCGTGTTAAAAGCACAGTCTTGGGCACTCTTTTGAAAATCTGGCTTAATCAAGTCCTTCCAAAGGAGTCAGACCCCAAGTCCCTGTACAGGCAGTGGGTCTCCAAACTGAGCACTGGTACCTGAGACCCTGGAGATGTTTAACCATTAAGCCCGGTACTGTAGGCAGGCAAGGCATGTACTTGAACACTGTAGACCACAGAAATTCAAGCACTGTACACAGTATGGGAATTTTGTCTAGTGAAATTCATACAGCTACTGGCCTCCCTCTGATCACTTCCATGCAGTGTTGCCAGGTAGGGATTTTTTTTACCACCATCACCACAACTCCCCCAACAGGGAACCTGGAGCCCAAACATGTGCAAAGAGAAAAAGAGAAATGTCATTCTAACTTGCTCTGGAGCTCATGTGCCCTGTGCCGACTTCAGGAATGCAGGCCGGGAGCAACCAACAGCTGTGGATCCTGCGACGCAGAATGATCAAGTGGTATATAGGAGCCAGAAAACATTTTAGACAGTATTTAACTGCCGTTTGGTTGGTCATCAGAACTCTCCCTCTGCTATGCATAGGGAAGCCTCCAAGGCTTCCCTATGCAGAATGGTACAGGCACGAAGGACTGAGCTACACATTCAGCCAGGGACGTGTGATGGGTGGGGAGGCAGGTGAGGCAGAGCCTCCCCGCCAGAGTCCTTTGAAAAGCACTGCCGCCGTGGGAGGTGCGCAAGCACTCTCAACCCACATGTGCGTTGTGAGTGCTTGTGTACCTCCCACAGCGGCAGTGCTTTTCAAAGGACTGGCTGGAAGGCTTTGCCTAACCTAGCTCCCCACTCACCACAAGGTAGAGGTAGGCTGCCACTGATTACCAGATGCAGGGGAGGGCACCAGGACGCAGGTTGTGTCTGTTGTCTTGTGTGCTCCCTGGAGCATTTGGTGGGCCGCTGTGAGATACAGGAAGCTGGACTAGATGGGCCCTTGGCCTGATCCAGTGGGGCTCTTCTTATGTTCTTATGTCCTTGCATTCAGCAAAACCATGTCACAGATCTTTCTGGATGATATCACCCTCCCCTGTGAGGGGAGGGGCAATATGGCATTTCTTGCATTGCTCCCAATATTTAAACATCTCCTCACATGTAGAAAGCCAGCAGATCAGGAAAGGGGTTAGAATATTATTTATGATATTTGTGTTCCACCTTTTCATAGCGCAGTCATCATTCTGGCTGCTGGCTCTTGCACTTTTCAAGCTCTTGCAGGCAGCTACAAGCAAGCTTCAGACCAGCATCTCAAGGATGTTATATAAACATTTTTTTCACCAGCTGACTCCTTCGCTCCTCTGCACAGACACATCAGCAACTTCGGTCTCCCATCCAAGTGACTGATCCTGCTTAGCTTTTTCAGGCAAGGCCACAGCTCAACTTCCAGACCACACCTCCTGCCCAGGAGGAATATTAACGGCATTGTCATTTTGGAGAGCCAGTGGATTGTGTTGGACTTTGAGCAGAGAGACCTGCATTCAGATTTGCCCTGCTGAAAAGCTGCATAGCAGATCTTGGACCAGTCCAACACTCTCTTCTGCTCTAGCCTATCTTGCAATGTTGATGGAAGCAGAGAAGTGGGGCTAGTCGTGTTCAGGGCCCTAAACTGAGGAAGGGTGTGCTAAAAATGGAAGAAACATATGTCCCAATTTTTGATATAACTGGTACAAGAACTGGCTTTAAAGAACTGATTTTGGTTCTGCTATATTTACATTTTGTTCTCTTTTACTCTGAGGTTTCACTTATTTTACTAGGTTTGGGAAGTTATTCATATGCTTTGATTTTATTCTACTTTCATGAGTTGCCCCATCTTGACATTCCTGTCTGAATTGTCTTGACATTCAGTTCTTTCGGCACTGGGAGGTTGAACGAAAATGGCCAACACCTGCTAGAGCTTTGCTGTCATCACAGTCTCTGCATCAGCAACACCTTCTTCAACACGAAGCCCCAACATAGAGTCTCTTGGAGACACCCAAGATCAAAGCACTGGCACCAGCTCGACCTGATTCTCACCAGACGCTCCAGCCTTCCCAGCATCAAGATCACACGCAGTTATCAGGGTGCTGCCTGCGACACTGACCACTCCCTGGTGTGCAGCAAAGTGAAACTGCAAACAAAGCGACTGTATCACACGAAAAAGGAAGGAAGACCTCGCATTGACACCAGCAAGATCAGGGAAAAGTGGAGGAATTTGCACGAGCGCTTGAGGAATCTCTTCCAGGCCCGGCCAATGCAGATGCATCCAACAGATGGGAACATTTCAAGAATACCGTATACAACACCACCTTGTCCATATTCAGCAAGAAGACCAACAAGACAGCAGACTGGTTTGAAGCCCACTCTGAGGAGTTGACACCAGTCATTGAGGAAAAGAGGAGAGCTCTAGCAGCATACAAAGCCTGTCGCAGTGAGCGCAACCTGCAGGTCCTCCAAGCCGCTCACAGCAAAGTCCAACAGACTGCCAGGAGATGTGCTAACAACTACTGGCTCCAACTCTGTTCCCAGATACAGATAGCAGCTGACACGGGCAACATCAAGGGGATGTATGATGGTATCAAGCTGGCCCTAGGTCCAACACAGAAGAAAACTACCCCTCTGAAGTCTGCCACAGGCGAGGTCATCCAGGATCGGGCACAGCAGAAGGAACACTGGGTACAGCACTACTCTAAGCTGTATTCCTGAGAAAATGCAGTAACCGAGGAAGCACTGAACAACATTGAGTGCCTGCCTGTGTTGGAGAGCTTGACAGTGAACCAACCCTAGCAGATCTTCACATGGCCCTGGACTTCCTCACCTCTGGCAAGGCACCTAGAAAAGACAGCATCCCTGCTGAAGTCCTAAAGTACTGCAAAGAGATCATCGCCACTGAGCTGCATGAAATCCTCTGCCTCTGCTGGAGAGAAGGTGGAGTACCTCAAGACATGAGGGATGCAAACATCATCATGCTGTACAAGAACAAAGGTGACAGGGGTGACTGCAACAACTACCATGGCATCTCTCTCCTTAGTGTTGTAGGAAAGCTGTTTGCCCGAGTTGCACTGAAGAGGCTCCAGGTACTTGCAGAGAGTGTCTGTCCAGAATCGCAGTATGGATTCCGAGCCAACAGGTCCACCACTGATATGGTATTCTCCCTTAGACAACTGCAGGAGAAATGCAGAGAACAATGACAGCCACTCTTTATAGCCTTCATAGATCTCACGAAGGCTTTCGACCTGGTCAGCAGGGACGGCCTCTTCAAGATTCTCCCTAAGATTGGATGTCCACCCAGGCTCCTCAGCATCATCAGGTCCTTCCACAAGGACATGAAGGGCACTGTAGTCTTTGACGGCTCAACATCAGACCCCTTTAACATCCGAAGTGGAGTGAAGCAGGGCTGTGTTCTTGCACTGACCTTGTTTGGGATTTTCTTCACTGTCCTGCTGAAGCAGGCCTTTGGAACTGCAACAGAAGGCATCTATCTACAGACCAGATCACATGGAAAGCTCTTCACCCTCTCCAAACTGAGAGCAAAGTCCAAAGTCCAGCTGAAATGTCTGCGTGTCTTCCTCTTTGCCAACGATGCAGCTGTCACTGCCCACTCTGCCAAAGATCTCCAGCAGCTCATGAACTGTTTTAGCAAGGCCTGCCAAGACTTTGGACTGACAATCAGCCTGAAGAAAACACAGATCATGGTTCAGGATGTGGACTCACCTCCCTGCATTACAATCTCTGCACACAAACTGGAGGTTGTCCATGACTTTGTGTACCTTGGCTCAACGATCTCCGACACTCTCTCTCTCGATACCGAGCTAAACAGACGCATTGGTAAAGCAGCTACCACATTTTCCAGACTCACAAAGAGAGTCTGGTCCAACAAGAAGCTGATGGAACATACCAAGATCCAGGTCTACAGAGCTTGCATCTTGAGTACACTTCTGTACTGCAGCGAGTCATGGACTCTTTGCACACAACAGGAGAGGAAGCTGAATGCTTTCCACATGCACTGCCTCTGACGCATTCTCGGCATCACCTGGCAGGACAAAGTTCCAAACAACACAGTCCTGAAACGAGCTGGAATCCCTAGCATGTATGCACTGCTGAAACAGAGATGTCTGCATTGGCTCGGTCATGTTGTGAGAATGGATGATGGCCGGATCCCAAAGGATCTCCTCTATGGAGAATTTGTGCAGGGAAAGCGCCCCATAGGTAGACCACAGCTGTGATACAAGGACATCTGCAAGAGGGATCTGAAGGCCTTAGGAATGGACTTCAACAGATGGGAAACCTTGGCCTCTGAGCGTTCTTCTTGGAGGCAGGCTGTGCAGCTTGGCTTTTCCCAGTTTGAAGAGACACTTGGCCAACAGACTGAGGCAAAGAGGCAAAGAAGGAAGGCCCACAGCCAGGGAGACAGACCAGGGACACACTACACTTGCTCCCAGTGTGGAAGGGATTGTCACTCCCAAATTGGCCTCTTCAGCCACACTAGACACTGTTCCAGAACCACCATTCAGGGCGCTATACCAGAGTCTTTCGAGACTAAACGTTGCCAACAACAACTTTTATGATTTGTCCCATCTTGACATTCTTGTCTGAAAGGCAGGTTGAAAGATCCTAAATGAATATATAATACAGGTAGAGCCTATTTATCCGCATCAGTTCCTTTCCGTGACTCGGCGCGATTAACAAAAAACACGTTGTGCTAAATTCCATAGCGTTACACAAATACACTGCAGCCTGACACTTTCGGTTGGAAGGAAACTAAGGCAGCCGTTCTCAATTCCCTCCCCTTCGTACTCAGCCCGCCTGTTGCCAGCAGTTCTGCCTCTTTCACAGTTGGAATGGTGAGCTTGCTTGGGAAGCCTTATCCTCTGTGTCCCAGGCGGCCTCCCAACAGTGCTGCAGGTTCTTCTTTTCCTCCTCTTCACTGCTGCCGCTCCTGCAACCCTCCCAACTACCATCATGAAAACTCCTCTGCCCTGGAGCATTCTGGGACTTGTAGTCTGGCTTTCTGCTCACCGCCACCTGTCTTTCCAAGGTTTCCCAAGAGCCTGCATCATGGGGGGGGGGGGATTTGGCAAAC
Organism: Tiliqua scincoides; assembly: GCF_035046505.1. NCBI lineage: Eukaryota > Metazoa > Chordata > Lepidosauria > Squamata > Scincidae > Tiliqua > Tiliqua scincoides. The sequence goes on along the minus strand of NC_089824.1, from coordinate 219,546,101 downwards.
ACTCCCTGGGTTTCTTAAAGCAATCTCCTCTCCTCCCCCTCCTGCCTCCCCCTCCTGAGCCCTCCCCGTTGCCAGCTGCCCGGCTTCTTTCACAGGTGGGATGCTGATCTTTTAAGAGTTCAGCCCTATGCGTTTCATTCCAGTCAATGGGGCTTACTCCCAGGAAAGTGTGGAGAGGATTGGGCTGTAAATCGAATGCTTTGCTTGGTGGGAAGGCTTTATGATAGCCTGCACCATCTGGGGGGGGGGGAATTCGGCAAACACTCCCTGGGTTCTTTAAAGCAATCCCCTCTACTCTTTTAAAGCATTCCCCTCTGTTGCTACAGCACCTGCCCCTGTGTGTGTGTGTGTGTGTGTGTGTGTGTGTGTGTGTGTGTGTGTGTGTGATCGAGAGAGCTCCACCTCCACCTTGCTGCACGTGTTCTGGCTACAGAGGTTCTTGCCCCCCCTTCCCCTCTTCAGCTGGCTCAGGGGCTCCAGGAATGTTACTGTTCCTTTGCAAGGGGAACCTCTACTAGGGCTCCAGGGCAATTTCCCTGCCTGGGCGAGGCAGAGCCTTTTTGCAGTGTTTTGGGCTGCCTGGAAACAGAGCAAGGTGCCAGCACAGGGCAAAGGAGGCAAAGGTGTGTGTGTGACATTCAGTACCCCACCCCATTCTTGTTGAGACAAATCCGCAGATAAAAAAATCCGTGGATAAATAGGCTGCACCTGTACAATTTTCTACAACCAGCCTCTCCACCATCAGGAATTTGGAGGAGACACTTCCAGCTTAGGGGACATGGCACAGTACCCATGCCAGTCTAAGCCCCTGCACCTCTTGCTTGAGAAAGAAACACCGGGCTGCATTACAGGGAAAATAGTTGTGGAGGCTGGCAGTGGTGCTGAAGCAGCTGTTTGTGCCGGGGAATGGGGTGGCTGTGGGGCCGGCTTGCTGGCCCTTTTCAACACCTCCTCCCCAGAGCCCTGAGGTTCCATGATGGAGTGTGAGTGTTTATCCCCAGCAATTCTCATCATTTTCAGCCGGGCCGGAGGTATTCAAAGCAGGGAAGGAAGCAAGGGCAGCAACTGAAACAACAATAAAAAGAAAACAAAGACTTTTTAAAAAAAAAAAAAATTCTCCGTTCATAAATCAAATGAACTGCAGGTGATCCCTGGAGCCAGCCAAAGAGGAGCTCTTCCAAAACAGCCAAGGCACAGCTGGGCCAGGGAATGATGCGCCTGCTTGATAGCATTGCCAGGGATTCCTCCGATTGCCTGGATTGCTTGTCCATCGTGCAGAACCGCTGAAAAGCAAAGGCTGGAGAGAGAGAGAGAGAGAGAGAGAGAGAGAGAGAGAGGAGGAGGAGGAGGAAATGTACAAGAAAGATGCATGGGAGGAAAAATAGGCTCTTGAGATGCTATCCTGTGATTTGCCACCCATTGTCACAGCAGAGCTTTAAAGCATAACAGGCTGAAATGCCACAAGGTGCCGTTTTTACCAAAAAAGCATCACAGATTGAATTTCTGTCCATTGCATACCTGTTAAAGGCACATAGCTTCTCTCAGATGGAGCAGAAGTACAGAACAGGGAAGTGGACTGGTGAGGGATTGACAGGTGAAAGGTGGGGCAAGTTCCTGAATATGCATCAGCTGTTTGATTGGATTATCTCTGTAAATTTTTTGTTAACTGAAGAAATAGTGGACACCCTCATTTGTATCTGGGACAGATTTCGGCCCATTCATTAACCAATGTGATGGTTGGTAGGCTGACCTCAGTGCCTTCCCTACATGAAATAGAATTGCAGCCTAATTACCTTTGTTGCTTTGTTTGCATAACTGCTGCTTCACAGCCCGGAAAGCAAGATCTGTTCTTTCCTAAATCCATGTACAGGAGGATGGTGCACACAAGAGTCAAGTTTTCCAGGGTGAACCCTTGGCAGCTCCACGACTTCAATCCCTGCCAAAGAACAACAAGTGGAATGTTTGGGATCCCCTAAATAAACCTTGTAAATCAGCCCAACATTTCCAGTTACTGCCTTTGGAACTGGTTTTAGCTTTCCCCCCTCAATAGTAAGGGCTAGCAACTTGAGCCTTACCCCCCTCCCCCCATTTTAAATAATGTTACTCAAAATTTTCAGGATTTAGGAGATTATTACAGAAGATAAATCCGAGGCTGTTTTCCACAATCTAGAACTTGTGAACTAAAGTGAATAAGAACATAAGAACATAAGAACAGCCCCACTGGATCAGGCCATAGGCCCATCTAGTCCAGCTTCCTGTATCTCACAGCGGCCCACCAAATGCCCCAGGGAGCACACCAGATAACAAGAGACCTGCATCATGGTGCCCTCCCTTGCATCTGGGAGACACAATAATCATTGCGTTTCTTTCAAACAGAGCATGAGACAAGTGGAGGAGCCTATTGATGTCCAGCTCTTTTCCAGGACTCAGCAACATTTCCAGGACTGATTTCTCGATGTGGCTCAGTCAGTGCGAGGCTCAGTGCAACTGAGGATGCTGCCAGAGTGCATGTAGGTTTCGTTTTGTTGTTGTTGTGTTTTTTTTTTTTTGCCTGCTTGTGCAATTCCCCATCTGTTTTGCAGTCTTCCCCCCCCCCCCACCCCATCTCTCTTCCCAGCAAAACATCTTCTTGTGTTGTGGGTGGGAAACTAGTTACCAAGTTACATAAGGACGATGAGTACAAGGATCTCCTGCCTGGATTTCTCCCCCACAAGGGGACACATGGAGTGGTTACTTGACAACAATCGGAGTTATTAGGTGAACAAAATGCCACACACCAGCTCTGACACTTCACTTCCCAAAGGCCAAAGTACACATTATGATTGTGAATGCGTCATTCAGATATGTCCTTAAACCCAGAAGCTTCTCTTGTTAACAAAAAGCAGCCACTATGTGTGTATTCAGTCCAGATTGGGGTAGTGGCACATGGAGGATTTTAACCCTTTGCCCCCTCAATGGTCTCCTACTCAAACTGCCTCCAAAGCAGCTACTTGCAGCAAATACAGCAGCTGGGACCATTTTCAGCAGGGACAGGGGAGAAAGGGTACAGCCCCACCCCCCATGCCATGGTCCTGATCCTGATTAAGTCTTCCCTGCGGCTGCTTTTTTCTTCTTCTTCTTTTTTTTAAAGAGAGTAGCAGCGTAGCTACGGGGGGGCAATGCGGTAGGTACTGCAGGTGCTGCAACATGCTATGTAAGCAGCCCCTCCCACTTGCCCTTGGAGTCATTCAGGGCAGCGAAGGCAATGCACCATGTCACCCCCCCTATTTTTTGTAGGTATGCTACTGCAGGAGAAGCTAATAGGCTTAAGAGTATCCCTTGAGAAAGCCTTTTTTTGAAACACAGAATTTCGCCCTGATTCTGAATGTTTTACAGAGAGAACCTGTAAAAATGGGACCTGTTAGCAACAGTTTGAAATCTATTTTTAATAGGGGAAACTCTGAGAATTACACTTCCTTAGACATTTACAGCGCTATGAGCTAGTGCAGTGGCTAAGAGACCAAATGATGACTCATGTAGTCCCTGAGCAAAATCTTCCCTCTGCCACTGACTCACTGTATGGCCTTAGACAAGCCCCCTCTTCTCTCAGTGTCCCACCTGCAACAAGGGGATAATTATATTGATCACAATAAGTGGGGGTGCTTGAGGATGCCTGTCTGGCACCCTGGTCGGTGACATGTGGGGTGCCTCAGGGGTCTACCTTGCCCCTGTTACTGTTCAGCATCTGCATGAAGCTGCTGGGAGAGGTCATCAGGGATTTGGAGTGGGGTGTGATGCTGGTGACACTCAGCTCTATCTCTTTTTCCATCAAATCTTAAGGGGGCTGTCAGGGTCCTGGAGTGCTGCCTGGGTGCGATTGGGAACTGGCTGCGGGGAGACTGAAATTAAATCCAGACGAAAAAGAGGTTTTCCTATTACAGAACTCCATGATCAGGTTAGACTATCTACCTGTTCTGAACGGGGTTGTACTTCCTCTGCAGGAACACATGTGCAGCTTGGGAGTCATCTTGGACTCATAGCACTTCTCCCCCTACACACAATTTACATAGCTTATTCCAGCTAGAAACGACCAGTTCTTATGCTCTCTCTTAGAGCCCAGTCCTTCCTGAATCCCTGCACAGCAAGGCAGCGGTGCCAGCTCGGCTTCTGCTGAATCCCACAGGGGATTTTTGTCTGCTGGGGATCTCCTTAGGGCAGGGCTTCTGAAACTAAGGCCTTATGATGCCCCAGCCTGAGGTCCCTGGACTCTGCCCCCCTGGGCGGGGGCAGGGGGAAGGCAGCCAAGCGGTCCCCAGGATCGCATCGCTAAGGGGGCTTACCAGTCCCTGCAGCAGTGTCCTGGGGGTGCGGGGAGCCCTGTGTGAGTGTCTGCAGGGCTCCCCATGCCTTCAAAAGTGAAAGTGCACGATCGCTGCGCTTTCACTTTTAGAAGGCTGGGGAGCCCTGGAGACGCTCACACAGGGCTCCCCGCACCCCCAGGACGCTGCTGCAGGGACTGGTAAGTGCTGGCCCGTCCCCACAGCCCCCTTAGCGATGCGATCCTGGGGATTGCGTTGCTGCTTTCCCCCATGCCCCCGCTGCCTTCCCCACTCCCCCGCAAAGACTTAGTGGCTCTAAAACTCTCCCAGAGAGTCTGAGAACCACTGCCTTAGGGTAAGAGGCTATTTGTCCCCTTGGCCTGGGGTAAGCCAGCAACCTGCACCAGCTCAATCACTGGTGGAAGAAAGTGTTACCCTGTGCAGGCAGATCTGACCCAGAAAAGGGTTTTGGATTCAGCTTTCACTGCCATTGCCAAACCCACCCCCTCCCGGGCCTGATCCACCCCCCCCCCAGCTCCTCTTTGTTCCACCACCTGCACTGGGCTTACTTGCTCCAGCAGGCCTTCCAACATCCACTGGCGTATACAGGAAGGCTCTGGCCTTCCCACGGGCATGCCTTCTGCTTGTGCTGCCCCAAAGCACTTTATGGCTGCTTTGTGGCAGCAGGCACCAGTGCAGCATGTGTTCTGCCAGTGTACCCATTGGATAGGTTTGGTTTGGGCATTAATCTCTCTCTGCAGTTCCTTCCTTCGTGCACCTCCACCCCAACACTCATCTCATATCTCTCCTCCAGCAGTCAGGTTGCAAGGAAAACAGTTTGAGTCCCAACTCTTACTTATAGCTCCAGGAAAGGTGCATAGTTGAGGGGATGTGCAGAAGCTTTGTATTCATCAAGTCCCAGGTTTACTCTCCAGTGAAAAGGCTCTTATGGCCATCAGAGGTTTGACTGCTAAGCCCCTGAGTGGACCTTTTTGGTAAGAACCCCCAGGCTAGGGAACTCTTCCCTGCAACAACAGCAACAACAACAACAGTAACAGTATTTATATACAGCTTTTCAACAAAAAGTTCACAAAGCGGTTTACAGAGAAAAATCAACTGACTGATGGCTCCCTGTCCCAAAAGGGCTCACAATCTAAAAAGATGCAACACCAGCAGCCACTAGAAGAGACACTGCTGGGGTGAGGTGGGCCAGTTACTCTCCCCCTGCTAAATAAAAGAGGAGCACCCACTTGAAAAAGCGCCTCTTAACCAGTTAGCAGGGGTAAGTTCCCTGCAGAAAATGGGAACTGCCCTGCCTCTCCTAGCCTTTGTGGTCTGGTTAAAAAAACCTGTTGGAGCAAGGGGTGTGTGTGTGTGTGCCGTGGTTCTGTGCCAGTAGTTTTAGGACTGATGATGATGGTTTCATGAACTTGTCTGAGTTTCATATATTGCAAGCCTCTTTTGCAGAAAATGTGGCATATGCATTCAGAACTCAATCAATTAGTCTTAGCGGCAAGACTGGGAAGAGGACCCTGTTTGCTTTGGGTGAGTCTAGCAAAGCGCATGAATGAAACCAAGGCTTTTGTGAAGGGACTTTTAATCATGGTGGGGGTGGAAAGGGGAGCACCACCTCCAAGTGCTGCTCTAGGCCTTCACCTGAGAGGCTGTAACTTTGAAAATCTGCCCTTAGTTTTCCTTTCCAAAAGCAAAGCCGGATACCCGCACAAAGCCCGACCTTTTGCAGACCGCCGTAAATAAGCCCTGTCTCTTTAAGCTGTTCTGTACAGTACAGGGGAATGCGCTTGTTGAATTACAGCTTTTTAATCAAATACATGTAACCATGTCACTTAAAGGGCTCAAGAGGAGAAATAATAATAATAAAGAAAAAACTGGAAGAGCATGATATTAAAACCAGATGCTTCTCTGTACCCCCACCACACTTAATCGGTTTTGAATGTTCTGAAAGGGGGAGAGGACAGAGCCAAAATACCATATTTCTGTCGATCTCTTGGATCCTGCGAGGTCTGCTTTACGTTTTTGGGGAGAGCCCAGCAGGAACAGTGGAGCAAAGGGAGCGGAAAGGGGGGGCTGCAGAGCCCCCCCCCGTTCAATCTGGAGTGGTTACACTGCTTCTCCTTCCCCTGCCAGCTTCATAGGACACAAGAGAGCTCAGGTTCCTTATGAAGTTGAAGAAATAAAAGGAGGTTAAGAAAAACCCAGCTGAAATGCTGGAGATGAAGAACTGAAGGGCAGGCCAACAGGTTTGCAAGCTCCCCCCATCCCTCTGTGCACCAAATCCGGGACGCTTTGCTAGAAAGTTCTGGCATATTTCGGTCACTTGGACACCCACAAAGGGGCTCGTATAGCAGAGGCCTCCAAAAGACAGTGCTTGCCTTCTTGACTCTTTTTCTCCTTTGCATGGTGTCTGGTGCAGTACTTGCACATGCTCAGGGTGTCAAAAGGACATGGGGCCTGCACATGTGCAGCTGTGCTTGTGAAAGATCAGGGACCCTCTCCCCAGGGCCTGCCCAAGGCTTTGCCAGGATCCAGTCCACTCAGTTCCCAAGACCAGGGTCGTAAGCTCTTGCGTGGCCTGCTGGTGCTTTCTGAAGCTGCTTTCCGAATGGTCCCATCTTCCTAGTTTAGTAAGACGCAATTGGCAAACGTATGCATACCATGATTGCATTAAAACGTATCAACAAGATTGCACTATGTTTCAAGGAGCCTCAAAACTAAACATTTTTCTCCAGAACCATATGGCAGGATAAAAATCCTAGAAACAAACAAATTAAAACAAAAATGTCAAAATAACCACTCCAAAAATGTAGCTGTCATTGCCACATCCCTTCCTTGCAATTCTTTAAAATGTATATCGTGCTCTTCTGGTATTCTCGCTCTCATCCATTTTCTCCGTAATACTGACAAGAAGTCTTTTAGAGAGTATTAACATATTTGCACACAGTTTGCAAATATTTGCAAACAGAGAAAAGGATGTTGAGGCAAAGAGCTATTGGCTTAACTACGATCACCTATCAGTGTTTCTCAACTAGTGGTAAGAGTATCACTGGTGGTAGTTGAGGTGGTGTCTGGTGGTACACGTGGGATCCCTGCACATCTGCAGCCTAGCACTGAGACCAGCAACACGATGCAACACACAACGGTAGGAGATTTGGCTTGGTGGGCAGAGCTCCAAAGCATGCTTTTTGCAGCCCTCCCAAACACCCCGAGTCTCTTACTGGTGGTGTTTGGCACATCACATCTGGCCTCTCAATCCAGAAGTAATTGGCAATGGCATCATCACCAGTTACTTCCAGTGGTACTTTCAGTAGGTGGACCATACAAAGTGATGTGGTGGGGGACAAATGTTGACCTAGTGCTGACCTAGTTGCTGACCTAGTGTATTAATGGTTGAGGCAGTGTTTGAATGGAGGACTTCCTGGTTTGTCACGGTCTTAACCAATGCAGAACGCATTCTAGGAAGTGCTTGTGGAGTTTTGCACTGATCCAAAGAACGGCATGAGCAGCTGCCCCTCACGCATCCTGCTACAGCAGCCTCTACTGGTAAACTAGCTGTCCCCTGAACCACACTGCTGCACAGTGCCTTCCCAACCCTCTGATGGTGGCAGAAGCAAAATTGCAACCAGTCAGCCCAGGAGGAATCAGGTAACCTGGAGAGCCAATAGGGGCACTGCTGACTCTACATAACTCTCCTAGGGTTTCTCCTCAGTCTTATAGACTCAGCAAATCTCATCTGCCTGTCCTCGTAGCTGACCAGTTGTCCATCACTCTCCCAAGGCTTCTGCCTCTGACGCTTCTGATCCACCCACTACCTGGCCTCAGCCATCTTGGTCATGTCATCTGCCTCCAGCCCACATCTTCCATGAATGTATCTAATCCTTTCCAAAGTCTTCAAAACTAGTGACCATCAGCACACCTTGCGCACTGAATTTTCGTAAGTTCATTGTGCATTGCGTGAAGGGCGCTAGGTGCACATTTACACTGGCGCTTTCTTGACTGCTGTCTCCTCCACGCAGGGCTGGTTGCTGTGAGGCCAAACAAGGTAAAGATTGTTAATTGCTCTGCGAACAAATGATTCTGATTAATAGCAACGGGGCCTCACCATGACAGCCCCAAGTTCTGGCACACGTGTCATTGTTTCTCCGTTCTCCCAGGCCTGGATCACACCCTCCTTTGCCATTGACACATATGCTTCTTGGCTCTTCCTAGTGTGCCGTTCCTATCGCTGGCTTCCCCCAGTGATGCTTGCCAAGCCTGTCGAGCTGTGCGGTTATTGTGTAACATGGACAAACATGCACAAGGAGCGAGGCAGGGACCACCAAACACTTCACATGGCTTCCTTCATACCTCACATTCAAATACCTTGAATGCCAAAGAGCTCTTTTTTCCTCCCTTCCGCTGACAGGTCCAATTCTGCTGTGGGCATCTTATACATCTGCATATACGTGAGGCTCTTTTAAAATTATTTCTTATTTAATGAAAAAGGAATAGTTTTAAAGCCCTTGCGCGCGCACACACACACACACCCCCACAAACAACGGATGGAAAATGTACATGGGTTCCATATGGGATGCTCGGCCAGTGGAGAGCAGCCAACGAGAGAGAGATTTTTTAAGCAGCGTTCCTCAAGACTGATGTCTGGACCTCTTCCCAGAATGGCCCCATCGTATCCTGGACCAGCTTTTTCTTGATGGGTTTCAGGCAGTCGGCAAGAGTTCGGCTCCAGCAGAAATGTAGCCCTTTGCCAACGTTTACCCCCACGATGCTCAAGGAAAGAGGACGGTTCCGCAACTGGAGCCAGATCCCGCATCCTTGTGCAGTCCCCAAGGGAAGTGATGTGAAGAGAAGCAGTGGCATCTCAAGGCTCAGCATGTTGCCCCGATTACTGAGCAGATATGAGTCCCATCCTTGGTGGCTCTTGGGAACTGTGGGACAGCGGCACAGCTACAGGGGGTGGCCTGGTAAGCACGACAGGCTCCCTAACGTGCCGTGTAAGCGGCCCCTCCCACTTGCACTCTGAGCCATTCTGGGCAGCAACGGCAAAAGTTCAGGTGCTTGAGCACCCCCGAAGCTATTTATTTATTTTTCACATTTTTATACCGCCCTTCCTCCAAAGAGCTCAGTGCAGTCTACACAGCTGCTCCCCTCTTTTTGTCCTCACAACAACCCTGTGAGGTAGGTGAGGCTGAGAGAAAGTGACTGGCCCAAGGTCACCCAGGAAGCTATGCTGCTGCTCTGGGAGTTTGGTAACCTGCAGCAGTGGCCCCGTGGCCAAATCCAGGCCCCCAGAGGTGCTGATTGGCCCTGAGTCCCCGACCTGGATCTATGAGGGAGAAAAGGAGAGGAAAACATGATTGTTCCACAGTCAGGAACAGGGTCTCTGTGAGGAAGGGTTGGAAAAGACATAGCAGGTAAGAGGGGGGCCTTTTGCTTCCCCCAAGCAGTCCTCTGGCAATCTCATTACTCCTGCGCTCAAAAAGCACACACGTCATTAATTCACACTCCAGCTCTGATAACTCCAGCTCTGGAAAAGAATTGTGAGTTGGGTGGTGATCCACTGAACAAAATATCTTACTTCCAAGTTGGAACAAACAAATGGGTTAATCAGGCCTCTAATGCAGGGGTGTCCAAAGTTTTTGGCAGGAGGGCCGCATCATCTCTCTGACACTGTGTCAGGAGCAGGGGGAAAAAAGAATTAATTTACATTTAAATTTTGAATAAGTTTACATAAATGAATATATTAAAGATGAACTTATATGAATGAATGAAGGTCTTGCAATAGCTCAAGGCCTATAAAAGGCCTTACACAAAGCAAGGCTGAGCTTTGCTGCTGCTACTGCATCACAGATGTGAAACAGCAAGCAGTGGAGGGAGCCCTCATCCCACACTCATGAAAGAGGTCAAACAGTTGCCCTCACGCTGAGAACAGTTGCGTTGGGCCAGTGCAGGCTCCAGCAAGTCTCTGGAGGGCCAGAGGCTCATTGGAGACTGGGGGCTCCCTGAGGGCCGCATTGGGAGTCCTCGAGAACTGCAAGTGGCCCCAGGGCCGGGGTTTGGGCACCCCTGCTCTAATGCATAAATCAGGGATGATCAATCAGATTCACCCCTGAGCAGTAGCATAGTTAATGGGGCAGAGCACTCCTGCGCATTGCTGTTGCTGTTGCCCAGAATGGTTATGAAGTTGAGTGGGAGAAGCCGCTTACACTGCACGTCGTGGCACCATCGCCCATTCTCACGACATGACCGAGCCAACACAGGCGTCTCTGTTTCAGCAGTGCATACATGCTAGGGATTCCAGCACATTCCAGGACTGTGTTGTTTGGAACTTTGTCCTGCCATGTGATGCCGAGGATGCGTCGGAGGCAGCGCATGTGGAAAGCGCTCAGTTTCCTCTCCTGTTGTGAGCAAAGAGTCCATGACTCGCTGCAGTACAGAAGTGTACTCAGGACGCAAGCTCTGTAGACCTGGATCTTGGTATGTTCAGTCAGCTTCTTGTTGGACCAGACTTTCTTTGTGAGTCTGGAAAATGTGGTAGCTGCTTTATCGATGTATTTGTTTAGCTCGGTATTGAGAGAGAGTGTCGGAGATCGTTGAGCCAAGGTACACAAAGTCATGGACAACCTCCAGTTCATGCGCAGAGATTGTAACGCAGGGAGGTGAGTCCACATCCTGAACCAAGACGTGTTTTCTTCAGGCTGTTTGTCAGTCCAAAGTATTGGCAGGCCTTGCTAAAATGATTCATGAGCTGTTGAAGACCTTTGGCAGAGCAGGCGGTGAAAGCTAAATAAATAGATAAAGGCATAGATAAAGGAAATACACAACAACAAACAGACATCCAGAACAAGCAAACAAAAAACAATAAAATAAAACAACATAGTCATCCAATACCCCCTCCCCCATTCACCATAACATAGACCCAGAATTCCATCCTGCCAGTACCCCAGAAGCAAAGTTAGCAATCTTGTTGACAGAATCAGTTTCCACTATTGAAAGAAGAGATTGTAACTTAATGGAGTCCTCCCAACCCTGCATTTTATTCAGCAGTGGAGCCAGATAGTTCTTATGAAGGATGTCATGAAGTGGGCAGTAAAAAAATATATGTGTGTAATGTCTCCACACAGTTCCTGTCACAGGTACATCTTCTTTCTGAGTAGGGAATGCCACTAAACCTGCCCGCTAGCAGAGCTGATGGAAATGCATTGCATCTCGCAAGGGAGAATGCTCTGTGAACCGGCGGGCACTACAGATGATAAAAGAAAGAAGACTGTTTCCCAAAACTGACTGGGATGTGCAGACAGAAAAGGGAGCAAATGGTGTTAGCTGCGCAGAATAGCTCTTGAAGCTCAGTATCAAGCAATCTTTCCTTGATAATCCTGTAGACTTCATTTAAACCAGTCATACCCAGGCTTGCTGTGTCTAGTCCAGTGGTTCTCAAACTGTGGGTCAGGACCCACTTGGTGGTTCGCGAACCAATTTCAGGTGGGTCCCCATTCATTTCAGTATTTTATTTTTAATTTATTAGACTTGATGTTCCCATGGTATGTGACTGCATCTGGGGATATATTACGGATCTATACTTTTAATAGGCTACTCTTCATATGCTTTCATATGATAGTCAGTGGGGCTTACTCCTGGGTATGTGTGGGTAGGATTGCAGCCTAGGATTGTTAAAAATTTTCTTGCTCGATGATGTCACTTCCTTTCATGACATCACTTCTGGTGGGTCTTGACAGATTCTGTTTCTAAAAAGTGAGTCCCGGTGCGAAAAGTGTGAGAACCACTGGTCTAGTCCTATCGATTTGAGCTTGGTGAGTATATCCGCAACCTCCACAGGCAGTATGGAATCAGGCAGAAGCTGGTACATAGCCCATACGGAGCAGCATTGAAGATTGCAAGCCAAAATTTTACTGATCTCGGCCAAGCCAACGTTTTGAGTCGGATAAAACCCACTTCAAGACACACAGCAGAGTATGGAACACATCTGGGGAAACCCAAGATCCTCCGTAGGAAGGAGGCCTGTATGCTCTCAGTTGATCAATTCAAGGCCTTATCCCAGATTGGACAGCCATAAAGAACTTGCGAAAGTACCTTTGCCTTGAATACCTCTAAAGCAGCCGGGACATACCTTGGCTGAAAAAAAACCAGGAGATTGCAAGGGATGAAATTTTTGATGCATTTAGGACTGCATTACAATGAGAAACCCACAAATGCTTGAAGTGAAAATTAATGCCTAAATATCTGAATGACTTTACCTGTTCCATTTTGTTGCCCATAAATGACCATTTAAATGGCTTCCAATTGTTGGCAAACACCTCATGTTGGCAACCTTCAGTCTCGAAAGACTATGGTATCGCGCTCTGAAAGGTGATTCTGGAACAGCATCTAGTGTGGCTGAAAAGGCCAATTCGGGAGTGACAGTCCCTTCCACACCAGGAGCAAGTGCAGTCTGTCCCTGGTCTGTCTCCCTGGCTATGGGCCTTCCTTCTTTGCCTCTTTGCCTCAGACTGTTGGCCAAGTGTCTCTTCAAACTGGGAAAGGCCATGCTGCACAGCCTGCCTCCAAGCGGGCCGCTCAGAGGCCAGGGTTTCGCACTTGTTGAGGTCCACTCCTAAGGCCTTCAGATCCCTCTTGCAGATGTCCTTGTATCGCAACTGTGGTCTACCTGTAGGGCGCTTTCCTTGCACGAGTTCACCATAGAGGAGATCCTTTGGGATCCGGCCATCATCCATTCTCACGACATGACCGAGCCAACGCAGGCGTCTCTGTTTCAGCAGTGCATACATGCTAGGGATTCCAGCACGTTCCAGGACTGTGTTGTTTGGAACTTTGTCCTGCCAGGTGATGCCGAGGATGCATCAGAGGCAGCGCATGTGGAAAGCGTTCAGCTTCCTCTCCTGTTGTGAGCGAAGAGTCCATGACTCACTGCAGTATAGAAGTGTACTCAGGACGCAAGCTCTGTAGACCTGGATCTTGGTATGTTCCGTCAGCTTCTTGTTGGACCAGACTCTCTTTGTGAGTCTGGAAAACGTGGTAGCTGCTTTACTGATGTGCTTGTTTAGCTCGGTATCAAGAGAGTGTCGGAGATCGTTGAGCCAAGGTACACAAAGTCATGGACAACCTCCAGTTCATGCTCAGAGATTGTAATGCGGGGAGGTGGCAAACACCATGATTTTAGATTTAGAGTAGTTGATCTATAACTTGTTGGATGTAAATACTCTATAGATTTATTAAGTAGGCGTTTTAAGCCAATTCTTGACAGATTAATCAATAATTGGTACACTAACAAAAACTCAGTTTTGATGCCTTTTGAAGGTCAGAAGGAAGCAGAAAATGTTACAGTTCAAGAAGCCAATGTAACCACCCACTGTTAGGACGTTAAACATCTTTAATGTCTTCTGTTTAACTCCCCTGTTATACTAAAACACCAGAATCAAAACAGCTTCAACATTTAAACAAGTTTGTCTTTAATTCACAGTTCAATTATCATATGTTTCAACAAGCCCCGCCAGTGGCATAGCTAGAGAGGGTGCAAAGCACAAAGTTTTGTAGGGAGCCTCACCACGCATGCAAGCAGCCCCTCTGCCTCCCCTTTGGATGGGGGGAGCAAAATGGAAGTGTATGCCTGGCTCCGAAGGGGAGGGGCCACTTGCACGCTGTAGTGAGGCTCCGTGCAAAACTTTGTGCTTTATACTCCTTCTAGATATGCCACTGATTCCTGGTTTGCCAAAGAAAGTCCATACCTTCTGGTCTCTGTCCCTTGCAACGTACTGTCCTAATTTTTGCCTCTGGTGGATACTGGGATAATATTTGTAAGTATGCGTTGCTAGCACTGTCATCCTTCAGAGTTCAGGTCTCTCCTGTAAATCTCAGAAGTTAAGCCCCAGAATGGGAAGGTAAGAACATAGGAGCAGCCCCACTAGATCAGGCCATGGGCCCATCAAGTCCAGCTTCCTGTATCTCACAGTGGCTCACCAAATACCCCAGGGAGCACACCAGATAACAAGAGACCTGCATCCTGGTGCCCTCCCTTGCATCTGGCATTCTAATCATCTAAGGTAGATGCAGTGCTTTTTTTGTAAAAAAAAAAAAAAAAAAAAAAAAAGGTGCAGGATCTCACAACCTGTTAATCTTTTATTTATTTATTTATTTTTAAACTAAACTTTGAGGAGTTTTGCAGGTTCAACTGGCCCCCCTTTTGGCAACTGGCAACCAACCTTTATATTTTGCAGCCATGGAGCACCTCCCCTCCTAAAAAAAAAAAAATTTCTTCCTCATAGGGATTTGAACCCCTAGCCAGACCAGCACTTTAACACTTGAGCCATAGGAACTCTTAGACTCAGAGTGTTTGGAACTAATACTTGAGACGCTGATGGCCACCAGCTGGCCATTAGTTCTGAGCACTTTGACTACAGGCTTTCCTATAGCCCAATGGAGAGAGTGTGGGCTGTGGAGCATGAGGTCAGAGGTTCGAATCCCTCCCTCAGTGAAAGGGAAGTGAAAGGGAAAAAAAGGTGCCGGAATGCCGTTCTGGTGCATTCTATTACAAAAAAAGCCCTTGGTAGATGAATCTCGTCTTGAATGCACACACATATAAAAATGTATGTGCAGGAACATAAAGGTATCATTGCACCCTGCAAAGTGTACCCTTCCATTTCAAATCCAGCACTTACCAAAGTATATACTGTATTGAATTGTTGATATAACATATGATAGAACAATCAAATTTTTCTAATCAAAGAGCAGCCTCTTGGCATCTGACTGGGTGGAAGACAGGCTGCTGAAGAATAAATGCACGGGGCATACCAAAGGTGGAGCAGAGCCTTCAGCAATGCAAGAGAATTAGAAGGGAGGTGCTTAGGCAGCCCCTTTTAGTTTGAGAACTGGGTGTTATAACCGGGGTAACCAGATGTCACAACTGCAAAAGAAGACAAGGCACCCAAAACGTAGGACATTCCAGAAAAATGCAGGACATGACAAAATGAAAGCTGACAACACTCATAGAGGGTATGTTCTACTGCTCACTGCTCCCACAGCCAGTGGCCAAAGGCTCCGTGG
The DNA here is from genome assembly GCF_035046505.1 of Tiliqua scincoides. Classification (NCBI taxonomy): domain Eukaryota; kingdom Metazoa; phylum Chordata; class Lepidosauria; order Squamata; family Scincidae; genus Tiliqua; species Tiliqua scincoides. The sequence goes on along the minus strand of NC_089824.1, from coordinate 219,530,730 downwards.
GCTGAATTGCTGGGTGGATGGTGGGCAGGAGAACCTGCTGCTCCCCACAGAAGACCCAAAGTGTTGCCCCGTACCACGTGGTACCATGTGGCTCTATGGAGCTATGCCACTGTTAGCAAGTGCTGAGGGAGCACCCTGGATAGCTAGAGGGGTGCAAAATGGTAAGTAGTGCAGGCTTCTGAATGTGAGTGCAAGCAGCCCAGCCCATTTGTGTTCAGGAGCCTACACGACTTACCATTTTGCACCACTCTAGCTATGCTACAAGGACATGCAGTGTCTGAGGAGGGAGGTGATGCAGAGCCTCCCCACTGAAGTCACACCACTGTGGTGTGAGGTGCCACCACAAGTGAGGTGTGCAAGCACACACAACCCATGTGGTGTGGGACTATGGTACTGTGGAACTGCTGTCCTCTTGGACAATAGTTTAGGACTGAAGCTTCAGTGTTGTGAGCTGCTGTCAGTTTCAGGAAGGTGGGTACCCACAAGCCTAGCAGACCCCATGAAAGTAATCAGAACTCCTCTGACTCCAGTCCACATACATGTGGTTGTGTGCATATCATTTTCAAGCACAGCTAAGTATCTGGCGGCGGGGGGCGGGGGGGGGGGGTCCCATTCAATACTGAAGTGTGACTTTCATGGAAAATCTCCATTGCCACATGCCGGAATAGTGGATCTATAATATACACGAAAAAGACTGGGTTGGGGGGGGGGAAGGGAGAAGAATCTTCCAGTTGCCAAGGTCTAATGAAAACCTTTCCTTTTCCAGAAACCCAAAGGAATAAATACAAGGACCGGTGCTCATTTGCAGCTACACTGAAACCATCAGTGTGGCATTTGTGCAGTGAATTTGTCTGAACCCAACAATGTAATTACGGAGACTGCCAGAGCCTGGTATGAAAAAAATGAATCAGAAATGGAATGTTGCCTTTAGGGGCACTTGACCTCTCTATAAATCAGAGACCTTGGCCACTTTGTAGTACATCCCAATAGGATTACCACAGAGATGATGCCTACAGTTGTTGTTGGTCCCACTAATCATATGCCATGAAATGAAGACCACCAAAAGTCCTGAATTGCTATCCAGAGGATGAGGAAGAAGAGGAAGGTACAGGTGAAGCAATCTCCTCCCCACTGCTGAGCTCTGAGGCCTGGTTGGGAATCTCGATTGCTAGGCCAGCAACCCCCCTCCCTCTGTTTCTACTCTTCTTTCCCTGGGGCCAAGAAGGACACAGACACCTGCAGAGTGCACCCCTCTCGTGGCCACCCTGCCTGGGGTGGAGGATGGAGAAACTTTTATGTTGTCTAGTTTGACTTTCCACCAAGTCCAACAACTGGTCCATTTAGCTCAGTACTATCTGTGCTAGTACCAGCAGCTGTTCCAGGCATGAAGCAGACAGCTGCCAGCCTTGCCACCTGGAGACTGACTCTGAGAACTGTCATGTGCAAGGCATGTGTACTGTCACTGAGCAGTTGTGAATGCATTAAGATCAGGGCTACACCGTTGGTTTGTTTTATGAGGGCAGACATTCAATCCTCACAAATTGTACCGTCACCATGGGTGCTCCTTGCCAAGTCGGTCCAGTCATGCCAACAAGAGAAGCCAATAATTGGGAGCACCAGTTCATACAAAGGGTGAACCTGTGCAGTAGCATAGCTATGGGGTGTGTGCAGGCACCACAACTTGTTGTGTCATCAGCCTCTCCCACCTGTTGTCAGAGCTATTCTGGACAGTGATGGAAACAGCCCAGAATGGGTCCGACGGCGAGTTGGAGGGGCCACTTACATGGTGCGTTGCAGTGCCTGCAATATGGACCGCGCCACACACACTCGTAGCTATGCTACAGCACCTGTATAGCCTCAGCTATATATGCTGGGTATTGGACAATGAGGAGCTGAGTGTGTGAACCAATCCCATTAAAAAGCTTTATGTTTGAGGAAGGGAAAAGGAAATTGTGATCAAATGGAACCCTATATGATCAAAGGTGCCAGAAACAAGATGGAAAGAGAGCATTCGGCTTTTGGGTTTTCCAGGTTGCTAATAAAAGAACCAGCTGCCCCTTAAGACAAGCACATCCCCCTGCTCTTTTTGCACCCACATCTTAACCATCCTTAAAAACAGTTGACAGAATGGATCTGTAGTTTTTTGTTGTTTTTTAAATACCTGTCAGATGCCTCCCCCAATAACGACCTGTTAAGAGCCCAGCGCCGTCATTCCGGCTGCATTAGGCCATCAAGCACTGAGCTTTGGAGTGCTCAAGCCATAAAACTGGGAGGAATCTGCACCATAACAGCTGCAGGTAAAGCCATAATGGCAGTGAAATCACCCACAAACTATTTCATCCCCATCCATTTCCATCCCCTCTTTATACCTGATCACCACTCCAGAGTTACTCCACAAAATAATAATCATAAAAAAAATTCAGGGTATTGTTTTCTGAATTCCAGCACCACCATAAAAAAGGACAGAGAGATTTTTAACAGTCCTTCCATAGCCATTTGCCTGTCCTCTCTCCTCTCCCTCCCTTTCCCCAGCACCCCATGGTTTTGTGGGATTGCAATCTTTTGCAAGAGCTGTGCCTACTGCATCAGGATGGTTGCCAACTGACAAGAAAAATCACACTATTTTCTGCTCCGGTGCCTTTAACTAGCTTGATATTCAGGAACCTGCAGCTTTTTACTCTAAGGTTCATACATGCAACATGTATTTTCCCATCATAGGATTCCTTGCACCAAAATGTATGATCTGGAGAGCATCCCTGTTGGTTCTGCTGGACCTCTCAGTAGCGTTCAGTACCATCAGCCATGGAGCATCTGTCAGAGATGGGACTTGGGGACACTATTTTGACTACAGTCTTTCCTGGACCTTCGATTTCAGAAGGTAATATTGTTGCCAGGCACATTTTTCTGTGACATCTTTGAGGTGATCCCAAACGATTAAAGGCATCAAAGGTTAAAACCAGTACTTTGAACTTTGTCTAGAAACAAACTGGGAGCCAGTGGTGAGACTTATTCCCAGTACTGTATTTTGCACCAATGGTCTTCAAAAACCATCCCTATCAAGGAAGGAGACTCCCAAAGAGAAGTCAGGCTGACCCAGGGGAGTAGCACCCAGTGGTTAGTGCTCATACACCCTTCTGGCTTCCCATTTTCCCTTTACTGGACAAGCAGTTGAATAGGGGTACAGCTTGGTAGGTTGTATCTGCTGCCACCTTCCAGGCTATAGAGACCACCGTGAAGAGGGCCAGATGAAAAAAAAATATATATATCCTCCCAGGAGAACACTGAACCCCTATTAAAAATTGATCCCACAGTAGCATCTGCAGAGTAAAGAGACATGACAATCCACTGAATTACCTGTGAACATGGACCAGGCAGACCAAGGGTTAAAATATAACTAGTTTATTAAAAGTCTATACAAAAAAAAGATTAAACAAAATGGGGAAAGAAACTTGAATGAAGAAGATACGAGCTTGGCAGGAAAGCACAAAATAAGGGTTTCACCAGAGGGAATCAAGAACAACCAGAAAATGCTGCTCAGTCTCATAGGTCATGTATGAAGCTGAGCTGGAGTTGCCATTATAAACGGTGGAGGGACAAACAAACAAACATACATGCTCCAAACTTGACACAAGTGTCTCTATACGACACCCAGCTGAACCTACTTACATGGCGAGGGATCCCCAGTCCTTTTCACTTGCAGTTTGTATTTATCTCTGGGTAGGCCTTCTGGCCACTCCTGGGTCTCCTCAGACCCATGCCAGCTATTTTGCTGACATATATCCATGGAGAAGAAGGGGACGGGGTGGGTTAAAAATGGGGAATAGGGTACAGCATATACCTCTGCTGCCATGATCCACTGTTTCCAGTCCACTCTCTGAAACCTTCCCCTCCCCGCCACCAACTTACCAACATTGTGCAGCCTCCAGAAGTCCCTGGTGCACACGTGCCACACCTCTAGCCATTTGCACCAGGAGCCCAGAAGTGCAGGATGGTGGCACAAGGCCCAGATAGGATTGGCTGTTTGTGAATCTTCAGTTTGGTTTCACATAGCAGTTGGTTATGCTGCGTCTGCTGTTCTGTTGTAGCTATTAGTTTTACATACCGTGTTTGTTACCCATTGCCAAGTAACAAACGCAGACTTGTGTGTCTGTGTCCTTGGGTTGCTTGTAAGATCTCCAGCAAATGTCTGACAGTTCATGGTGGCCTGTATAATAGGTTTTGTGTGTTTGAAATGTACACTGGCGGGACCTTCAGGGTCTCCAATGAAAAGTGAGAGATGCCCAAAGAGAGAGGGGAGTACCCTCATCTCTGCTGCATAAGAACATAAGAACAGCCCCACTGGATCAGGCCATAGACCCATCTAGTCCAGCTTCTTGTATCTCACAGCAGCTCACCAAATGCCCCAGGGAGCACACCAGATAACAAGAGACCTCATCCTGGTGCCCTCCCTTGCATTGGCATTCTGACATAGCCCATTTCTAAAATCAGGAGGTTACACATACGCATCATGGCTTGGAACCCATAATGGATTTTTCCTCCAGAAACTTGTCCAATTCCCTTTTAAAGGTGTCCAGGCCAGATGCCATCACCACATCCTGTGACAAGGAGTTCCAAAGACCAATCACACACTGAGTAAAGAAATATTTTCTTTTGTCTGTCCTAACTCTCCCAACACTCAATTTTAGTGGATGTCCCCTGGTTCTGGTGTTATGTGAGAGCGAAAAGAGCATCTCTCTATCCACTTTATCCTTCCCATGCATAATTTTGTATGTCTCAATCATATCCTCCATCAAGCGTCTTTTTTCTAGGCTGAAGAGGCCCAAACGCCATAGCCATTCCTCATAAGGAAGGTGCACCAGCCCAGTAATCATCTTAGTCACTCTCTTTTGCACCTTTTCCATTTCCACTATGTCTTTTTTGAGATGTGGCGACCAGAACTGGACACAATACTCCAGGTGTGGCTTGAATAATAATAATATAATAATAATAATATACAGTATTTATATACCGCCTTTCTTGGTCTTTATTCAAGACTTTATTCAAGGCGGTTTACACAGGCAGGCTTATTAAATCCACGCAGGGATTTTTACAAATTGAAAGAAGGTTCTCTCTTTCAAGAACCACCACATTCAAGATGTTACACTCCGATCTGGTTTAACATTCTGGCCTCCATCCTCCCACGCTCCGAGCAGATGGAACAGCTCAGCTGCAGCTTGCCAGCTGCTTCAAGGTCGCACGGTGCCGGTGGCCTTGAACTGGCAACCTTGTGGATGTTAATCTTCAGGCAAATGGAGGCTCTACCCTCTAGACCAGACCTCCTGCTTTACCATCGATTTGTACAACGGCATTATAATATTAGCTGTTTTGTTCTCAATACCTTTTCTAATGATACCAAGCATAGAATTGGCCTTCTTCACTGCCGCCGCACATTGGGTCGACACTTTTATCGAGCTGTCCACCACTACCCCAAGATCTCTCTCCTGATCTGTCACAGACAGCTCAGAACCCATTAGCCTATATGATTTTTTGCCCCAATGTGCATGACTTTACACTTACTTACATTGAAATGCTTACACGCATCAAAGCGTGAGATCATTCCATGAGACACATGGGGGGAAATTGAAATTCTTTTCGCAACAGGGAACTGTAGGCTCCAGCACAAAAGCCATTGCAAGCAGAACATCCTGTTCTCGAGGAAAACAGGACGTGCTGCCCCTCCATCCTGACATGGCATCCTTTAGAGGTTAAGCAAACCAGGAGAGAACTAGCTCACTCCAGCTAGAGTGGCAAACCAAAGCAATGGGGCTGCGATGGGAGAGGGCTCATTAAAAGCACTCTGGAATATTTTGTTCTTTTCAGGACTCTACCAAACATTACAAAGCCCCGCAGCAATGTGTGGCATGCACAAGACGGTCTTGTGTAGTGTGCTTGCCAGACTGCGCACAGCTTGGGCTCTAAGGCTCAAGTGTGTCTCCCTGAAACTTTCTCCCCTCTGCTGTCAGATGAGTGGCCGTGCACTCCAGTTCCTGGATGGTTCTCCAAACCCACTCCTTGCTCACCAAGTAGGGTGTGATGCGGAAGTGGAGACTTGGGTTAGTCCCCTCCCCTTCCACCCCATCCTGTAGCTCAATACCCTAGTCAATAGCACTGGTAGTGAAGTCACAAGGCTTAGGGCTGTCAGTCCTTGGGAACAAACATTCTGCTTCCCTCCTTGTCCAGAGGTAGAAGTAGAGCCATAGGTAGGGCCTAGAATATTCTGAGCAGGTCCAGGGGCAGAACCCAGTAATTTTAGGGAGTCCAGAGCAGTCAAACACGCAGTCTGCCTAGTCAATGTGCAGTGTGGTGGGGAGTTGGAGAAGAAACCAGCCTGCCATTTGATCTTAACCATAGGTCAGTAAGCAACCCTCCAGGTCTGCAGTGGGGATGTGAGGCTTTCTCCCTTTGAGTACAGTCCCTTCTCTCTGTCCTGTTTGCCCTGGGGGAGAACTTCCTGTGGACCCAATGGAAGCATTTTCTCCCCTACCAGCCCATCCCTTAAAGCAGGGGTGTCCAAAGTTTTTGGCAGGAGGGTTACATCATCTCTCTGACACTGTGTCGGGGGCCGGGGAAGAAAATAATTAATTTACATTTAAAATTTGAATAAATTTACATAAGTGAATATATTAAAGATGAACTTATATGAATGAATGAAGGTCTTGCAGTCGCTCAAGGCCTATAAAAGGCCTTGCACAAAGTAAGGCTGGCCTTTCCTTCGCTGCCACTGCTGCATCACAGATGTAAAGCAGCAAGCAGTGGAGGGAGTCTTTGTCCCACAGCTCACACGAGTGGTCAAACAGTTGCCCTCATGCTGAGAGCAATTGCGTCAGGCCAGTGTGGAGTCCAGCAAGTCTCCAGAGGGCCAGAGGCGCATTGGAAACTGGGGGCTCCCTGACGGCTGCATTGGGAGTCCTCGAGGGCCGCAAGTGGCCCCAGGGCTGGGGTTTGGGCACCCCTGCCTTAAAGGGAGGTGATGCAACTTGCATCAATGGCACATTAGAGGGGCGAAAGGGGTTATCATTCCTTTCTTGTCACACTGCATTGTAGTCTTAGGTCTATAATAAATGTAATCCTACATGAACAGTAAGTAGTCTTCGCACATTCTAGTATAAGATTATAGAATAAGCCCCTGAAGAACGAGCAAAAGATCCTACAAAAGCAATGCAGATTCCTGTAAAAAGTTTCACAGTTTTAAGCTACTATTCCACAACAGTAGGACTCGTGGGAGACTTTGGTGGTGACCATAGTTAGTCTTTCTGCTTTATGACACTGGAAAAGCAGTATTATACTAGGGTCCAAGATACAGACTTACAGAATTTAAACCACAGGTCATGCAATCGGTTTACCATCTGATAAATAGTTTTGGCCCAATCTTATCCTTCCCCCCCCCCCACTGGTGCAGCTGTGCCAAAAAGGTGCATGCTGTATCCAGCCGGGGGGGGGGGGGTGTGTGGCAGAACAAGTGGCTTTGGATGATCTCTTCAGGTCATATCTTCAGATGATCTCACTCAATGGCCTCACAGAGATATGTTCTCCAATGTTGGTCAAAAAGGAAGGAGCAGAATCAAGATAAAGCCAGATCCTTGACTAGTAGTTGGCCCAAAAGGAAATGGATGGACCCCATTTGGCTCAACAGGTGGGTCATTCCCTCTTGATGCCTAGGCAGAGTTGTATGCAAATGGACAGGTGCTGGGAATCAACTTCCTTGCCTTTTAGGGAAGCGGGCAACTTAACACAGGAGCAAGGAAAGAAGGCACAGAATGTGACCAAGAGCTATGTGCCTCTGCCATGATGAGCGATGGGGCAGGGCTTCTGGATCAATGAGGTGAGCCACCTCTCCCTGTACAAGGCACCCAGTCCCAGCTAATGGCGTTGGGTTAGATGGCGAAAATGACTCGCAGCATTTCCTTTGCAAGCGGATTGAACCAATCACCTTTCCTGTTGGTGGCGGAAACGGGAAAAGGGTTGACGTGTGTGTGTGTGTGTGTGTGTGTGTGTGTGTGTGTGTGTTTAGCTTCTCCTTTATATATCAGGAAGTGATCGCATAGCAATAACCTGCAAAATAAGCCAAGAGCTGCCCACCCCCAATTGGTCTCCTTCCTTCCAGCCTTGTTTCTGGGGAGTATAATGTCATTTGGTCTTTATAAGGCTGTTTCCTTTCATAGTCATTTGCAGGATGTTTCCCGTTTCTCTACAGGGTGAGGGAAGGGAGGGAGAGAGCAAAAACCCAGCAATTTGGGCATAAGTTGGATGCACCAATTGTGGCTGAAAGCCAGACTGGTGATGTCACTTTTCCCTTTTAATTCTGCTGCCTCGCCCACCATACTCTATATGGAAACAAAGCAAAGTGGGTTGCTATCAGCTTAACTTGAACACACATCCAAACCCACATTTTTTTTTTTTTTTTAAAAACCATGCTTTATTTATTTTGTAATGGTGAAAACTAAATTCCATTTACACCAATGGGTGGGACAAGATCTCATTTAAAACCTTCTTGACAATGATTGGTTAAAGATCTTTCTGTGGCATATTTTTGCCAACAACTAGAGAAAGAAAAGGGACTCATTAAAAGAAAAGAAAAAACCCAAAACTTTCTGGGGCAAAAAAAAAAAAAAATCTGTTTTAAATCACCATCATCATTCAATGAACAGATGTCATTAGCATTTTTTTATGCAATGGATTGACATTTTCCTTTTGAGATATTCTAGGCACATTCACATGCGTTTTTTACCAACATGAAGCTTGATTAATTGGATGCAGTTAAAATGCTAAAAAGATGGATTGGAAATATTTAGGGTGCTGCACAGCCTCTGAGAGAGAAAGAGGGAGAGAGATTTACTGGAGCTGTTTTGAAAATGGTTTTAGGACACTATACAAAAATACAAAGAAAAGAAAAAAAAGAAAAATGCAAAGAATAAATATGTTGTGAAAATTACAAATTTCTGTGCCAAAAGAAAGGAAGAGACACCCTTTTGGTGACAGTAGTCTGTCTTGAGGTATCTTACAATTGCAAAGGCAGTCCAACCCCAATTAAACTACATTTACACTTATCTGGAGTGAAGTTCTATTGATTGGAATGTTACTGTCCATTCCCCAAAGTGTTTTCATAAGTGACGCTCTTACTTGAATATCCTGTTTCTTACTGAATGTCGCTGTCACGCTCGTTCTGTTTGTGTTGCAAACTGCACAAAAGAGCCAGACAGTAATTTCTCTGTTTCCAATCTACCTACTGGATCAGAAGGTATTTTGATTTTTAAAACTCACTTTCTTCTGCATTCTTACACTGCATTCAGAATGAACAACATCAGTGCACAGGACACTAAAAGGCTTGATTGGTGTGAAAATGCTCTAAGACTTGCTAGCAAATAATGTGCTTAAGATAGGGGCACATCCACCATTGCACCAGCAACATGACACATGATGAGGTTATGGGATCTTAAGTTAGCGCTATGGACAAGTGTGAAAGGGCGTAGGAAAGGTTTAAACCCAAGCCATTAGATGTCACTGAGTTATGTGTCAAGAGGTAAACAAAGAGGAAAACAAAACATGCAAGGGACCATGTGAATCAACCGATTTAAGCAGACTTTTATAGTTCATATTTCTGTAGTCCCCCAGAGCAATGCAGCTCCTCTTTATAGGACTGAGAAAAAAACTTGCAAGATTGAGCTGTGTACAGATTGCATACCAATGTGTCAACAAACCCACCAAAAACCACACAGAAACACGTCAAGAAAAAGGATATCACTTTGTTTTATTAGAGGATTTGGATTTTTAAATCTGAGAACAGATGGCAGGTCCACCCGAAAACATTTGCAACTTACACCGCTGAAAATCAGACACAAGGATTTGTCTGCGTTGGCTCTAAGTTACGATCAAGCCAGCTCTTTCGTAGCTTTCATAAGAGCACGCAGTTTTTGTCAGTGCTTATTGGGAGATGTTCCCTCAAACTGACAACATTTAAATAGGAATTTGCTGACAGAAAAATCTGGAAATAGTTGGGGACAACAGATATTTAGGGGAGAAACATGTGCTCACATAACCAGCACATGAGAGTCAAGGAATTAGGAAAAGATGCTTGAATCATTAATCAGCAAGCAAGGGGCACAATCCAGCAGATGTTCTCCTGCACAAGACCCTAGTTCTTGCACAGCTAACATTCATTTCAATGGGATCTGCACAAGCAAATTTCCTGTTGGGTCTCTACGCTGCTTGAGGCAATGAACAGACCACCATTTTCCTTAACCCAAAATCCCAGAAGATAGTTCCACTCAATTTTTCAGTTTAATTGCCCCATTATGTCCCATTCTTTATGCATGTTTGAATTCAGTCTTGCTACATAGATGCTTTCAGTTGCATGGATATCCTTCAATTTCTTACAAAAACACAAAAGAGTGATGCTTGATAGTATAAAATGCCTGAACAAATTAAATATCATTTATAGATAGATAGAAAGATAGATATATTTTAAAAGGCTTAATAAAAATATAGTCCTGTTGTTCCAATACTTGTGAAACAGTGAACAGTATGGCTGGGGAAGGCACCTCTAAACTATGTTCAGTTCGCGAAAACTTCTTCCAGGGTTTTAACATCAATCTCCACAACATCAATCTCCATTTCAGCCTAACAACACAATCCTACACGTCTCATCAGAAGCAAGTTTTATTTAGTTCAATGGGATTAATTCTCCAGTAAGAATTGCAGCTGTAATGAAAACAAACTCTAACTCTGAAAACTTCTATTCCCACGGCATGGCTAGGATCTCAGTGATAGTATAAGAATGGAAAAGTCCAGAGGAGCTAAAACTCAGTGGCAGAGCAGATTTTGCATATAAGCGGTCCACAGTTCAACTTCCTGCATTGCTGGTCAAAAGGATCACATGGCAGGTAATAGAAACAGTGGCACTGCTGCATGGGAGATGGTGTGGTAAGTACTACAGGCACAGCAACATGCTGTATAAGCGTCCCCTCCCACTCGCCGTAGGAGCCATTCTGGGCAGTGATGGCAATGCATAGGTGCGCAGAGCGCTCTTGTGCATTGCTGTCACTGCCCGGAATGGCTCCAATAGTGTGTGGGAGGAGTCACTTACACAACACTTTGTGACACTTGCAGTGCTTACCACACCACCACCACCACCCCCATATCCTCTCCTGACTGTTCTCCATGAGTGCAATTAGGGGCCATGAAAATAAACTCATTTTCATGAGTTTAATTTCATTACATTCAGTGAGATCACAAGGGTCATGTATTTACTTGTGTGTCACACTTACCATATGAACTAATTTTGCTGAGACTTAAAAAACCCTTTCCCTGAAAGCACCTGAGCCAATTAAACTGCGTTTAAGGGTGCAATCCTAACCAACTTCCCAGCACTGTCATAGCATGTGCTGCATCCTGCAGTTGGGGGCAGTCACGGAGGCCTCCTCAAGGCAAGGCAATGTTTGTTCCCTTACCTTGGAGTTGCATTGCCCTCACCTCGTGCTGGAAAGTTGGTTAGGATTGTGCCCTAAATTGACAGCCCAATCCTAAATTTGTTAACTTGAAAGGAAACCTTACTGAGTTTTCCAGTGAGACTAACCCCCGTTAGTTTTGTCTAGGGGTGTCCAAAGTTTTTGGCAGGAGGGCCACATCATCTCTCTGACAATGTGTCGGGGGCCAGGGAAAAAAAGAATTAATTTACATTTCAAATTTGAATAAATTTACATAAGTTTACATAAATGAATATATTAAAGATGAACTTGTATGAATGAATCTTGCAGTAGCTCAAGGCCTATAGTAGCTCAAGGCTTTTTGCCTTGCACAAAGCAAGTCTGGTCTTTCCTTGCTGCCGCTACTGCATCACAGACGTGAAACAACAAGCAGGGGTTTTCCATTTTCCATGTCAATATGTGAATATATATGAGGAACCAACCACTGATTTTCCCAGCACTGTGATAGACTTTTCTTCTAGAAACCTGGAGGGAGCCCTCATCCCACAGCTCGCGCGAGAAGTCAAACAGTCGCCCTCACGCTGAGAGCAGTTGCGTCGGGCCAGTGTGGGCTCTGACAAATCTCTGGAGGGCCAGAGCCTCATTGGAGACTGAGGTTTCCCTGAGGGCCACATTGAGCCTTCTCCACATTCCATCAATGGAAAATGAAAACCACTTTGAAATGATTGAAAGCAGTGAATTGACTTTACTTTCAAGGAAATGGGCACAATTCAGGGAAAGTTCTGTGAGGCGCAAAGGGACCATCTCTAAAATATATCATCCTTGTAAGACTTTTCCTCTCATTTCAACTTACACCAACATTCCCGCCAACACTTGATCCCTTCTATGTCATGACAACACCCCTTCCTCCTTGATCCACCACCACCCTTTATGGATGGTCTCCAGTCCTGCTGTGGGCACTGCCTGCCTGCAGGGCTCCATTCATTCCAATGAGTTTTAGGCACACCTCTCCCAAGCGCAATGCACTCCACTTGGATACAGAAGGCACCCTTGAGCTCCATTTGGCTGCAGCTCAGGCTACCAGCCTGTTTCAGAAAACAGACACCATCGCTTTGGACCTGACAGGATTCAACTAACTGGACGTGTCAAAAGACATGCCTGTTTCCCCAACTGCCTGAGGTTAGGGGACAGAAGCCTGACTGTGGAGGGTGAGAAGAGGCTACAGAGGAGAGGACTCCTCTATGTGTATTAGCTGCAAAAAGGACATTTCAGCATGTGTGGCTTGTCATGTTGTTCTGCTCTAGAGAAGTGCAAAGCTGCAGCTGCCAAAATTTCCTCCACTGCAAAACCATGAAAGGTCAGGAACATAGGAATCAACCTTAAACTGAGTCAGACAGTTGCTCCATTTGCTTGGTGTTGTCGACACTGATTCTCCAACACTACAGACAGACATTTCTTTCTGTTCTGCGTGGAGATACTGCCTATGGTTGGATCTGGGACCTTCCGCATTCACAGCAGGAGCTCTTGTCCTGAGCTCCAGTCCCTCCCCAGAAACCTGATCTTCTCCTGCTTCTTCCCCACAGTTTCCTTTTGCTTTGGAACAGGCCATTTCTTTGTGCTACATAGCAATACAGTATATCAGTGGTACAGCGTTATCTTATTTTTTTTAAGCAATGCATCTAATGAGATAATCTAAATATCACAATGTTCACAGATCAGGGGAGAGGATTTGGAAGCCTGGTGTGCAGGAAGCCACTTGTGGGACCCAGAGGTTCACTGAGTCTGCAGAGCATGATGGTGTTCTTTCAAAAGAATCTGGCCCACACTCTGGGCTATTTCACACTTTATGCAGAGCCAGGCACAGCAGCATAAGGGAGTGGCAGTTCTGTTTCCTTGCTTCTGCTGTAAATATGCACAGCAGAGGAACTAGGGACCATTTCACACCTTACGAGGCTGCAGATTTTGGTTTGCCACCATTTATTTTCATGCCAGGTAGCTGCAGTTAATCCCAGCTACCTGCAAGTATGATAAGGAAATGTGCACCTGGACATCACACATACATGTAGCAAATGCCATGAACTTCAGGGGTGAGATCCCCCAGTCCACTTTGGACACTATAGAGCCAGCTCTCCATAGCAACAGTCCCAAAGTTTCTGAAGATGCTTTGCTCCTCAGCAAAATTGGCATTTGCTCTTCAAGAAGCACGCGCAACAGCTGATCTATCAATGAACATGGGCCAGTCTGCTAAAGTGTGGCACTTCCCCGATTGACAGGAAACCAAGGAGCTCTCGCATAGAACGTTGGTTAGCCTCTGAGCACCATAGCTTTCTTGCTACCAGTTTCCAAAGGTACACTCTGAGCTTATATCAAATTTATACCAGTTTAACTGTTACAGCTTCCCCCAAAGAATCCTGGGAATTGTCCTCTGGGGACAGTGCTGGGAATTCTCTGTTCAAGAGCCCAGGTTCCGCTTGCAGAACTACAGTTCCCAAGGCTCCCTGGGAAGAGAAGTGGCTTGTTAAAGCTGGTTACGCCTAGTGTGTAGAGATGTTCTGAACCTCTCCCCTGGGTGAACACGTTGCATAAAGAAGCAGCCCTATCCAGTGATACAGGTGCTATAGTAGACAGCACTGCTGGCATCAGACAAGGCTGATATTAAACTGCTCTCCTCACAGGAGAGGCTTTGAGGAGTCACTTTGGACACAGAGACATGGTAAAGGAGTCCCGAAGGATCGGGACGAGTCCTATTCATATTCAAATACTGGTCGAACTCATTGCGATCAACTTCTGTCCACAGCTCATTGGGATTCAAGTGCTCCACACCATCCAGGTGGTGAGATTCGGGAGGTGGAGAGAGCTGGCCCAGGTGTGCTGAAAGCCCATTGGTGGAGGCAGCACACATCTGGTTGTAGTACATACCAGGTGGGTGGGGAGTTCTCATGGTGTCAGCCAGGTGCGAGGCTGGGTTCTGAGAGTATCCCATTGGCATGTTCCGCCCTAGGGCTTTCTCCGGGGAAAACTCCATCTGGGGCGGTGGAGGGTGGTGGTGGTGGTGATGGTAGCCCCGGAAGGACATCACACTGCAGTCATCCTGCATGTGAGGAGGGAAAAAGGCCGGCTCAGACTGCTCCAAGACATCCAAGGGTGACATCTCCGGGGTGGGCAGGCCATAGTTTTCCACATCCGAGCCCACGGAACGGAGTTCTCTGAAGTGGTTGAGCGGGGCAGGCTGGGAGTGGCCTGGGTGGCCCATGTTGCTTGCCGCACGGTGGCTCACACCAAAGTTGTCACTGCAAGGCTGGGTGAGGTTGTGCAGGAGTATGTTGGGCTCCATCCTCTTGATCTTCTTGGCTTGCTTCTTTCTCCTGGGGCGGTACTTGTAGTTGGGATGATCCTGCAGGTGCTGGATCCGTAGCCTCTCTGCCTCTTCCACAAAGGGGCGCTTATCATTCGCACTGAGGCCTTTCCACGACTGGCCTGGGAAGTTCAAAAAGCAAACAAAGGCATCGAGTTATGGCAGCTCAATAATATGGCCAAAGATTAAGGTGCCCAGCAGATCTGACTTCTCATTCTGGAAGATGCCACCATACAAAGATGCTGACAAATGGTTATCACTCTCATCAGCTCTTTAAGAAGCAGAAGCAGAGAGAGAGAGAGAGAGAGAGAGAGAGAGAGAGAGAGAGAGTATTTCTGGGTGGGCCCCTGTATGAACCAACTCCCCACATATCAGCCTATGCAACCCAGAAACATGAAGAGAGATGTCTCACTACAGAACATGGTATACAAGTCTATGAATGGCGGGTAGTCATGATGGCCATATAACACCTTCAGGCTCAGAGGCAGTGTCCCTTGGAATACCGGTTGCAGGGAGAAAGGAGTATGCCTTCATCTCTTGCTTGTGGGCTCCCCAGAGGTGAAACAATGTGGAAAACAGGATGCTGGACTAGCTGGGTCTTTGGCCCAAACCAGTAGGGCTCTTCTTAAGTTCTTATTGTAAAATGA
Source organism: Tiliqua scincoides (assembly GCF_035046505.1). Taxonomy (NCBI): domain Eukaryota; kingdom Metazoa; phylum Chordata; class Lepidosauria; order Squamata; family Scincidae; genus Tiliqua; species Tiliqua scincoides. The sequence continues at coordinate 219,515,266 of NC_089824.1, read as the reverse complement.
CTCCAGCAATCCTATGCAAGACTACCTCAGGGTAAGCACCATTAAACACAGTGGGACTCATTTCTGAGTAAACGAGCACAGGACTGCACTCTGCAGCAATCAAGCCAAGGGAATGTTTCAGGGGAAGGAAAGCAAAAAATGAGAATCCCCACTTTATAAATGGAGAAGTGAAGGTGAGAGAGACTGTTTGTCCAAGTCTATCCAGCTAAGCAGGGATACAAATGAACCCTAGTTCCTCAACAGATACCTTTAGACAACATGCCTTTCCTTAGGTTCTACTGAGACTAATCACGCCAGGGACTAACTGCAATGCTGAGTCCAAAGATACTGAAGTCAAATGAGTCAACCATCTCCAGGAGGAAGGGCAGTGAGAAAGTGAGGACAGCACCTTCTTCTCTGGAAACGTCTCAGGTAGAATAGATCTTTCATAGCTTTAAGAAGGTGGAAGAGCACATCTTACAAGGGGGGCTGGGAGGCTGCTGGGCAACGCAGAATGAGGGCGGAAGGGGCAATGGATCATGGCTTACTTTATGACACATTTCAACGGGGCAAGGGGAGAAGGACATTCACATATTTAAGTTTAAATCGGCATTCTGGAGTCCTAATGACATCTTTTTCTTTGAGAGTCTCCAAGGGCAAGCTGAAATGGCATTTGCCATTTTTTGTTTTGTTTTCTAATTTTAAGGATAAGCAGGCTTCCTTCTAATTAAGGACAAGCAGGCTTCCTTCTATGCAACGGATACAAACTTGACCGTATTGAATTTGGACTTAAGCCATTTCTGGTCGTTGTAGCATATACACCCCAGGAATCAAATGTGTATACCTATGGGCTGGGCAGAAATGGGCTGAATCAAAACTGGGAGCATTTCTCCCACTAGAGCAGTGATTTTCAACCACTGTGCCACAAATGGTCCACAGGTATGCCATGGGAGTTTGAGGGAAGGTAATTTATTAATAGGGCTATTGGGGGATGTGAGCCCCCAGCTGGCAGCACAGTGTGCCTTGTCAATTTTCCAAAAACTGCTGGTGTGCCTTGACAATTTGAGAACTTTGTCAGTGTGCCATGAGATGAAAAACACTGAAAATTGCTGCACTAGAAGAATTAAGGGTACATACAGTGGTGCACTGTTTGAGGGGTCAAGCCACTGTGGAAGAGCACCGACTGTAGCACACACATAAAGATGTCTGGTTCTCAGTACAGGACTAAGCGGAGAGAAAAGCAGTTCTAGCTATTTGAAGCATCAATTGGTTTGCACTTGAGATCTCACAAACACCCTCGCGTCCTTCGAACAGTTTTGCAGCTCTTTTTGAATTTCCACTAAAACTGCTACTATAAATAACGTGTCAAATAAATGATTAAACAAACATTCATGTTGCACATTAAAAATGAGCGTCATGTGGGTCTGGAAGGAGAAGCAAGGCAGAAAATGCAATCCTCATTAGTACTGTGTCTGTCATATGGACTGTGAAGGCAAGGGAAAACTGGGCTTGCTCTATGGGAGAAAAAACTATAACGAGTCTTGTTTAGGCAGTGTATCCAAATTTCTGTCTTTGGGGATTTAGTTGCACTGAGGAAACCAGTGACTGGATCACTCTATCCAGAATGTGTGACCAGATCAAGAAAGTAACATCTGAATGTTGTGGTTTCTTGAAAGATAGAAACCTTCTTTCAAATTGTAAAAATTCCTACGGGGATTTAAATTGCCTGCCTATGTAAACCGAATAAAGTCTAAGGAGAAATCTGAGGACCAAGAAAGGCGGTACAGAAATACCTGTATTATTATTATTACTTTGTATACATTTGGGCTCTGCATAGAAAGGTGACAGTCAGCTGCTCTGAAGCTGTCAAATGTACCCTTTTGGGCAAAGCAGGGTCTCTGCGCTATATTAGTACAGATCCGGGGTGGGTGGGGGAAAATCTAAACTGAAGAAGCCTGCAATGTGGTGCATGTGATTTTCACACACCCAAGCACTGCCTTGTGTTCCTTGTTCACTAATCTGGATTAAATACTAGTCCCTTGCTTTGTACTCTCCAATTCATCCATATGCACACCCTGAAAAGTTGGGGAAAGTCTACTTCTTGTTGCTTTTTAAAAGAGACAAACTCTGTACCCAGCTTCACTCCCAACTCACAGTACCTGAAAGTCTGTCCTGCCTGCATCCAGCATCTTCACAAATGGCACGGAAATCTTTTCTGCAACTCCTTATAAACCCCACATGTGTTTAGCATGCATCTTTGATTTTAAAACCATGCTCTTCATGTTTCTCTCTTCCATGGACAATATTCACAAAGTTGAAGGTCAAGGGCGCTTCTTGTGCCCTGTGTGAAAAAGTCTTTATACTCTGGATCCTAGAATATCCATGTTAGTTATTCCAGAATAACCCCCTCCCCAAATTTCATAACAATGCTCAATAGCATGCACCAGACTAGTTAAGGGTTACTAATCCATGCTGAGTGATCTTAAGAGCTGTGAAGAGCTAACAGAAGGGTGACACTATATTTGAGGTTTGCCTGGTCTGGATCTCACCCACCAGCATCAGTGGCCATGGAGATGCCTCCAGAAAGTCCCCAAGCAGGGCATGAGGGTTTGCAGACAGCACCTGGTCTCGTGGCATCCCACCTCTGAGCCTCTTTCCCCATGGATTCCTCACGCAGCCTGAACTTAGGCAAGAGGACTAACAGCACAGCCCCATGCACGTCCACTCCAGGGACGTTCGGTGGGTGGGAAGGCAGGTGAGGCAGAGCCTCCCCACCGGAGTCCTCTGAAAAGTGCCGTGCCAGGTGAGGCGTGCAAGCACACACAGCCTACACCTCCCGTGGCGGTGGCACTTTTCGAAGGGCTCCGGTGGGGAGGTTCTGCCTCCCCTGCCTCCCCACCCACCGCGCGTCCTCAGAAGCAGGCTTACTCCCAGGCAAGCGTGCATAGGACTGCAGCCCGACAGTCCAATCCTATGCATGCCTACTCAGAAGCCGTTCCCATTTGAATCAATGGGGCTTACTCGCAGGAAAGCGTGGCTCGGATCGGGCTGTCCGTCCGCGTCCAAGGCAGCCTCGGCTCCCGGAGCAGCCTGGTGGCCGCGCGTTCCCCCGGCCCGCCCGCGCGCGCGCGCTTACCCAGCATCTTGCTGAGCACGGCGTTGTGCAGGTCCGGGTTCTGCTGGGCCAGCCGCTTGCGCTCGTCCTTGGCCCAGACCATGAAGGCGTTCATGGGGCGCCGGATGCGCGAGTCTTCGCCGCCGCTGCCGCCCTTGCCCTCGGAGCGGGGCGCGCCGCCGGAGCCGCAGCCATAGCCGGCGTCGGGGCTGGGCGAGCGGCTGGGCGCGGGGGCCGGGGGCGCTGCGGCGGGCTCGGGGGGCTCAGAGGCTGCGGCTGCGGCTGCTGCGGGCGGCGGGGGCGCTGCGGCGGCCGCGGCTCCCCATGAAAAGTCGCCTCGGGCTCGGGGGGTCTCCTCTCTACAGAAGCGGGGCGCAGATCTATGCATTCCAGCTGGACGCGCCTTGGGGGGGCAGAGCCGGCGGGATCCGGGAGCGGCGGCGGCGGCGGCGGCACAGGACGAGAAGCCCTCGCTGGAAAGGAGGCGCGCAGCCCCGCGCCCCGCTATTAAGGCGGCGCGCAGGAAGGGGAGGAGGGCAGGGCAAGCAGGGCAGGGCTCCCGCTGGCCCAGCGGCAACACCCGGCTGGGAGGAGGGGGGCGCTCCAGGACGGGGGAGAGGAGCCCGCGCGCAGTCCCGGGAAGTCAGAGGTGCCAGTGGCGTAGCCGGAGGGGCGAAGCGCAAAGTTCTGCAGGAGCCTCCCCGCAGCGTACAAAGGAAGCACTACGTTTGGCAGGAGCATCACCACCGTGTGCCAAGCGGTGCGTTTTGCAGGAAGCCTCCCCGCAGCATGCGAGCGGACCCCCCCCCCCTTCGGAGCCATCCCAGGCGAACGCCTGTTTCGCACCCACCGCCCGGAGTGGAAGGAGCCGCTCGCACACTGCAGGGAGGCTCCCTGCAAAACTCAGTGCTTTGCACCCCATCTAGCTATGCCCCTGATCAGATATGCGGCACCAATCTGGCCCTTCGCAAAACTCCAGCAGTAGCTACTTTGCACCAGTGGCATCCGGGGCCCATACATTTTTGACACCCCCCTCCATATGACAAAATTAATTAATTTGGGCAGGGAGCCCAGGTCTACCTGCCCAGCAAACCACCCGGAAGAGGCAGCTTCAGCTACTGCATCACAATGTAGTCACCAGATGCTTAGCAATGACATCAATTGCTGAACTTCTGGTTGCCAAGATCCAAGCTACATGGAGCTCGGCTTTGAAAGCTTAGTGTAGGGGTCTTTAGACTACAGCCTGAGGCCACATCCAGCCCACCACAAGATTTTATCTGGCCTTTTTTTGTCAGAGCATTTGCTAATGTTTGACATTTTTACTCATATCATTTCTCAGTTTAAGTACGACATTGTTTCTTTGTAATTGCAGGGATGGGAACTTGGGTCAGGGATTCAAGTCCGAGTCACAAAAACACATTTTTGCTGATTCATGCAGACTTGAGTTACCTGCATCAAAAACTCAGGCACTGACTCGAGTCTGAGGCCACTGACTTGGCACTCGATCCCCAAGCATGCAGACTCAAGTCTGTCTGGGTATGCTTGCTTACTTTTTCTACAAGTGCATGAAACACCTTGTGGGGCCATAATCCAGACTGGACAAGCAGCAGCAGCAGCAGGAAAGTTTCAGCCAGGAGGCAGAGAAGGGCTTTGCTTTTGCATTGGGTGGGGAAAGGGAGGCTGGAGCGGGCTCTATTGTCCATCTCCTAAGGAACTGATGATCATTGGACAAAGTATGGGCAGTCTGATTTGTTTCTTTGGATGAGGGAGGGTAGAAGGAGGAGCCCAAGAGGGTTCTTGCCTTAGAATTGACTGGACAACCAGGGAGGGAGAAAAAGGAGGTGGAGAAGCTGGGGGAGATGGTTTGGAAGTGATCATGCCTTCCAACCACATGGCTCCTTTGGGTTCCATTGTGACTTGGGAGAAGGAAGCCTTATTGAATGACCAGCACAAATGAGACTACTTCTGAGTAAAGCTGCAAAGGATTGGGTCATTCTGGTAAGCCTCCCCACTGCTCCACATGACCCTCCTTGCCCCTTCTGACTCTGTTCTAGCACAGTCTATCCCACCCCCTCCTGCCTTGTTTACAGATGGGAGGGGGACATCAGGGGAGTGATTAAAGAGAACACATACATAGACAGCCCAGCAGCAGTTCTGTTTGTTTTTTTTTTTTGCCAGAGCCACAGAATCCCAAAGAGTCTCCCAAAAGCTGGAAGTGACATCACAAGAGGTGAAACCCATAGAGAAGACCATAGAGGTCAGTGTGCAGTGAAAAGAAAAAACAATGAAAATAGCTGATTTGGATCCTAAACAAATAAGGGCTTTAGAGATCATCACCAGCACTTTGAATTGCACCTGGAATTGGCTAGGGGACCAGTGTAGACGGTCACAACCCCTGGCCCCTGTCAGCATCCATGTGGATACATTCTGTACTAACTACAGTTTCTGGACAGTCTTCACAGGCAGCCCCGCCTAGAGTGTGACCCCATTCTGTTGTCACCAGTAACCATCTCCAGGTCTGACCAATCTTACTCTTATGGTTTTTACAAACAAATGGATTGGAATAACTGGTCCCTAAGGCACCAAACAAAACTAAACTTGCACAAGAAAAGAGATTAAGTAGGAGTGATAGAATGAGCTGCAACACTTCCCCAGATTCCCTGTTCCAGGACCCATTCTGAGCTATAAGAGGTTTTCCAGAAAAAGGGTCAACTTCCCAGTGAGCCGGACCAACCAAAATCACAAGTCCATTCAGATTAATTGGGAGTCATAAAGCAAGCCACAAGAGTTCCGTTTTCATGTTGTGGTATCTGTTCCAAGTTATAAGCTGTTTCCTGGCAAAGGGGGCGTGAACAGTATACTCTGAGCTAGGCAGACCAACCAAAATCACAAGTTCATTTGTGAATGCAGTTGGGAGTCATATGGCAAGCTGCAACATTTCCCCATTTCCACATTCCAAAACCCATTCTGGGCTATAATAAACCAGAAAAAAAACCCAGAACACCAAAATCCAGGTGAGGACCACCAACCAAAACCACAGATCTCATTAAACTAGGTGGGAGTGATGCAGTTAAAACACATGACTTCCACAGAACCCACATTCCAGTAGCCAAATCAGGTGTTAACAGTATTTCTAGGAAACTCACAAGTGCCATTTGACCAGATGAGAGTGAGGCAGTAAGTCAACAACCCCTGCATAGTGGTACAAAGACTGCCTCCCACAGAGTGCCCTAATGGCCGGATGTGGATGACTTCAGGGGCAGAGTCAGTATCCCCCTGGTCTTTTCTTTTAATCATCAAAGCAGTTTGTACTTCAGTGAGCATTCAATTGTTGAGAGAGTTGTTTTATTTATTCGATTTGGGCTGCAAACCTAACCTCACTTTCTTGGGAGTAAGTCTCATTGAACACAATAGGACTTACTTCTGAGTAGACCTGCTTAGGATTGTGCTCTTGATTTGGGAAGAATACCTGGGATATTAGTATTCATTCATTCATTCATTCATTCATAAGATTTGTATGCTGCTTTTTCTCTTAAAAAGGTGCCTAGTGCAGCTCACAATCAATACAATAAAATACAATAAAAGAGATATAAAAACATTAAAATGCAGTGCATATTAAAAAAAGAAAGAATAAAAACCAAAGAAGCAGCTTGGTGTGGGGGAATCACTAAAGGGAGAAGACTCACTTTGAAAAGTGTTCAGCATCTGTCAGAAGGTCAGCAGGAAGTGGGCAGATCTGACTTCTATTGGGAGGGAGTTCCAAATTTGTGGTACCGCCAAAGAAAAAACCCTCCACCTTTGCTCTACAGCAGTAGTGCTAATCCTGTCCTCCCAAGGCTTGCTTGCTTGCTTGCTTATTTGTTTGTTTGTTTGTTTGTTTGTTTGTTTGTTTGTTTGTTTATTTAGGTGAGTGATTAGGACTGGGATGCAGAAAAAAGGTGCAGTAGTAATGAGCAAGAGAGGGAAAGTGGCAGAATCTCAGAAAGCCCATAGGGCTCCTTTTGGGGACAAGGAATTACAAGGTGTAAGCAACACAGAAGCAACATAGAAATAGTAGCATCAGATATAAGTTCTATGCATGTCTCCAGATAACTGAAGACATGTTATGGTGATGAAAGGTGACAGCTTAGATTGCTTTATTATTATTATTATTATTATTATTATTATTATTATTATTATTATTATTATTATTATTATTATTATTAACAGTATTTATATACTGCTTTTCAACAGAAAGTTCACAAAGCAGTTTACAGAGAAAATCAAACAAACTAATGGCTCCCTGTCCCAAAAGGGCTCACAATCTAAAAGGATGCAAAAGAACACCAGCAGACAGCCACTAGAAAAGACAGTGCTGGGGTGAGGAGGGCCAGTTACTCTCCCCCCCCCCCCCCGCTAAATAAAAGAAGAGCACCCACTTTAAAAGTGCCTCTTAGTATTATGCAAATTCATGCTGTGGCCTATCCAGAGCTATAAGCTTTGGGCGCAATCCTAACTCACTTTCCAGCACCGACATAAGGGCAATGCAGCTCCAAGATAAGGGAATAAACATTCCCTTACTTTGAGGAGGCCTCCATGAGTGCCACCCAACTGTAGGATGCAGCACGCGTCCCATTAGCACCACTATGCCAGTGTTGAAAAGCTGGTTAGGATTTGGGCCTATGATAACTAAAACGGAACCTCCATGTACAGAGGAAGTATACCATTGAACCACTAGTTGCTGGGAAGGGGCTCTTGCCTTCATGCCATGCAGATCACTTCCCACAAAACATCCAGAATGTTATGCCTTGAAGCAGGATGCTGGGCTTGATGGGAGTTTGCTCTGCTCTGATCCAACAGGGTTCTAATGTTCAAAAAGCTGCAGATTTCAGATCTTTGGTTCAGAAGATCTCATTCAAAAAACTACTCAACATAACTGATTGCAAGACGTTAGCATTACAAGAAAATGATAGCAGCTCACCATATGATATCCAAGGCCAAGTTCTTGACTGCACATATTTGGAAACAGGTCTTGTTGATTTCAAGGAAGCTTCATGTCCAAAGAACTGTGCTTGAGGGCGAGGATTCCATGGTTATTGTTGTGGTTCATCTCTAGGCTGACAATAAGCTAGTTAAATTTGTATTGTCTTGGAGTTCCCGCACTGAGAGCTAGCCAAAAGATGCAGTTCACAGGCAAAGCTCCGAGTCCCTTTTCCCTCTGTTTCCTTCCAACCCTCTGATGTCTGCAAATACACCCCAGTCCGAAGCCTGAAAACTGAAACGTTGCATTGGCTGGAATGGGGGCACTGGATTGTGTAAGAGGCTGGTGGTGGGGTTGAAGATTGCAGGGGGTTTGGGGTTCCTGTGTGTGTGTGTGTGTGTGTGTGTGTGTGAGAGAGAGAGAGAGAGAGAGAGAGAGAGAGAGAGAGAGATGTTATGTCTGGAAGTGATTTGGAAAACCTGATCTGTAACTCTGAGCAAAACAACAGTCCTTCCTTTCTACGTAGTTTACTCTTAAGCCTAGAGACAAAAACACACCACTACACACTTTCTCGTAGTTTACTCTTAAGCCTAGAGACAAAAACACACCAAGATGGTGAACTGCTTTCCTGCTAGTCTTTTCTTTTGCTTTGGGATTTCCACAGTTCTCTTCCTCTGAATTCCTCCTTAATATACTCTCCGTCTGTGGGGGCAAACTGTTCCTAAGTGGTCTTCATGCAAAATCTAGGTTTTGTCCCTGGCATTGCCAATTGAACATTCTCAAGTGACTGGACTAGGAAAGTCCTGTGCCAAAGAGCTGCTGCCAGTCAAAGTAAACCAGGCCATTTTTCTCCTTGCCACTGGGCAGCTCTATCCTTAGTGCAGTGCAATCCTATCTTGCGCTGAAATACGTAGGCCAGGAGGCCTGCGCTGTATCCAGTGCAAGATAGGGGCCCAAATTGGCTCAACCAGAGGCAAGGGGGAAACTCTTTCTCTTACCCCTGGGTAAGCCACTGCAGCCCCAATGGGTCTCCTCAGACTTGTGCCACCTCCAGAAGTGGTATAAGTCCAAGGAGAGCGGAGCGCCTCCCACTCCCTGCCCACCCATGCCCAGGACCACCCTCTGCCCCCCTAGAAGGCCTCCCTCCTACTCCCTGCCCACCCCAGACCCTTGCATTGGCCAAGCTCGGCTGACACAAGCCTCCCTGCCTAAGTAGGCACAGAGGCTGGACTGAGTTGGTGTGTCCCTACACTGACCCAGCCAACTCTAGAGGAGGCACAAACATGCTTTACGGCACTGGGCCGGTGCAAGGGACTTGTGCCGGCCCAAGGGCACCTCTGGATTGTGCCCTTAGTGGATTTGCATCCCATCTTTCCAGTTCCAAGAAATGAGCCCTATGGTCATTCCACAGCTGGGACTGGTGCAACTCCCTAACAAAATGCATCTTTCATTTTTCCAACCACTTGGGCAAGCAAAAAGCTCATCTCACTTGTGCTTCCTGTTCCTCAGCAGCAAGTCCACACCAGGGCAGCACTGGAAAGCCTGGAGAGGGGCACAATGTTGTAGGGGTGGTGAGCATAACAGCAACATGGCCATTCTGCAGCATCACCACCCTAAGCATAACAGAGGGGGCAGGCTGTGACAGGGCTTCTTTCCATGCATGTTAATTCCAGAGCTGGTTTAAAATCAGTGAGTTCTGACACGTAATTTGAGCCACAAGACCTGGACTATGTCACAGGTCTGTCCTATGCAGTAGTGAAGCTAGAGGGAATGCAAAGCACGAAGTTCTGCAGGCTCCTGAACGTGTCAAGCAAGGTGCCCCTCCCCCTCCCTTTTGGAGCCATTCCTGGCAGTGAACTATGCTACTGGTTGTATGTCAACAGGCTAGCAAGTTGTACAGGGCACCATCCACATGCCTTTTTTACTACTAAGCCAATATGGTGGTGTGTATATTTTGTTGATATTTGCATCCTCGTGAAATGCCCTTCCTCTTTTGGGCAATTTTTGCACATTCTTTGAACAGTTTGCACGAGGTCATGTGAGAAGAGGGAACATGTTCTCTTTGATCAGGGAACTGGCCCAGCTGGATGCAGCTGTTGCCTACCCAACCTGTACCCACACTTGAATGCACAGCCATATCCACATTTTGTCACAACTAACACAATAACCACTTAAGACTAGACCTGTATCAGGCCAAAATTCTTGTTGCACATTGCTGGCAAATACTGAAACTAGTGGTAGGCTGGAGGTTTTCTAATGTTTTATAATGGCTGAAATTTGTGGAGTTCAGAGTGGTGAGATGAGGGCTTCAACTAGTGCCACCAGCTCACGATTTTCACCATTACTACTGCTCTGCTTGGTTTTGGAGGCAGCAGTGCTCCTCAGTGGTGGACACCATTTTTTCCCCCAGAACCCCCCATATAACAATGGCATATACAGATGCAGCATCAAACAGAGGGCAGCACTAGAGAACAAATTAGCATGTCACATGGTCGCCTCCCTGTTCTACATCTTCCAACAGTCTCATCCAACTACCTGTGGAACAATCACCAAAATGCCCCATTTTTGCCATTGTCGATGGAGCAGAAAAAAGGGGGGTGCATAGTGGTTCACCCCTTACAGACAACATGGCAACATGGCAAAGTAGAGAGTGTCAGCCTGATTGCTGCCCTGGACAATGGGGATATGTTCCCCCTTTCTACCCAAGCTGCAGTGGATCAGAGAAAACATTAGTTGCAAAAGACATATGAGAAAAGATAGAAGGCAGGGTGGCTTGTTTAAGTGAACATTTGCACATCTTGTAAAAAAGCACCTTTCACAGAGAAAATGAACTTTTATTTCATTTTCTCTGGAGGAGCAGCATAATTCCATTTGCATGTGTACAGTAGACCTTATTTTCTGTGTTGGAAAAAGGCCAGAAGTGTGAGCTTAGGAGAACCTGGTCGCTAGTGAGTTTTGATGCCTGTAGGTGGCATTTTGTGCCCAAAGAGCAGAGGCTAAATTCTAAACTCCTACAAGCTCATTTGCTTCCTTTCCAGGCCATGGAAGTGTTTTTTGCTGACCAAAGAACAAGGTGGTGTAAATATAGAAAGACAGAGATTTCAGAGGGAAACCTTGCTGATGGAGACCGGAGGGGTGCGCAAAGGCAGTTCCATGGGAACCTTAGTATCAGCCCCACTCTGCTTGTGTAATCGCAGCTGAAGGTCCATGTGGATAAAAGCAGGATAGTGTCCTTGCCAATTTCAGAAGTGGGAAAGGAAAAGACCCTCAGCAGGCTGCTAGGGTGTCGCTCACTGATCATCACGAGGATATGAAATTGCACTGCTTCAGTAAGGGTTGTGAATGAGAAGTTGTGCATTTCCCTGTGCGATTTTGAAAGCAATTAAACATGACAATCAGTGACAAGGTAGACAGGAAGATTCTGTAGCAAAAAGAGGAGGGAAGAGAAATTTGCTGAAAGAGCCTGGAGCCTGCCAAGTTGGCTGGGTCTAATCTTGCACTGTGTAAACAGCAAGTTCCCTTCCAAGTGGATAGTAGTGGGAAGAGCAAGAAACGCAAATGCACACAATCACTGTTGACAGCCCAAACTCACCATGGGGCCAATTCCAATTGGACTCCAGTAGAGAGGCTCTGCCTCACCTGCCTCCCCACCCACTGCATATCCCTGGCTTGGTCTATATTGGCAACAGCTTGAGGTGGTAGAACCTTGAGGTGGTAGGAAGTGTTGGAAAAGGGGGTTCTAGCAAACAGAGTAATCTGCAGAAGAATCTTTCTGAATTCCACCAGCCAGCTTGCTGCTGTTGATAAACACACAAGTAGAGGTAGTTAAGGTTTCTGGGAGGGGGGGGAACAGAACTTACACAATCATATACATCTTCTGCAGAATCAGAGGCTTCAACAGCTTAGGGAACAGAGGACCCTAAGCTGTTCTCTGTGTGTGGAGGAAAAGGGAGAGTGCTCTTCAGCAGTTGCTGCTTGCCATTGGGGACCAGGCCTTGGTGTTGTTTCTTCAGTGGCCAGGAAGAGAAGGGAGGAAGGGAGTTACACAAGGGACACAGCTCCCACCAGTACCACAGAAGGTCAGTAAGGGGTCTCAGACATCTGGGCAATACACTGGCCCCTAGAGTCCTAGAGTCCTGGACAATACACTAACCCCTAGAGCAGGGGTGTCAAACTTGTTTCATACCAAGGGCCGAACAGCATTCATATTGCCTGCTGAGGACCAGAAGTGATGTCATTAGGCAGAAAATGATGTCATTAAACAGTTCATAACCAAAAATAAGCACTTTTTCTCACTTAGGAACTCATTAGCTACAAATGACAGAAGAGAAAATATGCAAATTGTGATCATATTTCAAGATACAAGAGAGCCCAATTTTCATGTGGGCTGTCCCTATAGCAGTAACACCTCAGCACTGCTCAGCAGCTGAGAGCCTGAGGGCCAGATAAAAAGCTTCCAAGGGCTGTATCCGCCGCCCAGGCCTTATGTTTGACACCACTGCCCTTGAGGCAATACTGCATTCATATTCCAACAGGAAGGACTATACAAACTGTAGGCTGGAGATGTAATCATTGCATTCTCACCTATATAAAAACTCCCTGCCAGGACAAAAATAGCATAGCAGTGAGAAAAGTGATCAGTTCAGCCATGTATCCACCTATTCATCGTGCTTTTTTTGTTTTTCTATATAGGGAAGGTTGTTTTTTTTAAGAGGGGGTGCTTCTCAACCTGTTCATAAATGACCTGAAAACAGGGCTGAGCAGTGAAGTGACCAAGTTCATGGATGACACCAAACTTTTTCAAGTGATGATGACCAGAAGAGATTTTGAAGAGCTCTAGAAGGATCTCTCCAAACTGGGAGAATGGGTAGCAAAATGGCAGATGTGTTTCAATGTAAGAAAGGGTAAAGTCATGTACATTGGGACAAAGAATAAAAACTTTATGTATATGTAATGGGTTCTGAGCTGTCTGTGACAGATCAGGAGAGAGATCTTGGGATGCCGGTGGATAGCTCAATGAGAGTGTCAGCCCAATGTGCGGCATTGGTGAAGAAGGCTAATTCCATACTTGGGATTATTAGAAAAGATAAGAGAATAAGACAGCTGATATTATGATAAAGAGAATAAGACAGCTGATATTATAATGCCGTTGTACAAATCGATTGTAAGGCCATACCTGGGTATTGTGTCCAGTTCTGGTCGCCACATTTCAAGAAGGATATAGTGGAAGTGGAAAAGGTGCAGAAGAGAGCAACCAAAATGATAACTGGACTGGGGCGCCTCTCTTACAAGGAAAGGTTACAGTGTTTGGGGCTCTTCAGTCAAGAAAAGAGGCACCTGAGGGAGGGACATGATTGAGACATACAAAATTATGCAGGGGATGGATAGAGTGGATAAAGAGACGCTGTTTTCACTTTCACATAGCACCAGAACTAGCGGGCATACACTAAAATTGAATGTTGGAAAAGTTAGACAAACCCAGTGTGAACCCAGTGTGTAATTAGTCTGTGGAACTCCTTGCCGCAGGAAGTGGCATCTTGCCTAGATGCCTTTAAGAGGGAATTTGACATATTTCTGGAGGAAAAGTCCATCACGGATTACAGGCCATGATGGGTATGTGCAAGCTCCTGATTTTAGAGGTAGGCTACCTCAGAATGCCCTGGTGCAGGGGAGGGCACCAGGATGCAGGTTGTGTCTTGTTGTCTTGTGTGCTTGATGAAGCATTTGGTGGGGCACTGTGAGATACAGGAAGCTGGACTAGATGGGCCTTTGGCCTGATCCAGCGGGGCTCTTCTTATATTCTTATGGGGCTAAACAGATCCTGGTGCAGGGACTTTCAGAGAGTGGTACAGTCGAACAGAGTCTCTCATATGTACTCAGTTGTGCTTCAGATCAGGTGGAATATTGCATGCTACCTACGCTGCAAAATGGCATAGGAATAAGACGACAACAGCCCAATCCCGTCTCATTCTGTTGCATAGGTGAGGCAGATCCAGAGATCTTGAGAGTAATCGTCAATGCATATGAAATTTTTAGGAGTCACAGGAACAATTGTCACTGAGGCAGGTACACAGAACTAAGGTAAGCAGTGATTTCTATAGCTCGAGAGCAAGGATGGGTCTAAGAAACAGTGTGAGAGTCATTCTCTACCCACTGAAGGTCACAGAGATGTGGCAGATGCTACCAAAATCTAAATCAAGGAACATTGCAGACTCATCATAACATGAAGATAGACATTTGTCAATCACTGTGAATATGATGCACTCAGTGGTTCCCAAATGGAGGGTTGGGATGCACTGGTGGGTGGTGACCAGATTTTTGTGGGTTGCCAAAGGGTGATGGAAAGATCAGATAACCTGATAATTAATTACCTCAAACCCTGAAGCTATTGAAAAATCAGATACTGTAGCTGCTAATTACCCTGCAAAGAGCTCAGCTCCTGCAGTTTGCAAGATAGCTGCAAGGAGCTGAGCTGCAGTTTGCAAGCATGTGTAAATATAGAGAGATAAAGTTTGAGGGTCTCTTCTTTGGTTATTATTACTTAGAAATAAACAAAATATTTCTTTTTAGATCTCCGTTTGTTTTTTTTAAAGTCTGGTAAACCTAGGTGGGTCCCAATAGAGTGTTGCTTTAAAAAGTGGGTCCTGGTGCTAAAAGCTTGGGAACCACTGATGTACAGCAGTGCAAAAGTTACCTTACATTCATTATGGGCCAACGTTTCTTGTGGACTTTTCACAGTTTACAGATCAGTACTTGCGCAGAAGTACTACTATAGAAATACTACTACTACTACTACTACTACTACTACTACTACTACTATTACTACTACTGTACTACTGTACTGTACTGAAGTACTACTACTAGAAATAATACTATGCTGCTTCAGCAGGGTTTCAAGTCCAATCCCAGGTTCTGCTCACAGCCTACCAATTTCCAGGCCACATCTGGGACTGCCTGACCCAGAAATGTGATGCCCTGCTATGCATGCCTTGAGGCTTCCAGCATGGTGCAGGCTTGATGATGGCCTCTGGTGCCTTCCAGAGTTATATTAGACCCTTCTGCAAATGCTTCAAGGCCCCTGGCATGGGGAGAAGAATCAATGATATAGGGACTCCTTGATGCACTTAGTAGGCAATTTCAGACTGCTTCAAATTGCAGTAGTCTGCTCTAGGATTTCAGGCGGATTAGAACCTGATCAGGATCCACCAGTAAGTTATGGGGCGGGTCTTTATGTACATCTTTGTGACACTTTGGCAGATCTAAGGAGAGGATGCTTCTGTGGGTTTGCACCTTGACCAACAGTCAACCACTTTGTCCATCTACATCTGCTTCTCTCGCCCTCCTTCTGGAAAGAAGAAACTGGATCCTGGACTAGATCACTATTCACTAGTGACTACAAGAAACAACCATTCACCTGCCCATGTATCTCATGGAATTGTATCCTATTTTAATTGCTGTAAGGCACTTTGGGTGCATTTTTCCTGCTCTTTTTTTAAGTTGCTCAAGGTAGCATACATAATACTATATTATTTTTCTCTTCCTTTTTAAATAACACAACCACCCTATGTGGTAGGCAAGGCTGAGAGAAATTAGCTACTGTCCTAAAGTCACCCAGTTAGCTTCCCAACTGTGGGAAGATTTGATCTGATTCTTTCCCTTCCTATTATATTTTTTATTCTATGTACCATTTCCTAAGGTGTAGTTTTATGTATGCCAAATGTAGCATTTCCTGTAAAGAAATCTATCTAATTGTTTGGTAGAACACCGGCTTTCTTGACTAAACACTTTGCCAGCATATTATACTGATTTTTGAAAGTCTAAAGGTGCCAGAGTTTGGGAACTTCAGTGGTGTAGCTGTGGGGGTGCAAAGTGCTAAGTTTTGCAGGGAGCCTCACTGCAGCGTGCAAGCCCGCCCCCCCTCCCGTTGGCGCCATTCTGAACAGGGGAAGTAAAACGGAGGCGTATGCCTGGAATGGCTCCAAAGGAGTAGGGTTCGCTTGTACCTTGTGGTGAGGCTCCCTGCAAACAAAGTGCTCTGCACTCCCTCTAGCTACACCACTGGGGAACTTTGTCTTTATTTATTTGATGGATTCCTCTCCCGTCTTTTGATCCAGACAGATCCCCAATGTGACCAATATATGTTTTGCTGCTATTGGTTTTTAGTATTTATATTTATTATTTTAAACTGTAACCCTTTTTTTGTGCGAGCCTGTACTTTTGAGGAATAGTTCACTGAAATTTTATTTGGCAAAGAGTTGGGGCATCATGCTCCCGGAAGGGGGAGATGCTTCCATGGGCCCCCTGCAGCCACTGTGCTCCCCTCTCAGCAAAGCTGCCCTAGGTAGCAGCCTCCAAGGCCCACCCAATGTGTGACCTACAAGTTGGTGGTAGGTCATGCATTGTTTAGCCAAGCAGGGCTGGCTACGTGGCCAGGATGGCGTGATACCCACGTTGACCTTCACCCTTGTGCTAGGCCAGCTTCCACCTCAGAGAGGGAAAGCAGTCCAAGAGCAGCGATCCTGGGGTGTGACATAAACACACTGCCTCAGCCCTGGGCCTTAACAATAACATCACCAGCCAGCCTCTTAACTTTCACTGGGGACACACCAAGGCTCAAGCTGCCCTGCCTGCCTCCAGGCCCTGTTTCTGCACAGCAGTGCATGCGCCTCCCTACCCCAGGTGGCCTTCTGGACAAAGGGAGGGAAGCAAACAAACAAGCCCAGGACTGGTGGGCAGGTGAGCAAAAGGGAGAAAATGCAGACAGGCTGCAAAGGGGAGGGCAGGGGGGGCAGGGAAGTGTGGGGGTGGGGAAGTGGGCTCACTGCCTCTGACCTCGGGCTGCTCAGCCTTTGTATTTGCTGCGTTGCACAGAGGGAGGAAATGTTGGATATTCCTGGGTAGAGATAAGATCGTTGTGAAAGCCATCTGGGTGACCTCTCCCATCACCCTCCTCAGTAGAGCTGGCGTCGGGCAAGCTGGACCGTGTCCGGCAGCCAGCATTCCCTGTATGACAGACACAGAGTTTATTGGAGCCTTGGAGCCCCCCCTCCATCCCCCCACTTTGTGCACACACACCCACACCCAGTTTCTCTTTATAGACTCCTGGGTCTCCAAGTGCCAGGACCACACCTCGCTGAAAGGAAGTGTGGCTGCTGGGGAGGTAGACTTGCTGCCGGCTGAGCACTCTTTGAAACAAGGAATGCTTGCTGGGGAGGGTGGGGGCTTTCTGGCTTGCCCCCTCTTCTTCCTCCAACTCTCAGGAGCTCTTCTGATTGTTTCTCCAAGCGCCTGACTTGGAGGTTGAAGAGTGGCTCCCACTGGTCCAAAAATAGCAAAGGGCTGTAACCTTCTTTCCTAGGTCTGAGATCAACCAGTTGCAAAGAGGATCTTAAGTTAGAACTCATAAGAGTCTGAAGTGGCCTGAAAAATGGGCCCAAACCCCCAAATACACATCACCACACATAGAAAACTAGCATGTCTGGGAGAATTCAGGGTAGACGCTCTCTGCCCTCTAGTTCTGTGTGTGGGTCAGTGGTGTAGCTAACCCCTTTGGAACCTGAAGCCATAACTAGTGATGTCACCCCTGAAAATATATGGAAATGAAAGCTGAGTCATACTAACATATCTGAAGGTTGCCAACTCATAGTAACAATGATTCCCTGATATGTCATAATAACACCTTGTTGGCTCTCAGAACAATCAGTCTCATTGGTCAGTTTTGAGTTATGAAAATCCGCATAAGGTAGTTCTGCTTTCCTTTTTTCGTTATTTGGCTAGATCCTTTGATGGAATACAGATAATTTTATATTGTTTGTTTTGTTGCATTCTGCATTAAAGAACCTATTAAATGATATATAGTGATGGAATTATTCATAAATACCAAGATTTCTACAATTTTGGCTATTAATGTCAAACTCCCTTGACACCCCCACAAGTCCTGGTACCTGGGACAATGTACCCCAATCCCCCTTAGCTATGCCCCAATCCCCCTTAGCTATGCCACTGGGGAATGTTTTTATATGGAGTAGCATACAGTCATGTGTGCCCCCTGCAGTCTAGATGCAAGTATACCCCCAAGTGAGACCTAGGCCTGGTTGCTTGTTGTTTTGGGGTTTTTGTCTTTGGATGTAGTCACTCACGTGACTCTGCATGAACCTGCATGAGCATTTTGTTCTGGGAAGAGACTGCAGCTATAGCTGTAACTGCTATAGACACGCTTTCTAGATCAAACAATACCCCTGTTCTGCCTCCTGCAAATGCAGTGGCAATAATGGAGGGGAGGACACACACAGATTTTGACTCAGTCCTGGTTTTAAATTCTTGTGATGCTTATTGTGAAAGTGAGCTGTTGCTCCAGCTATTTTTATTGCTTTCTGTGAAATGTTATTGTATCTGATTTTAAAGTGTATGCTGCTTTGGGAGTCCCAAACCAATTGGTGGCTGATGAATTGGAAAAATAAATGCAATCATGAAGTGTGCTTAGCTGTGAATGTGGGAGGTATAGACAGGGCTGGATTTTTGTCCATCTGCTTTTGGGTCTGCTTTTGGTTACTGTCTAGTGCAGTGTTTCTCAAACTGTGAGTTGGGACCCACTAGGTGGGTAGCAAATCAATTTCTGGTGGGTCCCCATTCATTTCTTTATTTTAAATATATTAGACTTGATGCAACCATGGTATGTGACGGCATTCGGGGAAAAGTTACAGACCTGTACTTTAACAAGCTACTATGTATATTCTTTTAACAATGATAGTCAATGGGACTTACTCCTGGGTAAGTGTGGGTAGGATTGCAACCTAGGTTTGTTAAAATATTTCCTAGTTGATGTTGTCACTTCCAGTCATGATATCGCTTCCAGTGGGTCCTAACAAATTATCATTCTAAAAAGTGGGTCCTGGTGCTAAATGTGTGAGAACCACTGGTCTAGTGCAATAGGATCAGTGGTATAGGTAGAGGGGGTGCAAAGCACTAAGTTTTGCAGGGAGCCTCAGCACGGTCTGCAAGCAGCCCCTCCCCCCCTTCAGATACATTCCAGGCCTCTGTTTCGCTCCCCTGCCGGGAATGGCTCCAAAGGGGGGGGCGCTAGCACACTGCACTGAGGATCCCTGCAAAACGTACTGCTTTGCAACCCCTCTAGCTATGCCACTGGTCACAATTTACTGCAGAGATAATGCACCGTTGTCAGAGGAGTGCAGTTACACTCCCACCAACCATTTCCAGATGCCCAGAAGCAGATTTTGTTGTTTCTGTTGTTGGTTTCAGCATTAAGGAATTACCTCAACACAATGTGCTATGTGTGCCAAAAGCATGAGAAGAACTCTCAGACTGGCCATGGAGAGGAAAGCAATTGGCTGCCATTCAATGGCAACCAGCAGTACACAATTTATTTTCTTGATCATAGCTGTATATTCAGAGCATTTCCTCCACCTGGATGGTGAGTATCTGCTAAAACTCAGGAGGAGGAGGAGAGAAAAGGGTGGCTGTGTGGAAGTACAGCAGATCTGAGGTCTCAGCATATGCCTTCCCCCCTCCCCAAGCTTATTTTTTCCTGACTTGCATAATAAACTACCTGTGACAGTGTTTCAGTAGAGGACATATTAAGTGACCTTATTCTCAGTGGTTATCAAGTCTAATCCATCTCCTCTGCTCTCCAAGTTTGCCTTGGATAGAAGTCTTTCCTGGCGCTGCTGCCTAAGCTCTTTTTTAGTGGATTGAACTGTAATCTTCAGCATGCAAAACATATGCTCTATGACTGAGCGTCTGTATAGGATTTGGGGGAAATTTTTCAGGAATGATGCTGATTCCAGGATTTAGGGAACCTGTGGACATGTCACTCCCAGTCACCCCCATGTCACCACCCTTAGACCTAGAAGAGGAAAGGGCATGCCCACTTAACACTCTCTCATGCTGCAATCATTCTTGAGGGCTTTATATAAACTGTTTGGACAGTGGGCCATTTGATGACTAGCAAATGCCCAACTCTTAGCATCCTCTGGAGTTGCTCCTGCTGAAGGGGTTTGTCAAGAAGAACATAGACACAGCTGGCAAGCATCAGACTGCCCACCACTGTGGATCTTCTCTTGCAGTCCAGTTGCAGGAGAGCATTGGGTTGTAGGCCGTGCTGTTGGTCCCCACAGGGTAACAGGGAGGACTTTCAGGCCTGCCTGGCACTCTCTGTGAGTTAAGGGCTCACCCTAGAAGATGCCCCAGGAGTCCCTGCTATGCACAAGGCGACCTCAGTACTTGACAGAATGGTTCTTTGGGAAGTATTGGAAAGAGCCTTGAACTGAGTCTTAACCTCATAAATTTTAAATGTCCATGATTAGTGGCTACAAAATGCAAATCAAATTCAAGAAATGCATGATATTTCAGACATGCAAAGTTCAGTTCAAGAATTGCTTTCAGAAACTTTTTTAAATTTTATTTTACCAGTTCTTGCTCAAACCAAATGCTACTCACTGTTATAACGGACACTATTTTGCTATCACTGTACTTGGGTATAACCTGGTCCTCACAATATCCTCTCCAGGTTTTTATAACCCTTTTTATTTCCAGCCTTCCAAATTATCACAGACAACTGGACAAGAGTGTGAAACAGTCCACATGCTCTCAGTCTGTCATTCTCTATGGTCTTCACTGGCATCGCTAGGGGGGTGTGGGGGGTGCAGGCTGTAGCAGGTGACACGCTGGGGGGGTGACGCACCCTGGGGAGGGCACGCTAACTTTGTGGCGTTAGGAGCTACCTCATCATGCCATACACTGTTGGATGCGGAATGGTCGGCGGAGTGCAATGCAAAAACAGAATTGAAATCTCTCCTTTTGCTCAAAAGTTTTGGCCAAAAAACCGGAAGGAAAAAAATGCATGGAACCCTACAGAAAGTGAAAATGAGTGGAAAGTTTACTCGCGAGTAGTTGTACTTGCCATAGTCCTGGGGTTTTCAAACTCGCCAGGAGTTTGAATCCCGCAGTAAGTCTTTGCGGGGCAGGGGGGAGGCAGCGGTGCGATCCCCGTGATCGCGCTGCTCAGGGGGGCTGCAGGAGCTTGGTGCACTTGCCCAAGCCCCCTGCAGCCCCCTGGGGGTGCGGGGAGCCCTGCGCGACCTTCAGCAGGGCTCCCCAGGTCAGGGAAGGTGACAGCGGAGAGATCGCGCCCCACTCCACTAAACCGAAAGCAGAGCACAATCGCTCCACTTCCCCTTTTGATTGGGCTGCAGGGACTGGGGTGCACCCTCCAGTCCCTGCAGCAGCTGTCCCTGGCTGCGGGGAGCTGGGCACGAGTAGCTGCAGGGCTCCCCGGGTCAGGGAAAGTGAGAGTGGGATGATCGCGCTCCACTTCCCATTTTGCGGAGGCGGAGTGCGATCGCCCACTCTCACTTTCCCTGACCTGAGGAGCCCTGCAGGCGCTCCCCTCAGCCAGGGATGGCTGCTGCAGGGACTGGAAGGTGCACCCCAGTCCCTGCAACTTGGTCAAAAGGGAATGTGGAGCGATCGCCACGAAACAAAGTCACATGGTCGTGTTTACTCGCAAGTAGGCAGACTTGCCTTAGTCAAGGCAGGCTGAGAGGCTCCAAGGATATCAGAATGGTCCTGATCCAATGAATGCAGCCCCCAAAAACACGGAGAAGGAGGTCCCCCCCTCCGAGCTGCGAGTCTATGGAGCTCTATGGAAAGTGAAGCAGCCTCATGTGCGTTTACTCATGAGTAGGCAGATGTTTCTTGGCTGGTGGTCAGGCCAGGCAAAGGGGAATGTGAGGACACTGGAATGGTCCCGATCCATGGAACTGGAGCGCAACAAATGCTCCAGAAGGCAGCCTCCCCCCCCCCCTAAAAAGGACAAAAACGTGGCTTGAACTGGTAAGGGGAATTTTTCTATTTTGCACTTGCAAAGCCAGGTGGGTCTTTATCTCGATATGCTTGAAACAGAAGAACTTTAAACTGGGTACTGGGGAGGGCTGGAAATTTCACTGATTCTTTTTGGGGGGTTGTTATTGCAGGCAGACTACAGAGTAAGCTCCATTGACCACTATGGGACTTACTTCAGAGTAGACATGCATAGGATTGGGCTCACAGGTTGCAATCCTACCCACACTTTCCTGAGAGTAAGCCCCATTGACCACTATGGGACTTACTTCAGAATAGATTCACTTGGTGGAACAGGACTGGCTCCCCCTTATGAAATTATTTTATTTTAATTTAATTATTTATAATTATTTATTTTAATTTGCTTGATGATGTCACTTCTGGCCATGACATCACTTCCAATGGGTCCTGGACAGATTATTCTAAAAAGTGGGTCACAGTGCTAAAAGTTTGAGAACTGCTGCAATAAGGTGTTAGTAAGTTGACACGAGTGTGTATGTGAGAGACTCTACAAGTTCTCAAAATCACTAAAATCAGAGTTTGGAGGAACAAGACCATCATGTTATATATCCATCAATGCTGCAATCAATGCAGAATGCAATGAAACAAACCACATTGAAATAACTGTGTTATAACAAAAGGTACAGCCAAAAAACTGGTGGGGCAGGGCAATGGTACATCAACACGCCTACCTGGGGCGTTGCCCCGCCCACTACAAGGGGTGATGCGCAGGCCTCCCGTACTGGGTGACTTGAATCCTAGTGATGTCACTGATGGTCTTGGTGGGATATGAAGTGCTTTGTGGGATCCCACTGCGCTGTGGTACACAAACATGGCTTGTGCTTCACGGCTAGAGCTGCACAAGGTAAAGTGCTCCCAGACCTCCTGGCAACATATGTACCCAAGGTTTCCATTTCGGAGGACTTTGTTTCCGGTGGAGGAAGCTTGTCGAGTCATAAAGTGGTGAGGTCAGTGTTAAAATGTCCCGACATTGTGTACATTTCCTGAATGACCCTCTGACAATAACAGCCACAAGAGACTCTCTGCTGCTAACAGGAAGAGAGCAGAGCTCTTCAGGGGACCAATTCTATGGAGGACAAAGGTTACACTGTTGCCTCCAAAAACTGCCTATCAAGTGATTTCACCTTTATTGGTAGATTCACTGTGTCTCAGGATCCATGTGGCCCTTGCACTTGGGGCTTTATCTGCTGGTACCTGAGACTGTTTGCTCTGGCTCCTCTTAGGATGAGATAGTCCACACTGTAACAGGGTTGTGCCTTCTTCTTCAGCAAGAGAAGATGCTTTTCTACTTGGCTGGGATGACACACCAATCCTTCAGGGCCACAGCACTGGTCTAGCACATGCTTCCCTAGAGATGGCTGTTGCGAAAGTACTGGAAAGCCAGAGGCACAGGTGCAGAGGCACAGGTGCAGAGTGCACAAGTGCTGGCATTGTGCTGGCCAGAGAGGCATCAGGTGCTGGGGGTGGCATGGAGGTGGAACAGGGCAGGTGGAGGGCGGGGAGGAGTGTAACAGGGTGTGGCAGGGATGGTGGCAGAGGCCCCTGTTGGATCCTATCCCGCTCAGAACTGCACCGGCTATTTTGCTGGGGCAGACCCGAGTAGCCCCATCCATAGTGGCTGTACCATAGGGTACAAATGTTCCCTTACCTTGGAGAGATTTCCAGTAGCCTTGTTGCCTGCACTGGATACAGTGATAGCCATTTCAACATCACTGCATAGTAGTATGGGCACTTTGGTTAGGACTGGGTGCCCATGTGCAAACTGTGAACTGGGAAGTTCCCCACCTCAAATCTCATCTCAGCCCTGAACTTAGTGACTATCCACAGGCCCCCCACCTTCTCTCAGCCGGAGGACCCCACCAGCAGACAAAATGGGGGTAGTGATGATGATTTAGGGTGCAATTCTAACCTCTTATGTCAGTGCTCTCCAGCACTGACAAGGGCAATGCAGCTCTGAGGTAAGGGAACAAACATTCCCTTACTTTGAGGAGGTCTCCATGAGTGACATCCAACTGCAGGATGCAGACCATGTCCCATTGGCACTGCTATGCCTGTGCTGGAAAGCACTGACATAAGGGATTAGGATTGTGCCCTTATCCTAATTTGCAGGGCAGCCATAAGGAACATTAACTTCTCTTCCACATCTTATGCACTCTGGAAGAGGGATTGCTGGCTACTAGCAAGCAAGGTTCTTCCTGTTGCATCCCAAATGAATATGAAGCCTGTCACCACACATCCAAGCTAGGAATTGGTTTTTTCAAGTGAGATGACCTCCCCCTGCCCTTCCTTTAGGGCTTCTTCCACTTCTT